>NC_140622.1:24894303-25251803 GCF_057382275.1 Copadichromis virginalis | reverse complement strand
TCAGCGGTCTCCAACCTTTTTTGCGCCACGGACCGGTTTATGCCCGACAATATTTTCACGGACCTTTAAGGTGTCGCGGATAAATGAGGGCGGGGCTAATAATCGGCTCAGTCATTTTTAATGATCGTTGAAAGCCCAGATCGTAATCGTGATTAAAATTCGATTAATTGAGCAGCCCTAATAAATGCTCATAATTTATTTTTGAGTAGTTCTTTTCATGTACATCTATGCTGTATGTTAATAAAAGTGCCTGTGTGACATCTGGGACACAGCTTTGACTAAGAACTCTCTTTTTGTTCTTACTTTATGGCTCTAAAAAAATATCGAGATATATATCTTATATCGCCATCCAGCTAAAAAATATCGAGATATGAATTTTGGGTCATATCGCCCAGCCCTAATATTGCTCAAATGATAACAATGGTTGCCTAAGGATGCTTTATGCTCTAAGACCCTACTGAAATACAGAGAAAACCCCAGCAATCAGACAACTTGCTTTGAGCAAGCACTTTGTGACAGCGGGAATGAAAAACTCCCTTTTAACAGGAAGACACCTCTGGCAGAGCCAGGTACCCACCAGCCATCTCCCGTGACTAACTCGTGGGTGAGAGGAGGGAGACTGAACAAAAGATGTAGACCTATGTGCGGTATAAAAACATAGGTTGATGACTTTTATCGATTTAATAATCAATTCATCATTCTCTTTTCTAGCAATTTTTTTTTTAAATTATTGATTCCAGCTTCTTAATTCTTAACTGATTGTGAAGCACTGTGGTCAACTCTGTTTTTAAATGTGCTATACAAATAAATGTTAAATTGAATTAATGGTGAGGAAACACCACTTCTCTTTGCCTTACATGACAGTGAATTGTACAGACAGTTTTACAAGTCAGTCTATTAGATTATCTTAAATTGGGCTAAAACTCCTGGTTTAATTTATAATGACAAACTGCCACATTAATCAATAATAGAAATTAACACTGAGCAACAGGCATGGTCAAGTAATTCCAATATGATGAGAATTACAAAAGATTATTAGGGCTAAATGACCAGCACATATTCAGTTGTCTGTCAAGTACACAGTGACAGCTCGAACATATATCATAGATAAATGTGAAAAATGTGGAGGAGACACAATGAAGAAATGTTAAAAAGAAAGGATTCCAGAATAACCCAAGCATGATTTAAAGGAATTACCTGTGTGGGCAATGCGTGTTCTGAGTACACAACAAAGAGCCGCAATCGGGTCATGAATTTCAAATTCAAAACACAGTGGATGAGCATTGGCAGCTCTAAAGCGGGAGCAGACTGAAGGAGCTGTAACATTAGTTAGACTGAGACAGAATTTTCTTTCAAACTCCAAGTACAAAGAAAAAAAATTAAAGTTGAAATAGCTTGCGGTTTTGGTTGATCTGTTAGATGTTCCTCTCATGTAAAGCCAAAAATCGTCTTCATTTATAATGGCACTAGAACTGGGGTTATAATTAAAACCATTTTGCTTTTTAATCAATATTCAATCTCTCAGAAATAATTAACAGCATATTAAAGAGTTTACTGCCTGACAGAGCTGGATGCCTCTACATCATTAAGCTGTTGAAGCGCTGCTCTTTGACTCCTCATGTCCCATTTCAGTGGTTTACTGCGCCTCCGTACAGGCTCTTTAAAATGCTCCCGGAGTCGTACTATACCTGCAGATAATAATACGGTCCGCTGATAACATATAGCATATATACTTTCGTGCTCACACCGAGACATGGCTTTTTAGCATGTAAACACTTACATGAGTGAATGTACATGTTACAAATACAAGGCTTACGCAAGTGCAGCTTTACGGGAAATGAAAGCAAACTACGTTCAAGGTTTGCAGGGCATATTGCTGAGAGTCAGCCACCTGCCATAAATCTGTGCCCTTTCCCCTGAGTGATAATGCACACTGCATTGGAAGTTGCACAACAACACGGCACACAACATATTAGCAGGCTGGGAAGTCATGGGTCAATAGTTACACATTTTCTTCACTCTCCATTCTTCAGCATTACCAAGGCATTTAAGCCACCGAGACCGAGATACTGGAGGTTTCTGTTCTGCAGACTCTCTCTGTCAAATACATAATACACAGGTCACACACACATTAGCGCCCCCCCCCCCCCCCCACACACACACACACACACACACACGCGCGCACCCCACCCCACATGCAGTCCAGTTAAACCATGATCATAATTATCATATATGTCTACAAGAGAGACATTTAGCCACTGTAGCAGAATACAGTATGAAAGCACTGTAATCAGCTGTCGAATTAAACAACGCTGTCTTGCGTCACCAGGAATTGTTTGTGTTTATACAAGCCAATAAATTCCTTGGGCATTCTCCAGATGACTTCCATGATAATTTGGACGCAGCTCAGTTCTACTGCTGATTAAGGAGAGAGCGGCCGAGTAAAAACATGAAACCGAGACTGTCTGCAGCCAGGCCAGGAATGAGTGGACCAGGAATTTGTTTTCATGTGGAACAGACAGCTGTCGATGTCTATACCTGTTCTCTTCACGCTGCTACGTTCCAGACAATTTCAATTAATTTGGTTTCCTGGAGACCATGTTGCTATTTATATGGGTGTGGATAACGTGGGGAAGGTAACAGCAATCGTTGTTGGTTTAAGCTCTGCAATCAAAACACCTAGTGGCAAAGAAATGGATGTGAGGTTACTGCCTTACGAGAGGCACAATAGGTCATCACAAAAGGAGTGGATTTACCATAATAAACGGCAGACACGTGAGTTAGGCCTAAAGTCAAAACTTCTTGGCTTCCACTTCTAACCTGACAAGAGAAGATTTGATGGTAACTCAGATATATTGGCACTCAGCCTCTGGTGCTTTTGAATAAAAGCTTTTACGCAAATACTGGATTTGCTACTTGCATTGTTTGGGCATAACTAAGCTAACAGCACATCTTGGCAGTCTGATACAACACAGAAACCAAAATAAAGATGTGACTCATCCAAGGTTGACGTGTGTACATTATGACAATTGATAGCCTTAAAATAGACCTCTATTATGTGGTTTGTTTAAATTTACTTAAACATTTCTTCTATATATAGATGAAAGGCAATCAAAACTAATCGCCATAATTTAATATAGTTAAGAGATTGCGGTTGCGGGAAAAGTGCTCTAGGAGCAATTGGAAAAGGAAAAATAAGACCACGACATAACCGAGTTGAACAGTTTAACAGAGGATAAATCTAAATGACAAATTTTAACACTTATTCCACTCTTGCAGGATTCAGCCAGGAAGCTGTATGAGCACTTAGTATGAGTAGAAGTTGTGTTTGCATTAAGGAAAGTGGTCCACTGTAAACTCTACTGACATTTACTCTTCAAAGGTATGTTATGATCCCCTGAGTAACAGTCCATAAGATGGCACGAAACTTAAATAGTTCTATTCATCCACTGATTAACATAGCCATCATAAAGTAACTACTCAGACCGGATGTTGTTCAGCAGCTGACTCAACACTGCAGCATGAACACAAGGACATTTCTCACAGGCAGATGAATGCCCCATATCATCAGATTTTTGAGATCCAGTGCGCCTGGTTGCAATATACAAGACACTATTGAAGCCCCTGAATATCATTACACAAGTTGCAACTCTGCGTCACACATCAGCCTGAGCCCAAATACCCATGTTGCTACATTTTTTTCACTTAACCAGTTAAACTACAGGAGCAGCAACGGTGCTCCTGGTAAATCATCCAGCGACACAAACACAGGCCACAGCTGCCTCAAACACCCTTAGGAACTCCAATTGTGTCCCCACCCAACACTCCCGCAGACAGCCCAACCCCCTGCAACACAGGAACTCCCTCCAGTGCGAAGAAGCCGTCAGACGGCAATTTGAGAGTGTTGTCAGACAGGAGAGCCACGAGCAGAAGGAGTTGCTCTTCTACTATTGTGAAATTGATTGTGGTGTTTCCAATGAGAAACTCTTCATTTTAGAGGAAAGTGTAGTGGGGGGGGGGACTTCTTTCCACACCAATATAATACATCAAATACCTCAAAAACAAGAGTTTATCAGCAGTACTGATCAGCGAACTGTGCCCAGTCTGTCTATTGATTCTGTGTGTCATACAATAAAAAACACTTAATCCCACAGATGCAAGACCTTCGAGCTGCAGCATTTCTTGAAGAACCGAGGTGCAAATTAACTGCAGTAAACAGTGATGTTCCCACAGAATCTGTTTTCCCAAAGTGCTGCTTTCCAGCGGGCAAACAACTTAACACCTGGAGTTCAGAAGCAGCACTGACAGATCAGAAAATGCTTGGTAGTAGTAAAACAAAAAGAATCAGATTTTTCTGGCTGAATCTGTACGATTACTAGATAGTCAATGTGTTCGTAATTTTTAAACAACAATTATATGCATGGGACTGACTTTTGACCACAGTTTTAAAAAAGATTAGCCAAAGAGAATAAGTGAGAGAAATACAACTGAAACTTACACTTACTCATCGTTTCCACACACTGACTATACTTGGGTGGTCCGTCAAGAGATACTGACTGCATTGTGATCAATTCCCTTGTTCTTGTTTTGAAAGGCCACTCGCTGTTAACCCGCTAACTTCAATCTTTCCTGGTCCACTGTTCCCCTACAGGCAGGCTGCTGCTTGGCCCACAAAACTCCACCATCTTGGACTGCATCTTGTGATAGATGCTTGTTTCGCTCCTGCTACCCACTGTGAGCTAGGGGTGGGCGGTATAACCGTATACAGTAGAAACAATATAAATTTGGCCAACGGTAGAGATTTTGACTATACCGCTCTACCGCGATAGCGCATGTTGATGGTATCATCAAGCTGTGCCTGTTTTGGTTGAAAGCATTGCAGCGGCTGCAAACAACATCTGCAAATTATGCCGAGTGACAGTAATAACAAAGGGACAAAGCCCTTTTGGAATATGGGGAAAGCCAAAAACTGTGCTTCCTCCACTTCTGTAACATTGATTCATTAATGCTGAATTCTCTCGCAGCTGCCCTATTCCCATGTTGCTGCAGTATATTAATGACTAACCTCGTATTGTGGATGGATTATCTCAGTTGTTCTCCTAACTGAAGTTTGGTCCGTTTATAGCATGCTGCCATGCAATTGCATTTGTCCCTGACCACCAGAAACCTGCACTTTAACTTTTATCGAGTGGAAAAAAGTTAGCGTTCATCCTTCAGCTTCACTGTGCTATTGTTATGCTAACATAGCTGTTTTGCTCGCGATCACGTAGGACATCATTATATACCAGGTAGTCCAACTTCAGTAACCCTACAAAAGTCACTGCTGTTTAGTTTTCTGTCTTCATTTATGTTGGAAGTGATAACAGAGCTGTACGTTTTAATTTTTTCAGAAATATCTCAGTCAGAACATGGTATATGGTGTTCAGGTGAAAACTAGCGAGCTAACTTCCTGCTAACTTCTAACTCCGTTAAATTTAATAACTCTGTTTTCATGGATGCCTGGATGTTAAACTTAATTGTTACACCTGGTAAAGCAGCAACGCTGATCATTTTATTAAAGATGAAAGAATTTAGACAGTTTTTAACTCTCCATGATGCCGCAGTGTTTGACTTTGGGACCTGAAGAAGACGGAGTTTTGGACCCAGATTACTCCGCATGGCTCCTGACTCCGGCAGCCGTAATGCTCCGGCAATCCATCAAGCGGTGCGCCTTCATAGCTTACCAAAGTCGCACTAAAACATTTGACAGATTTCTATGCACCATGTACTACATAACATCAGTTCGAGGTCAGTAAGCACAACCAGAATTCATACATAAGGCGCACTGTCGATTTTTGAGAAAATGAAAGGATTTTAAGTGTGCTTTCAAGTGTGTAAAATACATACAGAAGAAAAGAATATATCGCAATACATATCGTTACCGCACATGCTTCAAATTATACCGTGATATGGATTTTAGGCCATATCGCCCAGCCCTACTCTGAGCTTAACCTGAAGCAGGTGGAGACCTGGTTCAGCTAATCTAACCTCATGACGACTGCAGAGCAGAAGGAGGAGCTGCAGTCCAAGACAGTGGAGTTCAAGTTCACTGACAGGAGGAAGAAATTATTGGTAGGGGAGCTGATTATTGCGTTTTCGGTCACAAAGAGCACAAATGCGTTTTCTGTCCACGTTTGTGCAAGAGTGTGACACAAATATAATCCAATTCTGTAGGAAACTATGCATACTGGCAACTTGTCTCAACACAATATAATAATCAAATTATACTTTCCAAAAAAACAAAACAAAAAAACGGAAGGCAAAAAAAGCCTTGTTTTTCATGGCTCTCTCTTCCAGAGTATGCACATCATCTTTCCAACATGTCATACAGTCATGCATTACAAGGAACACCACCGCCACACTGTCGTCTCAGACAAAGCCTTAATCTACTATCCGTCTAATTTGCCTAATCTTCATGTTTCTTCAAACATGGAGTCTTTTATTTCCTAGGTTAGTTTCTAACTTTAAGATCCTGGAATTTGTATTTCCTAGGTCTATTTGGATACAAAAGCCAGAAGGAGTCGTATAGATTTAAGGACTCTATGGCATACAGTAGGCCTCAGCTTATGTGAAGTGCCTGTTAACCTCTGATTGATCTGCAGAGCTCATCAAAAGTCTTGAGTGCTTTACATTACTGGGTGGAGACAAGCCAAAGCACCCCAACACTGACCAGAGATTTACTTCTTTATGATTGAATAAAATTACATTCAAGGAGCTATTGGACAGACTAATGAGGTTTATGATGCACTTTACAGACTGCAGTGAGGACGGCAGCTGAAATATTCCTAATGCACATCAGTCAACAGCATTGTATTTTACTTAATAAATCATTAGATGAAGCATCCAGTTTGTGGATGTTTAAAGAATCTACAGAGGGTAAAGTGCTTTGTCCAATCATGTGATTTTATCTTGAAGCTATTCTTCTAATCACAAGATACTCCTCACTCGAAATGGCTGTTGTGTTTCGTTAAAATGTTTATCTCTTTTTTTAGTAAATTGTAAATCCCCGGAAATTTGGAAACCAGAAGATCGCATCTACAACAAGCACTGTAGGATGCTAAACTTTAAGCAGAGTCTATACAAAAGCCTCATTACATTTGCTAATGGTGGTGATGATGAAGCAGGGTTTTGTTTTTTTATTTCACACCATGTCTTGCTGGTGTAAAAGATAAGGCTAATTAACATGGCACCATTTGCATCTTTACCTCTGTGTTTCAACACCAAAGGGAAGAGTGCAGCCACAGCAGGCTAATGAATGTTTGATTTGAGCGGGAAGACTGTCACTTCCAACGCTCCAGACATTACTCTGTTCGAACCCCCCCCTCCCCAAATTCTCATGTTCTCCTAGCTGGCAGAGCTGTCTGCGGTTCACCTTTTCCCTCCACCTTCCCTTTCTCCAGCTTAAATTCTTGAGTTCATCCCCCTTTTCCTCACCCCCCACTTCTACCACCACCACACAGGCTGTGCTCATTACAGCGGATTTGCATGTCTGCTCCAGAGCAGTATGAGAAGAGATGAAACAGAACTCCCAGTGGCTGCCTCTGCAGTGCTTCACTCATCTGACAGAAAGAGCTCCAGTTTGGGCCCCAGACACAGTCAGCAAACAAATGCAGGCTTCTTAAAGGGGCCATACGCACGCATATATGCAAACAAACTCAGAGATACTCCCCCAGAAAGAATTTACATTGCACAGTATTCAGTTTAAATACATCTGCATGCAGGATATATTGACAGAATTGGAAAAAAATTAAATAAATCTACCTCAAGGCTGCTAAAACTTGGAAGGAAGAGTTGCGTTGTTGTGCAGCCAGTCTCGATTCCCACATCTAAGAACGATGGAGTGTTTCCCCACACAGACTTTACTGGGGCGGGCGCGGGCCTAACTGCTATACATCTGGCAAGTCATTGTAGTATTTTGATTTTAATCCCCTCAGAGAAAACAACACCCTCTGTCCTTAAAAAAATAAAAATAAAAAAAATAAAAAACTATCCCTGCTCCTTCCAGTCTCATGCTTGGCACACTATCTTGGCTGCTAGAATAACATAACTGCCTCTCCGGTGAGCGTCTCGTCCAGCAGTCGGACGGCCTGTAGCATTTTGGGCTGCAGCTGGTGACAGGAGTCTTTGTCCTGCTCTCCAAGCTGGAGGGCCACTCTAAGCAGAAATGGTTGTGCTCACTGAGGCTGCAGAGCACAACAGGGACTACCATCGCCAGCAGCAATCCAACACTCTGGAAATGAAGTCCATCCATGGGATGAGAATCTCACTGGAAAGACAGCCACTTCTAATAATCTGTTACTTGTAGTTAAAGTACCTGAAGAGGAGCATAATGTAATCTAATCTAATATTAGATTACCCTTACAAATGGGTAAGTTAAAAAAAAAAAAAAATTTTTATATACTGCAATTGGTGCAGGTTTGAATATTTTCCAATATCTGGAAAATAAAATAATTATTGGAATACTGATTGTGTCCGTGTGCTCCTTGTTGAACTGTTAGGCCTTAAGAGGGCTACAACATTTTTCTTGCTAATACATTTCTAAGTTTTAGACTCTAAAACTGCAAAACTGGAACATTTCTGATTAGCCATTTGTCTTCTTTGATGTTGGCAAAGAACGTTTCAATGGAGCAATGGCAGAAAACACACTGTGATACTACCCCACAGTGACTATTGCTACAAATTATGCAGTATCACATAAAGTATGCAAAGTGAGCAAATGTTACATACTTTGCTTTAAAACAAATAAAAAAAGAAAAGCCAAGTATGTAGCAAAGAAAGGTCCGTCTTTTGTTTCTGGTCCCCTTAAAATTAGGCGCTTTTGTTCAGGATGACTCACTGGCGAAAGTGGTGAATCATGTGCCATGCAACGTGAGTCAGTGTGAAAGAAGGGCAGACAGTCTTATACCATGCAAGCTCCAGATCTGACCTGCACGGTTCCCCACCAACCCAAGAAGTTAGTGTTCTAAAGAAAAAAGAAAAAAAAATGTTTAGCCTTGGTGGAAATGCAAAATCTATGAAGAAGAAAAAAAAAATGGTTTTGGGTCGTCAAGCTCACTTTCATGTTTCACTTGAAACGTATTTAACTAAAGCTAACAAACTGTCTAATTTTGTAGTTTCGAGTGACAGGGTGAAGGAAAATCCTACTCAGTCTGCTCTGACTCATAGGTATATGATGGCTTACTAAGCATATAAATAAAATAAGGAGAATTAAAAATGAGAACTTGGAAATTATTTTGTGTTTCAAGACTTTCATATCCATTTTCTTATTTGGGCAAAAATAGATGCCCTTTGAAAATACAACAATATAAACTGCCAGTAGTTAAATGTGTGAAATGTTGGCTAAACATGGATTAAAAGCACTGATTGGTGGCCCTAACATAACAAAGTATTACCAAATCCCTCTATATTCAATTAATTTTTATTAGTTTTAACTGAGTCTTACGACACACAGTTGTGCAAAAGAATAAAGAAGGGTGCACTTATTACAATATTTAATATATGAATTAACAGAAGTGACGCTTTTTAAACAGCAGGGTGATTTGACTGTGTAACCACAATCTGTCGAGCAGAAAATAAATGACAGATCACACAAGACAAATCAGTGTTTCACTTTGAGAGCGTTTACTGCAATGTTTGTACTGTCACAGGGCGACAATGGTGGCGTCATAAGCGCCCCGATGTAACCACGGCAACAACAAAAAATAAGCAACAAAATATCTCAACAACCTAAAATTGAATTAAAAAATAAATCAATTTTAAAAAGAGAAAAAAAGAAGAAAAGAAAAGAACGTTAAAAATCCTTATTAGCTACACATATGTATCAACCTTTATAACAAGATAATCAGTATAATATACATAGTTAAGCAGACCTTTCATGCTAACATTCAACTTCATGTTTTCAATCTTTGGGCTATGCTAGACTAGTTCTGTATGACTCACAGTACAATAATCCTTATTTATCTTGTACTGGGCTTTTTAATAAGCCAGAACTGTATACATGAGGTTTGAGAAAAAAAAAAAAAAAAAAAAAAAAAAAAAAAGACTAGGGGGAAAAAAGTTGTCCAAACTGTGGCAGAACCAAAATAAGAAAATGCATGTTAGGTCCCTTCAAGTCTCTAAATTATTAAACCTGGATTGCTTGTGGCTGATTAGGCCAAACTGTTAACTGCTGTCATGCACATTGAGCAGGCAAAGTTGCACCAAAAATGTTCAATGGTCCCTTCTAGACATTTGATGACTTCTCTGCCACATGTGACATTCTCTGTATTACCACATCCGCTATGCTGCTCATTTACCACCTTCATGTTATCTCAGTAGCCAGAGATAGATAAAAATAAAGTGTACAATAGAAACTAACTGATATTTAAGTTCTAAAACATCCTCTCTGAATACGTCTCTAAAGCCTGAAATAAACCTTTGTTTACTTAGAAACTAAATGACCAAAGTGACGAAGTGATAAAATTAGCCAAAGCCAAAAATTTGTTATTTCAAGTTACAGTTAGGGCTGCTCAATTAATCGAATTTTAATCACGATTACAATCTGGGCTTTCAACGATCATTAAAAACGACTGAGCCGATTATTTACGGTCGCCTGTGGCTCAGGGGGTTGGGAATCGCATCTGTAACCGGAAGGTCGCCGGTTCGATCCCTGGGCTCTCTGTCCTGGTCGTTGTGTCCTTGGGCAAGACACTTTACCCTACTTGCCTACTGGTGTTGGCCAGAGGGGCCGATGGCGCGATATGGCAGCCTCGCTTCTGTCAGTCTGCCCCAGGGCAGCTGTGGCTACAACTGTAGCTGCCTCCACCAGTGTGTGAATGTGAGAGTGAATGAATAGTGGTATTGTAAAGCGCTTTGGGTGCCTTGAAAAGCGCTATATAAATCCAATCCATTATTATTATTATTATTATTATTAGCCCCTCCCTTCTGCTTTACTCTCGCGCTGCTCTGTGTGGCAAATCCAGCGCACCTCTCTGCATTTCGAACACGCGTCACAACAATTAGGTCCCCGGGCCTTGGACTGGTACCGGTCCGTGTGTCGTTTGGTACCGGGCCGCGAGAGTTGAGGCTCAGGTGTGAAATGTATGGTTTTCAGGGTTTTTAAATCGGTTTTCAGCGTTATTTTGTTATCGTTTTGATTGTTAACTCGGTTTTCCTGGGTCTTTTCACGTGTGTTATGAATCAATCTTTTTTCGGTACCGGTACTAGTTTTATTTTGTTGCATTTATCCGCGACACCTTAAAGGCCGGTCCGTGAAAATATTGTTGGGCATAAACCGGTCCGTGGCGCAAAAAAGGTTGGAGACCGCTGATTAAGAGGACCCGAGGGAAGCTCGGAAAGCTCGGAAAGCTAAGCAGAAGTTATTTGGAGAGGAGTGTGACTGCCGTTGGTTGAAAAGAGAGGTAAAAAAAACTTCAGTGGTGTTGCACACTATTTTATATTATTTTTTAAAGTCATTATTCAATACATTGTTATTGTTAACCCTTTAAAGCCGGTCAGAGCAGCACGCTCCGTTTTGTGTAACTATTTTTAAATCCCTGTAGAACCTGAGCCGTGTAAGCTAGTGCAATATTTTTTTTTTGCATATGAAACCGGAGGAGTTGTACTTACATCTTATGCCATCAGCTTGTCCTCGGTCACGGTTTCCTTCCACATAAAGCTTTGCAAAAACTGCATAAAAAGCGCTTGCAGGAACAAAAACATAATATTCCGGAAAGACGTTTTGCAGATCCGATCAGCTGTTCGTAACACTTCGCACACTGAAACAGACGTAAGCGCGAACTATCGCATGTCTGCCATTTCCTGCAGAAACCGGAAGTGACGTCATTTTCGCGGAAAATGTAGTTTTTTACTTGTAGGCCTTAAAAGCCTATACTGGTGTTTTTATAAGTCATGTTTGACTTTTCTGAATAGTTTCTGGGATGCTTAGAACTCGAATTGCACTGCTGGAAATAGTTTATTTTGATGCACCTGCTGTTTTCTTTGCAAATTTGCATCATAGGATTGTTTTTTGTTTTTCCTGCAGTATATAAAAATTGCTGTATCTCCAAAATAAAACTATGAAGACACTCAAAATAAATTTCCTGTTGTTGTAAACTATTTTTTGCAACTTTTTTGTATTTAAAGTTTTGAGGGATAAACCTCTTAAATTTCTCCAAGTAGAAATATATGTAAAAAACAAAAAACAAGAACGATTTTCAATTTTTTTGTAGTTCATTGCACTTTTTTGCAATTAATGTAGTTACTATGGACTTAATGCATACATATTATTAAAATATGGGCTATAACAGTTGTATAGCAACTTGAAATGCTCCCACAAATGGCACTACAACATGTAGTAAAAAATAAATAAATAAAAAAGTAATATAAGCTCTGGCGGACTTGGTTCTATGGTAGGTCTTAAAGGGTTAAATAAATATCGTCAAATAATCGAGATCTCAATTTCAGTGAAAATAATCGTGATTATCATTTTTGCCATAATCGAGCAGCCCTAGTTACAGTAGTTTTATTTTATTTTTTCTTTGAGAGGAAACACTGGTCACCTAAGGTTGCTGTTGGCCTTCATTCTGCAGAAATGATAGCCTGCTAAACACTCGTGAATTCATCCTGTCACCTGACAACCTGGCTGGTGACAATGCATTTAATGCACATAAGCACGATTGATCTACATATAGTTAAAGGCAACCAGGCTGCCTTACTTAGAAGTCTCGTGTTATTTTGTTATTGACGCCCGATTTTGAAAACTTTAAGATTAATATATTCCTTATTCTGATACTCTTTGAGGAATTTTTGTGTGGAGGAAAACCCCTGAACATCAACCCCCCAAACTATGGATAAAGAAATCTTCCTTAGTCTGTAGAAAGTGGTTTCATTTATCTTCTATGTTCATATCACTGTGACAGCAAAAATATGATTAATTGGTCAGCATTGTGTCATCTAGATTTTGTAGGTCATGATGAGATTTTATGTAGAAGATGGTAAGAGAAGAAAAAACAAAACTAGCTGGCACCAGTGCGAGGGGTGAGACAAAATATTGATACTGCAATGCAATTATCAGGAGGCTGGTGCCAAATATTGAGCCAAAACGTGCAGCCGCTCTGATTCTCCCACTAATTTGACTTACCAGAGTTACTATTTAGCCATCTTTAAGGGAAGGAACTAACGGGGGGGAAATGGCAGACACAGAGGTGAGCTAATTACAGAGCTAAAACTTTGCCATTATAACTTATTAACACACACACACACACACACACACACACACACACACACACCACTTTGTTAGGTACATGTGTTCAACAGTTTGTTGGTGCAAACATCTAATCAGCCAATCGCATGGCACCAACTCAATGAATTTGACGATGATGATCTGCTGAACTTCACACCAAACATCAGAACAGAGATAGGAACTGACAGGAAGGCAATAGTGGCTCAAATTACCACTTGTTACAAGGGAGGTCTGCAGAAGAGCATCTGTGAACGCACAGCACATCAAAACTTGAAGCAGATGGGCTACAGGAGCAAACCACACCAGGTCACACTTCTGTTAGCTAAGAACAGGAAAGCCAACATACAACTTGCACATGCTCACCAATATTTGACAATGGAAGACAGCATTTAGTGTAAAAAACATAAAAGCTTGGGTCCATCCCGCTTTGTAACAATAGTTCAGGTTGCTACTGGTTCAGACTTCTGGCCCTTAATACCATGCAAGCACGGTTTAACCACCACAGCCTTCCTTACTGATCACCTCCCTCCCTTTATGACCACAGTGTACCTTCTATAAAGCTCAGATAATTTCAAAGTGTTTTTCCCGCCTCCCCAACACCACAGCGAGTTCAAAGGGAGATTCATATATTTCAAAATGGACCATATCACCATATCACTGAGGAATGTTTCCAGCACCTTGTTGAATCTATGCCATGAAGAAGGCAAATGGGGGTCCAACCCAATACAAGCAAGTGGCCATGGGCATATACAAATACCAGTAAATGAATACCTGCTTGATGCTTTTTTGTTAGGGTTTTTTTATTTTGTACTTTAGTTTCACAAAGAGTCATGATACTGTTGTTAGAGGCCAATGTATTGTAATATTTTCACATTGTGGGTTACACCCACCCCTAACGAGTACCACTAGTGTAGATTCGAAGCCATGCTTTTTGGTTTGTTAGCAATATTCTAGCGAACCACACAACCAGCAAATTCAAGGTCACGCTTTTGTAGCAGGCTGATTATATACTGGAGTAAATGGGTAACAATGTAGGTGCCACTAAAAGGCGCCTGGAGGATTTCACTGAGAGCAAAAATGTTTGATAAAGCAAAGAAGAGAATCAAAATGCTCGACTGATGGTCAAAGTGGTTCACCACTGGGACCTCAAAAAAAAGAAGAAAACACGTGACAAAATTCATTGGAGAAAAGAAATGATAAAAATAAAAGAGGTTTCAAAAAGGCAGCCATTTCAGATGACTAAATAGGGATTATCAGGCATAAACTCAAGCAGCAATCTGCATTAACCAAAGACCTCATAATTTGTTCCCCTCCAATTATAGTCACTTTTGTCAGAGCATCATTTTGACTTTCTGTGAATGGACTCACACAAAAAGGCATAAATCAGAGCAATGTGAGCTGCCTGCAAAACTTAGCACAAGTGTGGCCGGGGCCACACAGCACACATTAAGTCATTGAAGTCCCCATGCCTACAGTCCCTCCCTGACCCCCCACTGTACACACCAGTAACTCCCCAGCACTAAGCCTTTCAGACCAAACACTGCTCTGCCTTCTGCATCTTAATAAGAGGAGGGAAACTAGAAGGGAAGTGAAGGCATGGCAGTCTT
This sequence comes from Copadichromis virginalis, assembly GCF_057382275.1. Lineage (NCBI taxonomy): Eukaryota > Metazoa > Chordata > Actinopteri > Cichliformes > Cichlidae > Copadichromis > Copadichromis virginalis. The sequence continues at coordinate 25,236,935 of NC_140622.1, read as the reverse complement.
TTAGAGGAAGCCGAATAAATGACTGAACACACACCCTGGGGCGGGCATGCTGGGGGGTTTCCAGGAGGTCGGAGCAAGCGGGGCCAATCGTGTCAAGACGAAGGCGGCAGACTAACACAAAACTGACATATCAAAGAAGCCAAGCCTTGTAGAAGGGAAAAAGAGCAGCCAAGACAGCACATTCAACTGCACAGCTTGTTTCTGCATCAATGAAAGACAACACGACCAAAAAACGGCAATTAGCGATTAAAGTGGAAATTCCATCTGGTGCAAAGCGGCATATTTTTCCAATCAAAAACCAGCTCAAGCCATCTCAGTGATCCTATGGCTTTTGATCCCATCCCTGTTTTCTTTTCAGAGGTGGGCAAACTATAAACCAGGCATTTGAAAGATTGCATGTATACCCAAACTTTTTATCTCCTGACTAATCAGTGGCATACATAAAAGCAACTGTTCAAACTTCACCTTAACAGTACAGCCAGAACTCCATCATTGGAGAAAGAAAAGCCGACTAGGCCTTGAGAATCAGCAAAAGCCGACTAGGCAGCTTTCACTGATTCTGTTTAAATGCTTTCAAACCATAATCTCTGACAACCTGGATAAACTGGGAATGAGCAATATAAACGTACAGAGATATAGCAGGATTATGAGATTGCTTAAATGAGTTATATTTTTAAATTGGCTTGATGAGAGCCAGTGTGGCCTTAAACTCAGTTTGCATCTAATGAGATATCAAAGCTCGCCTGTTTACTACGTTTCTTTTTTGCTTGTAATAATGAAAGGAATTCTCTGAGGTGGCCGCCATGCTGACACAGCCTTTAGGTGCTTAAATCCAAAAATGGGTGCATTAAGTGCATTTTAATTGACTTATATTTACCCAGTGTATCGTCTTGCAAATAAGAAAGATCTTCTGGCACTCCTAGAAGACAAAAAAAAAAGTAGGTCACTCAGTCTCCTGTGAGTCATAGGTTCTGGCAGGGGACCAAGCAGAGCAGGTATGGGGAAAGACAGAGCAAGAGCCAGGAGAGGCCTGATACTGTTTCATCAGCTTTATACAGATAATCAAAATTGTTTTCAGTTCTGACGCAAAGTGAAATTAAGCCAAATTGAAAGCATACGTTTAGGAAATTAAAACCAGTGTTAGACACTTAACTGCATGTGAAATTCACACCAAAAATAAATAAATAAAAAAACTTTAATCTATTTTTTAAACATTTATCCCAAAGTCAGGCCTCCTGAGAAACACTGAAGCATAGTAACTGCATGCAAACTCATCTACAGTCTTCTCATTCTGCCATATAAATTTCCTTCAGTAGACCAGAGACATTTCTCAAATTGCAGGTGCTGTCTTGTTTCTCCCTAGAGCTGAGGCTCTGGGCTCCTCTCCCAGGGCCACAGCACCTTGGCAGAGAGGCTGACTTACAGGGTCAGAGCCTGAGATTTCCAAACAGTTACTTTTTGAAGGCAGTGACTCACCCTGGTCAAAGCTGTCAGTCACGTAGCCACCTTGGGACAACCACATCTGTGAGGCAGCGCTGATCTAGGCAGCTCATGGCCTGTGACCAATGCACTGATAACTTCTTAATTACATTGGGCAACTGGCACAGACCATGTTGCTTCAGCCACCGAGCCCCTCCTCCAGCTAACCTCTCCGCCCTCTCATTCATCCACCCTGAGGGAGAGGCATGCAAACCAGAGGAAGTATGACTCATCTAGTAACAAGATGCATTCTTCTGAATTCTCTGCAGACGTGTTGTTTGCTAAGTGAAGAGCACAGGAGAGTATGGCGGAGAGAGAGAAAAAGAAGGGAAGAGACAATCTGAAACCATAATCAAGACACTGGCTACGTGTGAGAGCAAGGACGGAACGATGGGGCAAGAGCAAGTCACCACGTGTGGGTTTCCTGGTCCACACACAGATCAACATTTCCTCCAACTCCACAGAGAGAATCCTTGGCTTCTGTTGGGGGTTTTCTGAATCACAGATGGAGACTCCAAGTACTAAGGCTAATCCATCAGGTTTCACACAAAAAAAAAAAAAGAAAAAAAAAAAAAGAGCAACAAATGACGATAGCAGAGAGGTTTTTGACGGGCGCTTCTTCTGAGCACTACAGATGATAATGAGGCACAAGCAAGGGGTATGAAAAAGAAGTGTTAAATCATCGAGTCTAAGAGATCCACTGCAGTTCCTTCCCAACTAACACCACATCTGCATAACTTGGCACTAGTCCTTACAGATCATGAGCCTCACACATCACATCATACAGACTCTAACTGCTGCATTAAGCTATTTCTGGACAGGTCACTTTAACATTGTCAGAAATCACAACATAGAGAAAAGAAGCAACTAAATGCAACCTTCAGTTGTGATCAAAAAAAAAAAATATGCTCAAACAGGTTCTATCTTGTGATATCATGATGAATGGTCTATCAGCCACCAGCTTACTGTTGGCAGAGTATTCAGTAGGGCTGCCACGATTAGTCGACTAGTCACGATTACATCAACTATCAAAATCGTTGATGTGTCGTTTGAAGCTTTGTAAGATCACAAAAGACGCAGGAATAAGTAGTAGGATTTAAGAGTGTAATAATGGACTGAAACAGAAGATGGCAGCACTGCATGTACAAGGATGCCAGCTGCCATTAAACCCCGAAGAAAAAGAAGTAGCTCTGTCTCAGAATTCATAGCGCAGCCCAGCTCAGTTTCCAACAATGGCGGCAGCTAGTTAGTTTTAATATTACTCTTATTATTCTTTCTGGGTCACAAAATAAACGTTTAACATATTTTCAGGCGAGAATGTAGCTGTGTAAACCTCAAATATCTGCTCAGTTTATCAAGACACCACATATTTTCAAAAGCGCTCCGATGTTTTCGGAGACGTCTGAGACGTTTCGGCAAGGCTCACTAGAGCCCGTGAGAACACCGGAGTCCCGGCAAATCGTTTTCAAACCCACCGCCGTCTTTCGCTACTCAGGTTAAACATATACAAGTCACTTAGATAACTTAAAAATTTTATTGTTTGGCTTTTTTTAGTATTTTATTTGTTCCTGAGTAAATCGGTTTGGCTGAGATTAAAGTTATAGTTTTTACACAACTGAATAAACATCAAGCAGACAACTGATTATCAGAAGTGTGAGATGCTCGAAAATATACTCCGGTGTCCTGTTATATTTTAGATAGCAAGGAGTTTATTAAACTTCACCAAAACAATCTGCAAATTTCATTAAAATTTAATAAACTATCATCTTGTCTTTATTTTTAGTTAGCACAGACCTTAAACACTTAAAGCTGTAAGCTAATGATAGTTATATAAGAGCAGATGCTGCTGGTGCAATAAGCTGTACATCCAATGGATGCATGATCTGATTAGTCGACTAATCGCAAAAATAATCAGTGACTAGTCGACTATCAAAATAATCATTTGTGGCAGCCCTAGTATGAACCAAAGTTATGTGGCAAGCCCTCACCATTCAGCCTTAGGATTGTGGAGCAAAATTAAAACTGACCTTCTCCGACTTTGCCTTTTGGATTCTGCAGACTGATGTTCAACCAAATGACAATTCTTTTTTTCCCCTACCGTAACTACATTGCAACAGCATTAACACAATCATGCTATAAAGACAATAAACCTAGGAGGGCAGACAGAATTGCAACTTGCAGTGCATGCTTCCTTTTCAGACACTAATTCCGCTGTAGTAGACAAGCAAGTGGCATCCACACGAGAGATTATCCAACCGCACACTGCTGACCTTTTTTTTTTAGCAAGTGAATTCACCTTGGCTGTAAATTTGTACATCTTAAGTGGTTTATGTATGCTTGTACCTGTGAACCAGCTGCTGCATCTCACAGCACAAAGATTATCATATTCAATCAAGTCTGGTTTATGTTACGCTCTCCATGTATTATTGCTATGCTATCACCTATAAATTGCCATGTCATGCATGCAGTCCACAGGCGGGAGCTGGACGTAACATCTGGGAATATCGTGTTATTAAAGTGTCATTTCATGAAGAGACCTTAGTGCAGCAGTTATTGCCGCCATTCGTATGATATGTCATAAATGAAAGTTCTGTGGCGACTGGTATGCAGGAAAAGCTGCATTGTTTAGTCAGCTGTAAGTGCTACCGTATTAAGTTTAAAAATTTCCCTGTTCTCTAGGAATGCTGCCTAAAAATTGGATTTTATTTCTGCCACGCGAGCCAAAGTAATGATTAAAACAGATACCAAATACTAGGATGAAAGTTCCACTCTTATTACTTAAGCTGCGTCGGCTTAGCGAGCTCTCCTTCCTGCACAAAGCGCGAAGGTCTCCTAAGAGTGTGAATCATATATCAACTCCTTCTACTAAGCAACCAGCCAAAAGGAAAAAAAAAAGAAAAAAAGCCTACACTGATACTGAGGGCCTATTAAAACTCAAGGACAAAGCAAACAATATGATGAATTATTAAATCCGTCAAGGAACTGAAAACTGAGGCCCATTTTATTCGTTTAGGATTTGGGTCTTCATTAGCACTCATGTAAGTAAAATCTTACACGACACAGCTACTGCACACACACAATGTGCATTTACTCAGAAACACTTTTGTTTTCACGTCATTATGACTTGCAGGGCCCGATTTCCTTTGCACATCTACTACAGTAAAACCATCTAACCATCATTTTCGTAACACTTTTGGTCACGCACCTTTGGTTAAACCCAATGCAAAGATAAGATCAAGTTACACATTTATAGTAAAATTGCCACAAAATTTAATAAAATATATATATATCCTTCTTGCTACCACAAGGCTGTAATGACTCACCAAAACCGCCATGCAATACAAGAGCCGCCAAACCCCCCTCCTCTCCCCTCCGCCCCTACCCCACCCATTTCTTCTCCACTTTCTAAACTTACCCAGCAAACTCTAGTGTGGGTAGTTACTGTAGTTCCCCTTGCAAAGAGACCGTCCCTGATTAGTCAGACATAAATCGATACACACTTTTAGATAAAACATGCATCTGAGCAAATGTACTGATAATATGAGCAAAAGAGCCAGCTGAATTAAATATCCCATGACTCCCTCACCAATTCACATCTACGCCCAACTCCAATCCAGGACGTGAATTGGCGCATACAAGACTAGTTCACTGACAAATTCAATTCAATAGATGAGGAGGAGGTAGGATGAGGAGAACTAGACAGTGGACTGCTGGATGAATAAAAAATGAAAAGTGTAGTGCTTCAGCAAATTCATTCTCTCCATCCCGTGAGGAGGGTGGGGGTGACGGAGGAGGAGGAGAGGCTCGTTTGAAAACCGAACCAGCGCTGCATTCCCACATCCACCCATATCCAGCGAGGGGCTCTTTAAAAATTCATTAATTTACAGCAAAAATAGATTAAAGCACCCAGCTGAGCAAAACCCAAAATTTGGCTCCTGAATAACATTAATGATAAAACATTTCCCTCAAGCCCAGGGGGTTTTGCCTGAAGAAACATTGCTGGCTTTTTTCACCTTACAGCACCTTGAGAATAATTTATTTTCAATCATTACTAAAATAATGCATTTCTAATTGTCATTTTTAATTATGCTTTTCTTCAAATGGAGGAAAAAAAAAAGAAAAGAAAAGCGCTGAGCAAAAACCTGCAAAAACTAATTAAAATCCATCCAAGGATATGCCATTCCCATGATGGCATGGCAATGCCATTCTATTCACCATTTGATATCTCAGCTACAGAGACTCAATGACAGCTGCTCCAGGCCCCAAAAATGCCTAGAACTGCAGTTACTGTAATTGCTCTGGCCAGCACTAAATGAGGTTCACTTAAGTGCAATTATCCCCCTCTGATCTCTCACATAAAGAGACTTCTTTAACATGGAGAAGTGGGCTCACACAATGTGACTGCAAACAAGATTCAAATTGGAATCAGGGAGGCATTTCCAGCAGATGAATGGCTTCATAGCTCATCGGCATTCTAGTGATGCACGGCTTTGCTAATGAAGACTGAGCCAGTCTCTTCTCACCAAACGCGGCGAAACATCCAACGCCGGATATAAGCAGGGTACAGGGAGAATTTTTCAAACAAAAAAAAAAAAAAAACCCCAAAAACTGTCCAGTCAGTGTGCCTGAGCCTGGCCTCCATGCAGAGCAAACAGCTGTTGAAATGAGAAGGAAGATCCTGTTTTTTCGCTCATCCAAGAAGAAAAACACGCTGAAGGACAAGATGATGGGCGATGAAGTGAGGAGGGAAGAAAAAAAAAAGACCTAAAATAACTTCACATTCCAGAGCAGAGAGCGAAAGACTGAAACAAGCCACTTTGGATTCAGACCAAAACTAAGTCATTGTAAAAAATACTAAACAGAGCCCTCTGACCCAAAGCATCAGCAGTCCTCATGAATAAATTGCCATCTGCCAATCGCATAACACAAAAGGTTTTCAGCCTGAGGGGGAAGATGTGACCGTCTAATAGGGGTTGCAACAGAGGGTACCTGTTGGGTGCTGTCCAACTACACAGGGCGGTGGGGGGGGCTGTGATGGGCCTTCATGTTGCCACAGGCTCAACTAGCACCAGGAGTCTGATAACTGCACCTCACGGATGGCCATTTGAATAATCACTTCAACAAGGGGAGAAATTAAAAAGCCTCTCAGTGAGACCGGCTAGGCACAGGGCCACATACTGAATACCAAATGAGCTCATATTCAAAAAAGTAAAAAGCTGTTCTGAATTCACAGTACAATACTGGCTTTCTGACCCCTGACATACATCAAAATTATCCCAATATCATGTCATTATTCTATTTAGTCTATTAAATTATACACCTCCAAGCATAACAGTACCTGTGATGCAATATTTTACATTTATGTTCCTTGTCTTCTGCACATGCCAACAAATTAATTTTTCTTCAGAGATGGTAGATAAATGTTATTGTCATCTCTCTCACACACACACACACACACACACACACACACACACACACACACACACACACACACACACGATGTAGGTGTTTGGGTTTTTTTTTTAACCATTAAGCAGGATACTTCAAAAACCACAGTAGGTCAAAACTACAGATGAACCTGAATCTCATCCTCCCATGCACATTTAAAAATGGTTACGTGTGTAATGTGCTTTGCACTTTCTTCTCAAATAGTCAATCAATTTATCAAAGATGAACAACTGTTTTCTTTCTTTTTACTATGACAAATAAAATCCCAAACCAGGCTCCGTTTGATATCAAATTGTAAACTATAAACTACTGTACATAATACACATGAAGGAACCTCCAAGTCTGAGCCTGCCCAGCATTTTCAGCTTTAAACAGAAATGAACATGAGCATTGCTTACAGACTAAAATGAATTAAATGGATGTTACAGCAGTGCGTGTGTGTGTGTGTGTGTGTGTGTGTTGTAATGTATACTTTTGCAGCAGCCTTTAAAAAGCATGCATTAGCCGTACTTCAAGTCAGATAAGAACTGCAAATACTACCAGTGTCACACAGCCCGGTGACAGATCTTGGTTATAAAAACAGCAGTGTTTATAAAAAGGCGACTTTAGTGAATTGCATCAAGCACCAAAAAACACATAGCAAACTTAAGACTTTTCACACATCTTGTTTGGTGTCACTTCTTGAAACTCGAATGATAAAAATGACGGGGTAAGCATGCATGCTCATTTCCCCACAATACGCCTAATGGAACCACTGTGGCCCTAGTGACCTGGATGGAACAACTTCAAACACCATGCACACTTAAACACCATGTGTCTTCTACAGCTGCACGCACAGATAGCCTCGATCCAGACAGCTCTGTGGGCCTGCTATTTAAAGGATGGGTGATTAAGAAGCAAACCAGGTCTGACCTTTGATTGTGGGTGCTGACTAACGCTATGGGCATTTTGTTAGTTGAAGCATAAGGTCTGGCATGGTTGGGATGTTAGGGGGGAATTTATTACGCTTGGATTTAGTCATAAATTTAACCTTTTTTCGCCGGCTTTATGGCAAATTTAATTGAGAGTATATGATGATTAGCTCGTTGCAAGCCCATCTCTGCAATAGCACACTGAATCCGTTGATAAAGCCTGCACGAGTTGACAGCAGTGAAAATTAAGAGTTCAGTCATCCATCTTTTAATAAAGGAAGTCGGGATAAAAAGGGAAGAGCGCCGTTTTTGTACACAACTACATGCAAATGTCGCAGCTGTTTTGTTTTGGGGTTTTGTGTGTGCGTGTGTGCCTTATTCTGAACGATCACAAACTCACTACTAGAAAAAACATAAGAGATAAGAAAAAGCATGCCCCGAGAAATCTTGCACAAATGACCAAAGAGTTAACCGCAATACCCGCCTGTGCCGTCTCAGGACAATGCACAGCGGCACAGAGGCAGACTGGAGATCAAAATCAGCGGCGTAAAATGCACCTGAAACACGCTTTGCACTTGTTGATTGCCCAGCCTCATGACAATCCTTCGCCCTTCTCACACAGGTCGACTAGATTTTTGAGGGGGTCCCCCCCCCATCTTTTTCATGCTAGGATCATTATTTTTCCTGCAGGAATTTATAACCTCGCCCGAGAAGCAGACGATTGACAGACGAGAAAACACACTGCAACAGCTGTGAGTCAAATACCGTCAGAGCACGCAGGAAAGCCAAATGACACTGGGCTCATGCACACACTCACTCCATGCTGGACACACATCGTCTCACATACCAAACAGCTAGCTTAACGATAGCTGTGGAGGGCTGGGGTAGGTCATTATACAGCCACCTAAAGCGAGGAAAAGCACAAGCGTACACACAAACACACCTAGCCCTGGCCCTGGAGAAAGCGCCCACAACACTCTGCTAAAGTTAGCTGGCTACCAAAACTGGCTAGCTAGCTGTCAAAGTTGCCCTGTCAGTTGTCACCGGTTGCACGGCGGTGTTAGCAGGCTAACGCAAGAGCTGTCAACTTGGAGAGTTGCAGCAGCACGGCCGGGGTGTACTAACACTGACCACGGGGGAAACACTGACTGGCTCCCTGAGCAGAAGAAGAAGGGGGGAAAAAAACCAGGAGTCCCCCCTCACGCCTCAGCACAGCGAGTGGAGAACCGTGTGTCAGGGCCTGTTCACTGGGCGCAATCCCCACAACTTCAGTGCAGCTCACTTCCCCGTTAAAGTCGTCCATTTCGTGGGCCTTAGTTCAACTTCCATGCCCGTATAGCTCACTTACTCAGGGTGAAAGCTGCTGTGACGGTGGCTCTCTGTAATCCTCACGGTAGTTTTCAGAGTAACTGTCTCCCCCCTTCCTTCACCTCCTCTTCTTCGGATAGCGGGTTGCCCTCCCCCCTCGGGGATGTCCTGCGCTCCTGACGCTATCGTCCTGTGTGAAGAGCCGCTGTGACCGTGGCTTCGCCGGTGTGCCTGCGGTGCCGTGGCGTCCCTCTTCAGCTTCTCTCCGCCTTCACCCGTTCGCCTTTCTTTCGGCGGCCGAGCCAACATCCGGGACTCTCCCCTCTTTGGGTTAAGTGCCCGGAACTACTTTCACATAGACAGCTCACATGAAGGTTTCTTTTCTCTCTCTCTCTCTCTGTCTTTCACCACCCCTGCCGCCACAGAAACTAGCGCGCGGTTAAATGCACACGCCCGCAGTGGAAAAAGCACCCGCACACACGAAAGCACTTCAATCAATAAAAATGATCCGTGATATCTGCTTTATTTATTGCGCACTGGGTGTAAATGTAGCTCAAAGTGCGCAGAAAAATAGAGGCAACATCACAGAATAAAAGCAGGAGGCGCGGGGGGGGGGGGGGGGGGGGGGGTAGTTGAATACAGTCCACATGGTCTGATAAGTCACCTTTTTTTAATAAAAGGTGTGTAAGTTTTAACCAGTGGCTTTATTTATACTTATTCAAAGGTTAAATCATTTAGTAAAACTGTAGCCTACTTACAAGCTCTAACAGGTTTCCAGGTCTATTAAATGGGTGTATGCTGCTTTCATTGTAATAAGTGGGTTATAAATTGTGGCAGCCATCAAGTCTGCAGATAGCTCACACGTTAATAAGATGTTAATAAAGGGTAAAATCCCTAGAAAATAATTAAAAAATATCTCTAAATCAATACAAACCTCATGCAGCATGCCTTTTTTCTTTAAGTTGCTCTGATTATTAATTATTAACTGCTGAAACTGCAATAAGTTACTACTTGCAAAAACTTGTATGAAGCATGCCTTTTTAGGAAGTGATACCCACAGGAAGTGTAGATCAAAGATCGGATGAAAGAGTTTAATTAAAATGTGCATCTTTTAAGGAGTAGGTGTTTCAGAGAAATGAAATAGACAGTGATAAAAGACAAGCATTAGTGTTTTGAAACAGCACGATACAGGATCATCTCCATACAAAGGTGCAGTTTTAGCTCAGTTACCACAGTTGGGGGAAAAAAGACCTAAAAATAACAGGCTGGTGTTTCTAAACTTAACCCTGTACTGAATCAACCTTTACTGCAGGAGCATGTGCACACATGTAAGTGGTCCGAGCCTATGTAAATATAGCGAGCTTAAAAACTATTTAAAATGTCCATTGCACAATGTGAACTGCACCATAAATTCACAGAGCAAAAAAAAAAAAAAATTGCCAGCAATAACATGACACTAATGGGCTCAGTGACCTCAATGCCCGCAATCACTTCAAAGCAGTTGTAAGCAGTATTATAACAACGGAAGGAAAAGTTTACCGTGGCATCGCCTTAATTTTCATTCATGCTTCTTCTGGGCTTTTTATATGGGATAATTTAAGAAACTGGAAGTGTGTGATAGAGGTGTGGTTGTTGTATGTGGGGAATTTGGTTGCCTTTTTTTGAATTGTTCTGTCAGTTCTTCTGCCAAAGTGTTGCAATCATTTAATTAGTGTGAAGGTTTTATGCTCACTAATATCTGGATGTCCTTTAACTCCACTCATAAAGCTCGACCTTCAACGCGGAGGCTTGCAGAGGCCATCAAAAGAGAAATATCAGCATGGCATCTTTAGTGCAAAACAGTGATCCTGAAAAAATACAAGCAATCACTACATCGATTTATGTTTTTTCCAGCTATTTTTATTATTAATACTTTATTTAGAATTTTCCATGTCACTTATTTTCACCTAAGCTACAACATATATTTTTATTACTTAGTTATTATCATTATTATAATTAATAGTTATTTTATTAGTTATGCAAACAGATATCATATTGTTCTGATATCTAGTAAAAAAAAGTTATTTAGCTTTTACAAATGTGCATCGCATGCGCTTAAACTGGAAGGGAAAACAATGCAATTAAGTACGCACGTGAAGGTAGCAGCCGAAGTGGTGTAACTGTCCTTCCAACGGTGCAGCAGCGGCACCTGCCGGTCGATTGCGGAACTGCCGCCAATAAATCCTAAAAATATGGAACAAGACAATTGATAAACGATTAAAGTCTTAAAATAAAAGGTTTGTAGGTATACTGGCTCAGCCTGCCCTCCTCTAGCTTATGATGTGCCACTTTAGGCTGAAATAAAAAGTTTATGGTGAATAAAACTTATATATCCCAAAATAGTTTTCACACTGACCAAGCAGTTGATTTTTGTGAGTTGTTATTGGTTAGTTTCTCAGATGATTTCTTTAGTTTTTGAAAATCACAAATCCTGAAAATGGACTTTCCTTAGCTACATCTTTTTGTATATATGTATATATATTTTATATATTTTGTGTGTGTGCGTGTATATATATATATATATATATATATATATATATATATATATATATATATATATATATATATATATATATATATATATATAGAGAGAGAGAGAGAGAGAGAGAGAGAGAGACTTTATTGAAACTACAACTGAACTTGTTGTGTTACAGCAGCATGATAAAGAAAAAAAAACTAGTTCAGTCCACGATAAACAACAAATAAGCAACACAGATTTTACAAAGTGCCACAGGCACCTGGTAAGGGCCTTACACTATGAGATGGTGTCATAACAGTAACAACAACAACAAAGAAAAAAGGAGATCAGATAATAAAAAAATTGTTAACTTAATGAAAAATAAGAATTTATACAACTCGCCTGTCACGTTTACATAAACTATTACATAAAAACTGTGCATTACACCTTTAACCCTTACATACTGTTCAGATCAAATTTGGATAGCAGTAAAAATAAAAATTTGAAATGAAAGTAACACAAACAATAAACCACAAAAATATTGAAATACTGTCTGTGTTCCCATCACAATTGCTCCAATTCCCACAGAGACAGACTGTCGAGGCTTTGAAGCAGTGAAATAGGATGCACTTAAGGAGCAGAGTTTAGAGGACACAAGATCTGCACAGTCAGCTGGAATGCAATGAAACAATCTAAAGCTAAACTAATTAAAACACATTTATTCTTAGATAAATGAGATTAAACTAGTTCTAAGCTAAGCGATTGAAAGAGGGCTTGGAAGGATCATATTGTAATGCACTTACATTTCTATAGGTCTGTTCTAGTTTTATTAGCTGCTCAGTAAGTGCTTTATTTATTAAAAAAATAAATGCGTTCACAAAAGCAGACTTTTCCCTTAAACTATAAAAACATAACTTTTGCCTAAAATTAAAAATAACAGTAAAAATGTTCAGATTGTCATATTTCTAATCCACTTGTTTTTGGTTTGGATTATTATTAATATTCATCTTAATCTCAGATTTAAACACAAATGACATGTACAAGACACATATATGAAATAAAACATATATTTTGTACATATACATATATATATATTGAATTTCAAATAAACGCATTTTTCTCCTCCCCGAAAAGCTTGTATTTAAATCTTTTTCAAAACTTACCAGAAATTAGATGTACAAACGCGCACCAACATCCAAAGAAAAGGAGCTTTCAATGATGCTGTTGCTTGTCAAACTAGTCGCACACAAAGTTCAATTCAACATTTTGTCTTTGCTCGTCGACTGTATCTGCTGATTCAGTGGGACAGTCCAGTGCAAAAAGATCCCCTTTTTGAGAGAAATTCCCCTTGTCCTCTCCGTTGATGCTCGGGTTTTATAAAGTTTGACACTTCAAGCAGGAGGGAAAAATAATTGACGCACTGCTGACTCAAAAGCAGACTACCATTTCTTTGTTTAATACCGCAAATGGCCGCTAGGGGAGCTGGAGGCGTTGTGCTGTATTTATAAAAACCAAAGAGTTGGCCTTCAGGAAGTGCACAAGTTGTTTGGAGGTATCCGAATACCAAAGTGGGGTGTTTTGAAGTTTTGTCTGTGAGTCTGAGACGTCGTTTACGTTTTATATAAGGTATTACCGCAGTTGCAAGTAACCTACAAACATCATGTAGCGCTATGTCGTGTCGCCTTTCTTATTACTGAACATTAAGTAGCCAAAGAAAGTGTTCACCTTCTACTTTGACAGCGTGTTTACTGTCGCGTGTCATTTAACCGCAAACAGGTGTGTATCACGTCAGTGTTGTGCTGTGAAGTTCACCCATACGTAACGATGATGCGAGAATATGCATTAATGTAAACTTAGCCTGTTATTCGACCTGTAAACGGATCAGTGAACAAAGCGAGGATTTTCAGGGAGGCGTGGGTTTATTTCTTCATATTCTTCTTCTCATTAGTCAGCTGTAACATTTGGAAACCACAGGCTATGGGACAAACAGCTATAGATACAAACATAGGTAAGACATAATATCAGAAATACCACGATATAAAAACAGACTGTAAAAAAGTGGACAGTTTAAGTTATTGCACCTATATGTTTAAACACTTTTGGCACTTTGCTAGAGAAACTAAGCAGAGCTCTTTGAGGGACAGAGGCCTATACAGTCAGGACAAGTAGATGATTAGTGTTGGTTGAACCTGTATAAATGTTAAATGACGACAACATTTTAAGATCTGGTGACCTTGAATTTGATAAGCAGAAGGGGGTGGATGGATGCATCCACCCCACCTAATAAAGTGTGAATTCAGTTTACTTTATGCTTATGTATTGCACATTTTGGATTTTTTTTTCTTAAATTTTATGTAAATGTACAACGATCATGGCCATCCAGCACACCATTAATTCTTGTTACCGTCAGGTAGACGTTACAGGAGGATGGCTGCACGTACATTTACAGTGCTTAATAAATTCAGCAGATCGTCACCCAGAGTAATGCTTATGCTACACTGGCCTAAATTTAAAGTATTGGCAATTTTTTATCTTTCTGTAATGATTAACCCACCAGTATGCACAAGTCCTTTAATCAAAATAATATTTACAATACTATAATACAATAATACAAATATTATTTTTATCCATGAATTTTCAAATGCGCTGTTTTACCAAAAAAAGAGAAGAAAATAGTGAAGCACAGAATTAACAGTCTTCATTAACTGTCATTTTCTAAATACTGAACGGGAAAATGTAGTTTTTGTGGTTAAATGTCACGCTTTGGGTGTAAAATTATCAGCATTATTTTAATATTGTCCCAGTCAGCTTTATTAAAGTAGGCCCAGTGTGATTTATAACTGTACATCCATAAATTTGTGACCTGCAGAAACCAACAGCGAGGTAATCTGATACTGAAATGTCCCACTTTGAAAACAGACCTGTCACTGGAGACTGTTGAATCACATTAGGCATCACTTAAAGATGCCTCCTTCTTCTCTCTTGTCAGGTGATGGCTGAACCCAGAATATCATCTATTGATGGGAAGTTAGCAGAAGAATTTGCTGTTCCCTCCCATGTGGAGGAGGTCAAAGAGAAGATGGCTGCTTTTGCCAGCTTTCATGCAGAAGCAGGCCGAAAGGTGGTTCTCATCACTTCAGGAGGCACCAAGGTTCCCCTGGAGTCCCGCACTGTTCGCTTCCTCGATAACTTCAGCAGCGGCAGGCGAGGAGCCTCCTCTGCAGAGTATTTCATAGACTCTGGTTATGCAGTCATTTTCCTACACAGGCATCGCTCACTCTACCCCTACACACGGATGTTTTTAACCATCAACATGCTGGACGCTCTGGAGTTTCAAGGTGGAGGAGCGCCTGGTAATACTGGTGAAGTGGTGGTTAATCAGCAGGTGCTGCCGAACATTGCCAAAGTACTGAAGAGATACGAGGAGGTGAAAAAAAGCAGACTTCTTCTGCCTATCGAGTTCAGCACTCTGTCAGAGTATCTGCACCTACTCAAAGCAGCAGCGCAGGCTCTCAGCAAAATAGGTAACAGCAGGTTAAAGGCCTGAGCTGTGGCTTTGTCTAACATACGTTCAAAACATCTTCACAAGTGTTTGTTCTGCCCTTAGGATCAAAGGCTATGTTTTACTTGGCTGCAGCAGTGTCTGATTTCTACATCCCAGCATCTGAGATGCCTGAACACAAAATCCAGTCTTCCAACGGACCTCTTCAGGTGAGGGTGGGGGGAAATGGTGTTATTGGTCTGCTTTTTATTCACCACTTCAGTTCGGAGGTGTGTAAAAGGAAGCATGAGATGTGAGTACGAAGGGGGTTCACTGCTTACGGGGGAATATTGCCATGGTAACATATGCTGCTAACCTAATGATAATTAGAGAGTCATCGTTCCTGGAAGATCCCCAGACCTCTGTGTACGGATACCACAGTGTCTTTGTGTCTGATGAGCATCAGTAAGAAATACAGATACTTGGATGAAGCTTTATTTTTTCCTGTTGGTTGCAAATAATTTTACTTTTATTGTTATATAAGCATCAATATATGGTCCTAAAACCGAGCACTAATTTATACTTACAGCTAGGGAATAAACTCCAGGCTGTGAACCCTTACGCTTGCGGTCCCCAACCCCCGGGGCATGGTCCGTGAGTCGTTTGGTACCGGGCCCCGAGAGTCGAAGCTTGGGTGTGAAATTTGTAGTTTCCCTGGGTTTTTTTTTTACCGTGTTGTAGTTGTGTCTTATTTTGAAAGAAATATTTATACATTACCATAGCGACCAGAGAGCATTAAAGGGCAGAGAGGAAGATCTTACTCTTAATGTTGTTGGAGCATTTCAGGAGGACGCTGCTAATGAAGTTCCACAATTACACAGTTAATTTGCGTTTATTATATTTAGAAAATACCAGTTTTTGTCTTGGTCATATAATTTTATTTTGTTGTATTTATCCGCGACACCTTAAAGGCCGGTCTGTGAAAATATGGTCTGACATTAAACCGGTCCGTGGAGCAAAACGGGTTGGGGAACTGCTGCGTTAAACAGCTGCACATACTTTCAATTCAGCAGTTGTTATTGTTGCTCCTCTCAGTTGCTGAATTACATTTTCCTGTGCGTATGCCTCTTTAGTCTTGCCAGTAATTACAATTTTTCTTCTGCCCTTCAGCTGAGCATGAAAATGGTCCCCAAGATATTGTCCCCACTGGTGAAAGAATGGGCACCTCAGGCATTTGTCATATCCTTCAAACTCGAGACTGATGCGTCGATCCTGCTGGACAAGGCTCGACGAGCTCTGGATACCTACAGGCACCAAGCAGTGGTGGCCAACGTACTGGACTCTAGGCGGGGTTATGTGGTGGTGGTGACCCTTGAGACTCAGGCTGAGCTAATCCTAACTGAGGAGGATGTGAAGAATGAGGTGGAGATAGAAGAGAGGATAGTCAGCAACTTGACGTCGGCGCATGACAACTTCATAACTCAACAAGTGGCTTGATAGAACGTATCTGCATGTCTGAGCAGCTTTAAGTTGTGTCTGTATTCTTACGTGATCCACATTGGGCTGCAATTCATACCTGCCTGTTCTGCTGGCAAGTTACTGTATATTCAGTATGCTCTACTGTTGCAAAACCTTAGCGACAACTGTAAGTCACATCTTCCTTGTTTGTTGTGTGTGTTCTAAGAATGAACCTCTAAGCATTAAACGCAGTCTCTGTAGAGGGACAATATCCAGGTTTTAAAATGTTTATTCACACTTTCTAGTAATCAGAAAAGCAGTTTCAAGTTTTAAAACAATGACAATATTTTCTTTCCTGCAAGGTTTTCCAATAATAAACATTTAAAATCACAGTCCACTGGTACTGGTTCAATCTCACTGCCACACTTGGCAGCATATTCTGGACTCGGTTACTTGAGTTTGACACTCTTCTTGACACCAGCACGAATACCAGACAGCTCTCCGCTGTATCTCGTCTCTTCATGACGAACCTCTCGGACCTGGCGAAACGATAAGCAGCAATTTTAAAACGCATCGCAGAAATGTGTGTCACAATCCAGCACATCCTCTTTAAGAGTCTTCAGACAATCCCTGAAATCCTTGCTCAACGATGTAATAAAACATGTTGAATACAGACCTGTCCCTTTCTGCGGATTTTAGCCCGTCTGAACTTCTCTCTGTGCTTGACTCTGGGATTACGGTCAATTTTCTTCCTTTTCGGCGTGAGCCCCTTGTTCTTGGCCATCTGTGGAATTGTTAGACAAACATAATTAATACAATTCAGAAATCAGTGTCACACACTGGATCTAGAAAACTTGAAGGAGGAGAATCCAGAGATGTAAACACGCAGTGCTGTGGAGAACACTTTAAAGCTTGCACTTACGTACTTTTAAAGGATAATTAAGCTGAATTTTGCAAACACGCTCTCTGAAGCTGTACAACTTGATATGCACACTACAATCCATTTTCTTGAACTAGAGCTAGATAAAATCTTTAGTGTACTACTGCGAGTGCCCAGCAGATGGCACTCAATCACGTTTATTAACACCAGTACTTCCAAAAGTGTAGTTTAGACTCCATTCTCCAACAACCGTAATGGCAAATAAATGACTACTTCAAGAAGTTAAGTTGTTCATTTTTAACATTTTCAGTTATTTAATTGGGTCGAAATTATTAATCTGTTATCCAACTACAATCCTTTGTATATTTATCAATTACATATACAATATAGACATGATTTTTTTTATTTTTTTAAAATACCTAGAGGTCAAAATGAGTAAGCATACAAAGACATATGCTTGTGTAACACTAAAAAAAACATGTATCCATAGTTATAAAATGTAATGCTTGGATAATTATTAAACAAGCTGTGGCATATGCTACAGTTATCAGTGGGCTCCATCCATTAAATTTCTGCTGTAAGTACTCATGTTTTGTGCAAATACATGACTGTATCACTCAGTACCTGGTAAGTGATTCCTCTCTTTGCATTTGGATCCAATTCTTCCTCTTCTTCATTCTCCTCCATCCTGTAATACAAAGATTTTCTTAATGTTTCACTCTCCTGGTTGATTTTACCTTATATAAATTTGATTCAGTACTACCAAAATATCCAATATGGCTCTTTTGGTGAATACCAGAGGCACAGTGTCATTTTGGCAACTGAACACCAGTCTGTCCTGTAACTGCTCTCTACATGTTTAGAGCCAAGCCACACATATTTCAGCTCCCCAATAATACTGGTGTTTAAATAGAACTGAACCACTCAGAGGGATGTAAGACTTTAGAGTGAGCAGAGCAGTTTGCAGTGTTTCAGGCTTCTGAAAAATCTCAGTGTATTTCCCAATACTATAGTATATCAAATGTGCTACATCGTGACATCTATTGCAACATGCAAGTCGGCACGGATTCCTGTTATTCTGACCCCAAATCCTCTGCATATCAAAGACACATCCCATGAGTACACTTCCTGTACTTTTACTGCAAGTTAAAAAGTGCATACTTACATTTCATCTTCTGGATTATTGCCCTTCCTCTTTAATTTTAACCGTTCCTCTGCCTCTTTGTAGAAGCGTAGAGCTTCTTCCTCATCCAGGTCAGAGTCTGACTCCTCCTCGGGCACAGCTTCTCCAGATTCCTGTATCCAGTGGGTGCGTGCACACATACGCACACATTAGCAATCAATATAAAAGTTAAACGTCGGCACTAGGGGTCATCTGAGGATGCTCTTTATGTATATCAATGTTGTCGAAGAGTGTCCTCAGATAACCCCTGGTGCAGACGTAATATAGTAGTATATTAATGTTGTTCTCTTACCTTTTCCTTCCTGTTTGAAACTTTAGACTTCTTGCCTTCTGCTTGCTTGCTTCCTGCCTTATTTTCCTCTCCACCAGCTAGTAGCTGGCGAAACTCTGGAGCGAGCCGAGCATCTACTGCGCCTAGTTCATTGATGAGCTGCAAGCAGGCATCAGAGACTCAGTAAGACATTTTGCGGATTTTTGTGATCAGCTTTGTAGGATGTGTGTCAGGAGAGATTTCATAATCGTGTGTCTCATGGTGCTGGTTTGGAGTGTCAATACAGTGAAATCACAAATAAAAGATGCCGACCAAAGTAACAAACGCACAGTAAAAGATTTTGGCTTTTAGTTGCAACAAACAGCTACTATTTTAACCCCTGTGAACCTGACCTGCTGAGCCTGAAGTATCTCACTGATGCCGTTTATTTACACTCAACAAAAATATAAACGCAACACCTTTGTTACTGCTCCCATTCCCCATGGGATGGACGTAGAGACCTAAAATTCATTCCAGATACACAATATAAACATCCCTCCCAAACAGTGGTCACAAATCAGTCCAAATGTGTGGTAGTGGGCACATCTGCTATATTGAGATAATCCATCCCACCTCACAGGTGTGCCACATCAGGATGCTGATCTGACATCATGAGTAGTGCACAGGTGTACCTCAGACTGCCCACAACAAAAGGCCACCCTGGAATGTGCAGTTTTTTGCGCTATTGGGGGTCTGGGGACCCAGAACCGGTCAGTATCTGGTGTGACCACCATTTGCCTCATGCAGTGCAACACATCGTCGCATGGAGTCTATCAGATTGTCAATTGTGGCCTGTGGAATGTTGGTCCACTCCACTTCAATGGCTGTGCGAGGTTGTTGGATATTCGTGGGAACTGGTACACGCTGTCGTATACGCCGGTCAAGCACATCCCGAACATGCTCAATGGGTGACATGTCCGGTGAGTATGCTGGCCATGCAAGAACTGGGACATTCTCAGCTGCCATCTGCCCTGAACAATGTGAACCATGATTCATCCGTGAAGCGCACACCTCTCCAACGTGCCAGACGCCATCGAATGTGAGCATTTGCCCACACAAGTCTGTTACGGCGACGAGCTGGAGTCAGGTCAAGACCCCGATGAGGACGACGGGCATGCAGTTGAGCGTCCCTGAGACGGTTTCTGACAGTTTGTGCAGAAATTGTTTGGTTGTGCAAACCAATTGTTCCAGCAGCTGTCTGGGTGGCTGGTCTCAGACGACCTTGGAGGTGAACCTGCTGGATGTGGAGGTCCTGGGCTGGTGTGGTTACACGAGGTCTGCGGTTGTGAGGCCGGTTGGATGTGCTGCCATATTCTCTGAAACGCCTGTGGAGACGGCTTATGGTTGAGAAATGAACATTCAATGCACGGGCGACAGATCTGGTTGACATTCCTGCTGTCAGCATGCCAATTGCACGCTCCCTCATTGCTTGTGGCATCTGTGGCATTTTGCTGTGAGACAAAACTGCACATTCCAGGGTGGCCTTTTGTTGTGGGCAGTCTGAGGTACACCTGTGCACTACTCATGATGTCAGATCAGCATCCTGATGTGGCACACCTGTGAGGTGGGATGGATTATCTCAATATAGCAGATGTGCCCACTACCACACATTTGGACTGATTTGTGACCACTGTTTGGGAGGGATGGTTATATTGTGTATCTGGAATGAATTTTAGGTCTCTACGTCCATCCCATGGGGAATGGGAGCAGTAACAAAGGTGTTGCGTTTATATTTTTGTTGAGTGTAATTCAGATCAAAGTGCATATAAGCGTGGATTACCTGCACATATTTACAAGAAGAGAGCTCCACTGATGATTCCCAACACCCGACTGACTGAACTGAGTTTAGCATTTCAAAGTTAATTAATTCAAAGTTCAGGGTTTGTTCTGAGTTTGCTAAACCTGCCTTTTGGGTTCAGCTCTAGGGCTCATAATCACACATCCTGCGACAATCCTCTTGGACTCATAACAGAGCCTACAAATGTTGAGCTTTCGCGTGCTTTTTTTTAAATTAAAGTACCAAATCTAGGAGAAACTGCTCACCTGTTTTTCAGCATGGTCTAAACATCAGTGTGTGGACTTACATTTCTGTAGGTGAGCAGTCTTTCAATCACAGGGTGGTTGTGAGCAGGTATCCGCTTTGCTTTCAGCACCAAGTAGAAGCTGATGTTTGTGCAGTAACTGTGGCAGGAGAGAAACATCATTCAGTGACAGAGTGTGACAGTTTGTCGTGTGAGTCTACGATCCAATCACAACTTACTTGAGATAAAGTTGCTGCTTTGTCTTCAGGTAATTGGCACCCTTTAGGTAAAAAAAACAAAACAAACAAGGATGAAAGATGTTCAGATTCACATCGTTGATTTTCATGATATTGATGACATGTTCCTGTATACTCAAACACGTCTACACAAGCAAAAAGTTGGTGGTTTGATTCCAGCCAGAGATATATGGATGTGGATTTGCATGTGGACGCGTATCCGGTGTAAAAATCTGAGCAGCTGAAAGTAGCTTACTTACAAATAAGGCTGTAAGCAGTGCACCACAAGTATGAGTATCTTCTCCTTTCATCATGATTAAAGGTTGGAAACACAGAGGAACTTACAATACAATCACAATTTGTATCCCTAGATAATGGTGCAGATACAAGAAAGACACAGGCGTCATGGTGTTGACGCCTGTGTCCATCATTATTCATTAAATTCTGGCCACCTGATAAAGAAAGCCCAATGATAGTATAATTAAGCTCAGTTTTGATCTCTACTGGTCCCTTGAACAACTGCATGCTTCTTACAGTCTGTCTGCTTTCTGGGGCAGAGAGAGTAATGTACACAGCTTTTTGTGTGTTTTATCACAGGAAACACCTGCGTGTAGTGGCTGAAAGCAACACCATGAGAAAAATGTAGCCAAGTGTGCTCACCTTTCCTGCAGGGATCTTTCCCTCCTTAACCATTTGCATGAGAGGCTGAAGCTCATTCTTGAGCTCGTTAAGCTGTACAAAGAAACAGGAATAAGTCACATCTATTGCACGTCACTTGAAAATTTAAAGGCTCTTTAAGTCTGAAGTTGCGTCCTTCCTATTTGTCTCTTACCTTTGCCTTGAAGTCCTGAATAAGCTCAAGCAGCTCTGGTGACTCTTTCTTCAAAAGCTTCATTTTTTCCTTCTGAGACATCTGCTTCAGGTCTTTCACAATCCTCTCCTCTTTTTCCACAGGCTTGCTTTCATCCTTCTCCACAGCAAATTCCTTCATTTAGGCAAAGACGTACAATTAGAATTAGACGTTTCTGTCAGCATGTCATTAGGCCTACGAGAGAGATAAATACCTGAAAAAAGTTCAAATCATAATCCTCCTCGCTCAGATTTGCAGCTAAACGTTTTTGGATGTTTTTAGCCTCTTCTTCTTCTTCTTGTTCCTCAGCCTCCAACTCTTCTTGCGATTTCCCTTCTGTAATAACAGTGATCGAAATGTTGCATAATAAAAGATAATGCAATCATCACACAATGCAATAATACGGCTTGAGATAAAAGGTTCTTACTTGAGGTCACATAATCTGAATCGTAGAACATTTTTTTCTTTCTGCCCCAGGCCATTTCATTAGGGAGCTCTGCAGCAGACAATGTAAACACAGTGAGATAGGCTCAAAATGAAAAGCACACACACACACACACACACACACACACACACACACACACACACACACACACACACACACAAGTCAATTTACCGTCCTCATTTCTCCCTTCTAAATCACTCTCCATATCTGTCCCCTCTTCCTCATTTTCTTCTTCTTCCTCCCCTTCATCATCTTCCGACTCAGAAAGATCCAGGGGCATCACCTCCTCCTGTGAAATTCCGATAATCTCAGGTTTCTTCTCGGCTGTTCCTCTACATTTTTCACCTGCAGTTACTTTTAAACAAACACGTACGACATTACCTCATCGTCCACTTCCTCCCGGTCGCTCTCCATTTGAACACCTCGGGCGAGAAGTTTCTGCGGCAAAGACACCGGAGCACGAAGAAAGGTTACAGAACACAACTGTTGCACTGCACACCTACCGTAGTACAAATAAAGAACTTACTGCAATCTTCTCATCATGAAACTCATCAATCTTGTCTTTTGTGTATGTTGAGGATTTCTGAATGAGAAAAGAGAAAACACCTTTGAGAATGAAAACAGTTGTATCAAGTCACCATATGAGAGCACGCTGGTCTTTATTTAGTTTATTCTTCACAGGTCATCAAGGTTTGGCTCAACGTAGATATTACTGCTTTGTTGGTTACAGAAAGCAACAGTTTAATCATACGATCAGGCAAGATTTCAGATCTTGTTTTTATTATTTTAAAGCTATAATTTGACCTCTCTTTTCAAAGTAATATTTTGTCCCCCTTAAAGTCACCAACTACCCTCTAGTTTAGAAATCAGAGGACAATACCGACTTGGGTAAAGTAAGCAAAGAGCCACACACTGAGTAACTGTAACATAATGTGAAATCATGTTAAACTCCAAAGAAATCATTAAAACCTTATCCCCCACATCCATGCAAACTTCTGACCACAGCTGTATAAAACACTGCGTGTCTTACCTTATCAGGGACAGGCATGTCGTTGTAGGCTTCAGGGTCGTCTTCATCATAGACCTCATCCTTGTTTGGCCGCTGCGCGTGTTTTCCCCTGAACAGCAAAAGACAAATAACAAATAAAGACTCAAAACTTCTGGTTAAATACCAGATTTATTTTTCCCGGATCACTCCACACTTCACTAGCGCCAGCTCCCATCACAGCAGTGGAGTATAAATCATGCACCCGTATGCTTGTAAATTAAGACTAACAACTTATCGTTGTTTCTACAACACTGCACGCCAATTGTGACCACACGAAACCCCAGAAAAACAGAGCAGAGACGCTATAAAGACAAGCTAACAGGTAGATACATCTTAGCCAAACTTACCGTTTTGCTCGAACCATGATGAACCAGCTTCACACACAGCGGACAATAAACCACGTCTGTGTGCGTATAAATGCAGATTAAAACTGAATATATCCACTTCAGTTAACTGCACACATCTGTTTTACTCACTGGATACCATGTGCCACAAGAAACGTCCCCTTCCTCTTCAGCTCAAACGGCAATCAGAGAGGAAACTTACCGCCCCCTGCTGTCCTGGAGGATTTCTACAAACTGTGCGGAGAGTTATCTGACCATTCATCTCTACATGTGTGTATTTATTCTTTGAAAAATTGGTCCCCAACATCGCATAATAAAATAATTTTAGCTGTTTTACAACTTTTTTTTAAACTTTACAAGCTTTATGAATTAAGATTAAGTAACTGAGCATGTATTTTTATACTTACAGCCATCTTCTGTTAATCTTACAGTAATGCATGTGAAGAAAAATGAAGTGATATGATTTATATGCGGCTTATTTGTTCTCAGAAAATTAAAATATACTTTCAAGAACACAATATCAACTTTTCTTGTGTCCTCTAACATAACTGTGGAAACATAATGAGCCTGTTTTATATGTATTTTCAACCACTGTGCCATTGTTTTCTACTCTCTCTTATTTACCATTAACCTCCTTAGACCCGAACTCTTCCACGGCATGCATTTTTTATTTCTATTTGATATTTGGGCTGATTGGGTCCTGATGAATGTAAAAACAAAGATTTACAAGATTTTTTTTTTAACCTAATTTTTGTTTCTGAGAAAAATGAGAGCCTACCACCATAGATAGATAGATAGGCAGGCACACACACACACACACACACACACACACACACACACACACACACACACACACACACACACACACACACACACACACACACAATAAATCTTCACCTAACAGAACTGAGATACACTCCTGCTTACACGGGACACTAAATTGGATAAGAGGAAAAATGGATGGATGGATGTGCATGTTTATTTTCTCTCCTTGCTAGAATAACTGAAAGATCTGAAAATGTACTTTACAACAGTAGAGGTAGAAGTCGAAGGCCAGTATAAGCAGTATGACAGTTAAACTGGATATTTTCTGGTAACATCATTTGTAGATGAGGAGGCCCAGATTACACAAAACAGGTTTAGTCTGCCAAGTTGGCATTGTTAAAATATGAAAAGTGATAAAACAGAATTTAATTTCACATTCTAACTGTGATTTTCACCATAGAATTAACAGTAACTTCAAATAGTAAAACAGTAACCCCCCCCCCCCAACAAAAAACAGGAAAAACTAAATTATTTGATGATGTAAAATTACAATACATTTCACTATATTTTTTTGAAAGGCAAATAAATATATTCAATATTTAACCGCAATGTTTTCTGTGCTACGTTATACATGAGCTATAGCAGCAGAAGACCACACATGGTGACTCCTGTCAGGTAAGAACAGGACAATTGATAAGTCTCGATTTCTGCTGCAACATTTGGCTTTCAAACTTGTGTTTCTCAAACTTCTTTTATGAACATGACAGTGAGTTCACTGTTTTCAGACATCCTCCACAGTCACCAAATATCAGCAGCCATGTGATGATGTAATCTCAATATGGACCAAAATCTCTGAGGAGTGTTTCCAGCACCTTGTTGAATCTGTGTCTTGAAGAATTGAGGCAGTTCTGGAGATAAAGGTACCAGCAAAGTGTAACTAATGAAGTCATTATCAGTTCATCATCAAAGATCTAAACCCCCCAAGGGGCTCAGTGAAGTCACTTCTATGAACATTTTAATCAAAAAAGATGTTTAGCAAATAACAGAGTGGATATTTTTCCTGGTGAGCAGCAACAATATGATTATTTTACATGTAAGTCACCGTACATGTAAAACATCGTATCCATAATGCCTGTTATCCATGTGCCTGTTACTAATGCTTTTCATTACAGTCTCTGCCTGCTTTGGCTTATACTTTAAGTAGTTAACACTGCAGATGTCGTAAAATATCCACTGCCAGCCGGTTTCTTTGCTTTGTGACAGAACGTGTTCACAGTATATCACTCATGGTTTTCTCCCGCTCCTCCTTTCTTCCTTCCCGAGTCCACACCGAGAAAAGTGTAACTGCGAGGCCTCTCTGTGGGCATTAATGTGGACCTCGCTTTGTCGTTCCTCTTTTCCATCAGGGTAAGACCAGGTGTTATGTAAGATGGCTCATACTGTCAGGGAAACAGAAAAAGAGTATCAGATATTGGCACTATGGCACTATAGTTATATACTTCTCACATATGAGTGAATTTAAAGTTAATGCTACCTTTGCTTTTCAACCTGAGGGTAATTACAGAGATAAAACAGACTACTTAGTTTCTTTTCTTTTTTTTTACTCTAAAACAGTAGAAATGATTCTTGTCGCTTCTAAAATATTTGAAAAATAAATTACATGTGATTTCACTCATTCAGACAATAACTTTTTTTAAAAAAATTTGATTGTAGTTTTTAGGGGTCACCAGCCAAAAAGGCAGAAAACCCTTGGCTAATTTGTACTTTCTACACGTATGTTTATCTTTTGTTTGCAATGATTCAAACACATGGATTTTACTAAAAGGAAATTTCACTAAAAATAATTTTTTTCTTTTTTTTGGCTTCTTATTACTTACTTCAGAGTTCTAAGATGATAACTTTTAATACTGAGGAGAAGAGATATTTGCAAAAGGCCACTGTTATGTTTTTGTGGAGTGACAACTGACTTAATTTCAGGTTTATTTCTATAGTCCCAAATCACAATAACAAGGTTCTTTATATTGTGAGCTAAATGCACTGCAGTGTAAGTAAAACCCCAAACTTTCAATTTATCTCCGATGAGCAGCACTAGGAGGATTCTTCCTTTTAACAGGAAGTAACTCCCGGCCAATCCAGGCGCAGGGAGAGGCAGCGATGTGACATAACCCCTCACAGGGATTAAGGGGGAAGAAAAAAGGAGAGCACAGAGAGAAAAGGGAGAGCCTCAATAAATATCTTTCTAAGTCTCTAAGTCCTTTAGTTAGTTAGTTAGTTAGTTAGTTAGTTAGTTAGTTAGTTAGTTAGTTAGTTGAATCTGCACACTTACAGTGGGCCTGGTATATCTCGGCACTGAGACTCTTTTCTTTTCATGACTTGTAGCTGCGTCTTCCTTGCTCAGATCCCACATGGACTGGGTATGTATACTCTTTGATTCTCTCTTAAGCAGTCCTGAACTGGTATGTGGAATTTTCCTCATGATGTCGCTCAGAGCGGTGAAGTTATCCTCCCTGTGTATGCTCAAGATTATCGGCTTCTGACAGGAGAGAAATACATCTTAGCTTTTCTAGGAGCTCCATATCAAGATGAGATTGAGTGTTTTGAAAGCAAAAGCAGGTTACTTACTCTAGAAGATGGCTTGTTCACCATTTTTTTTGCAATATCATCTGTTTTACTCTCCTCTTCTTTAATAGAGTACCTTCTTGCCTGAAAAGAGTAACGCCTGTATGTTTCCTCGTTTGCTTTGTCATCATATCTAGATGTATTTCTGGTATATAAAGTCGTGCTCCTCTCTGATGGGTGGTGCCTGGAAGTGTCTCTCTCCATGCTGCACTCCATCCAGTAGGAATAAAAAGTGACAAACTTTATTTTAGACATTTTAGACCATTTGAAAATGAAACAACTCTGAATAAATATGCAAAAGGAAAGCTAAGGAAAGCTAAATTATAACCACCAGGCTTTATCCTTTAAAAAAATAAGTTTTCCTTGTGTGAACATGTCATTTGAATATAAAAGGATAGAAAAGTAATTTAAAAAAAAAATCATACCAACACACACACAGAAGAAAAATCTGGCATTATTTTAAAGTAGGTACAGTTAAAATGCTTATGACCAGCTTTTCTCAATAAGCCACAAATGTGCTGGATACAATAGAGTACGGTACAATATAATCTACAAAATACACAATTTGGACATTAAATTATTATTTATACAATTATTTCAATAACTTATTTTGGTGCCAGATATTTGGACATGACATCTTACCTTTTTGTTCTTTCTAAAGGAGCTGGCTGTGCTGATGAGGACTCCCTGCTCCTAAATCAAGACCAAGATCAAGATCATGGAAAAAACAGAGACAACTAATTGTCTTAATCATAGCATAGCTAATAATAGGACTTTCTTGAAAAGTAATTTTTCTATGACATCAGTTGACTCTGGAGGCAGATTGTCGTTGACCCTATCAAATACAAATATCTGTAAAAACATCCTACAAACATATACAAATAGATATATTTGGACAAGAAATTGCCAAAGAAAAAACTTGTATCTTGTTGATCTCACCTTTTTCTTCTGTCTGAAGTATCCGGCTGAGTCGAGAAAGACTCTCTGCTCCTAATAAATAATCAAGATCTTAAATGTTTGTGCAAACGAGCTAATAGTCTTAATAACAGCATAGCTCATAATAACACTCACTTGAAAACGGCTGATTTTTCTATGTCAGTTGCAACAGGAGACACGCTTTCAGATAACCTGACAAATACATAAATCTGTAAGAACGTCCTCAAAATATAGATATATTTGGACGTGAAATTTTAAAATTAATAATTATTTTTCCATATATCATGTTGATCTTACTTTTTTACTCTGTCTGAAGTAGCTGGCTGAGTTGATACGGGCTCTCTGTTCCTGTGAAAACAAATAAGATCCCAAATATCCTCAGCCTGGAAAAAACAGACCCCTAATAATCTCAGTCATACCACAGCTAATAACAAGACTCACTTGAAAGTTGATTTTTCTATGACATCAGTTGCCACCGGAGAGATTTTGTCTTTGACCCTGTCAAACACAAAAATCTTTAAAAACATCCTAAAATATTTACAAATAGATAAATTTGGACAATCAATTTAAAAAAAAACTAAGTTGTATCTTGTTGATCTTACCTTTTTGTTCTGTCTGAAGTATCCGGCTGGGTTGATAAGGACTCTCTGCGCCTATGAAAATAGTCAAGATCCCAAAAGTTTGTGTAAAACATTGACATGGAAAAAAAATCGAATAGTTTGAATCATTACATAAGACTCACTGGAAAGTGGATTTCTCCATGTCAGTTGCCACTGGAGAAAGGCTGTCTGTGATCCTGTCGAATTAAAAAATCTTCAATAACATGGTGAAAATATACATATATTTGAAAATGACAGTCTAAAAATAATTCTCTTTTTTTTTGGTGTCTTATTGATTTCACCTTTTCGTTCTCTCTGAAGTAGCTGGCTCTGCTGTCAAAGGCTCTCTGTTCCTATGAGCATAATCAAGATCCCTTATGTTTGTGTAAATCATCGACATGAGCTAGTAGTTCAAATCATAACATAGCTTTTAATAAGACTCACTTCAAAGTTGAGTTTTTAACAACTTCAGTTTCCACTGGAGAGAAGTTTTCTTTGAATCTGTCAGACACAAAAATCTGAAAAAAAAACATCCTGCAGCACAAAATATTGAAAATATCCAGTTTGCTATTCTGGAAATTACTCAGAGAATAATACAAAAGGGATGGCAGGTTAAAGCAAGAAGCAAGAAGATCAGCTACAGGTTTGGTTAAAGGACAGAATAAATTCTGGCCATGAGAATTTTAAATATGTCTGCTGTATTCTGACATATTTATTCAAGGACTGATGATGATGTGGAGACTAATTCAGATACACTACCTTCTTTTATCCTCAAGATGGTTTTGGTTGTTAGTAAATCCATCCATTAAAGGTGTGTTTTTATCTAACTGCATGCTGCTCTGTAGCGCCATCTCCAGCTTCACCACTTCCCCATGAAGATACAGAGGACTGGTTGGCAAGCTGCTTTCTTCTGAAAAAAATCCCATCTTATCCCAGTCCAGAGGGGAAACAGCACGTGGGGAGGGAGGGTCGGTGATATCGGGATCAACAGAGATCCTTTTCAGAAGTCTGACAGCTGAAATGTCTTTAAGCTGATGGTTTTGGTTCACATGGGTTGCAGTGGAAAGAACTGGGAGTGAACTAGCATACAAAATCCTGAACTCCCGGTCAAATGCATCAACAGCTGGTCCCCTCAGGACGGTGATCAGCTGCCGGTGCAGGTGGGTATCCGTCCAGGTGAAGCTGCAGAATTCAGCAACAATGTTTTGAGTCACTTTCAAGCATTTACGCCTCACATACAAAGACAAGCAGGTGGAAGCCAAATCTGTTTACCTGTAGCTGCCGTGGATGACTGTGTCTAAATCCACCAGAATGAATTTCTCATTCATTTCCCCAACCAGCTTTCTTCCATCCCTCAAACCAAAACTTCTCCCACCAAGAGCTCGGACCCGTATGTTCTGTCAAAACACAAGGTTTAAACTCAGCATTGCATTACACTAAAACCTGTGACAGTGCCAAAAGCTGAATCGTCACATTGGTGTGTAACGCTGTAAGTACTGTAGGTACAAACAAGACCATGATCTTGATATGATTAAGTGGTACTTTAGGTTTCAAGGTGATATAATCAATGCAAAGGAGTGTAGGCTTGATCCGCTGAGGACACAAGAAAGAATGTCTAAAAGTGCATGTAACAGGTACGACTGTGTATACACTTGGATTTAAATTGATTTTGTGGAAAGGATTGGATATAAGTGTAAACAGGGTTTTAATTCAGCATTCTATCCAAGTATGGCTGAATTCTGCCCTGATTTTACCTTCTGTTCATCTATTTCATGAGCAGCTCTAATGAGAATGCTGTCTTTTCTTGAAAGCAATACAAACTCCATTGAATGCTGTGCAACCAGTTTAGCTGTGTGGCCGATTCTCTGCTACATTCCTACCATCAGCTTGTCAAAGCAAAAAGACAAGACTTGCAGTTTGAGTTCCAACATATGTGCACAGAGTCAAGTAACTCAAACTGAACTAAAGCAATAAAACTACATTTGAAAAGCATTTTTAACTTAAATAAATACAAAAACTAGACTTTGGGAACAAATGTGTGCTTATAGATGTCACTACAGTAGCATGGGACATATGGGAAGTGTTTTTAGTTTCATTCTTTTTCAGCTTAAACAAATTTGCCACCACATTGAGCACAACAAGACTTTGTTGCACATGTTAAGACCAGGATAGCAAATGAAAATATCCCATTCCACAATGCGCTGCTGTGTCCAACTAAAATCTTTGTTTTATTTACTGCCATGTGTGAAGGATGGCTGCTAGGTGTGTGCTGATTTGTATGTGTTGACTCACTGGATGCCAGAGCCTGTTGGACGAGAACTTCTCCTGAATGGACCTTTGGTTCAGGATGATGTAGACAGGGACGCCCCGAGAGGCAGCACTGTGTAAATCTCCAATTATTGCACTATCTGTCAGTCTGTCTATCACGATGGCAATTACCTGAATGACATGAAAATATGCATGTATATAATTTAGCCTGCATTTTTAACTAAAGCCCACTTCTTTCAGTGTTCAGGCCTATCATAAGAATACAATCATAACAAAAAGAAATGATGAAATCATAATGGCTAAAAGTTAAAATTTGATGGTTAATTATCAGAGAAATGCCTAACAACAAAACGAGTTCTTTAGAGGAAGTGCTGCCTCTAAGGCTTTCTCTACGGGAAATCTTCAGGAGTGCAAAAAAACCCCCAACAACATAAAAATATTTAACTCTAGGAGAAATTTAGCAAGCAAGACAAACACAGGCGTCTTCATCAGGGTCTAAGCATATAACTAATTTCCTTTTAGATATCCTGACTTTATGTACTTCATATGAAAACATAAGCTGTTTCTATTCGTGAAAATAATGAATCCAGCTGAAATTTGCGTACCTGTCTGGCTCTTTGTAACTGCCGTCTGATCACCTCTCTGACTGAAGGTTCCCCTTCTGCAGGAGGGCTGGTGTGGACTGTGACACTTGCCGTTACCGACCAGGGGGTTTTATGAGGCCAGCCCAACTCCAGGCCCGGGACTGGCACGTCCGAGTGGCAGGGAAAGTAACTGGAACAGAAGTCCTCCATCTCTGCCATGCTCTCTGCTCCATTCTCATGTTGTAGCCGCGGATCGTTGAAAGAGTAGCTCTGAACCCAGCTTTTAAACTGGCTGACCTCTTCAGAGGATAAGAAGCAGTCGGGGAGCTCTTTGACGACTGAGTAGAAAGCCTCTGGTCCAGCGCTCAGCAGCTTCTCCACTGCTTCTCTCTCCCTCTCACTATAGATGAACTCCGGGGAGGACTCATCCACCGGCAGGAAAACTGTATCCTCATCCAGACTCTCCTCGTTGTTTGACATGACTGTAGTCTTTCCCGGCAATAAGCGTTTACTTT
Organism: Copadichromis virginalis; assembly: GCF_057382275.1. Taxonomy (NCBI): domain Eukaryota; kingdom Metazoa; phylum Chordata; class Actinopteri; order Cichliformes; family Cichlidae; genus Copadichromis; species Copadichromis virginalis. The sequence goes on along the minus strand of NC_140622.1, from coordinate 25,204,750 downwards.
TTTAAAGCAGTGAAACTCAACTCATGTCGCTCTCCAATCAAGAAAAACGGAGATTTTCATTCACTCCTCCAGAAAAAAAACAACTCACTATTTCCATTTATGGCAGTTCAGAGATATCTTGTCCTCGCTTGCAGTCGGACTCTACGATTTTGTCCCCTAAAACAACCAAAAAATAAAATAGGTTGAAATGTTTGATGACTAAATCAGCACTTTGTGAAACTCACCTCCTGGGCAGTTTGATCTCTTTGGCTCAAGTGTGATACGATACGTAAGCTGAGAGCAGCTGTGATTCTTCTGTGTGTGTCACCTCACCCACCTGTTATCTAATTTCATTAAAGGCTTCCACTCCTTGTTGCTGACACCATTCCCAGATTCCAGACATACTGCGGAGCTGACGGATCGCTTCAGATCACAGACGCCCTGGCATGACTCTACTTTATCCCCTCGGTCTTCACAGCATATATTGCCGGTTTCCGATTGTAAAGAAGATGCATATACCTGTGTGTGAGGCGTGTAGTGGATTATAGTGCCATGCATGCTTTATCTGAGAAGCTGTCGTGCGCCACGCAGTGTTTTTTTTCTGGGACCGGTCCAGCCTGACGGGTAAGTTTACGGGTAACGTGTAATACTGTATCTAGCTCTGCATCAAACGGTGATAGGTGCAATCTGTAAGCTTTCATTTTGATTTCTTTGGAAGTGCTTTAACGAAGCTGTTTGTGTTTCTAAAGCACGCGGGAGTTATCACTGATTTTTCCCCCTCTTCTGTTCCGTTGAAAATGTCCTGATGTTGCTTTGAAAAGATAAACAGCGAATGCCACAAATTGGTGAGCGATTGAATGACAAAGAGGGAGCAGCATTTTTGCAGCCACAGTGTTATGTCGTTAGATTAAACCTCCTCTGCTTTACAAAGCACTTACTGAGAAACAAAGGAAAGCCCACACAGACTGAACCCTTTAAAACACAGGAATGCTCTTTAGCCCAGCTCTGAATGCATGACCTTTTAATGAGTGCATTTTCTCATTGCATAAAAAATATATATAAACATTAAACACAGAAATTTATACATATATTTGCTCACTCAATTATTCTGTAGTAACTTTGAATTCCCTGGAAGCAGGAATAAGAAAACTGAGCTGTGGCATTTAAAGATGCACTTCATTCTCAGTCATCTTATTTCCTCATCATGTGTGCTTATACTCTTAACTGGAGGGACAGAAAGAGAAAGACAGAGAGAGACAGATAAGGTCTCTGAATAAGGTGCCTTTGCTTCAGCTTCTTGTTGGCTCACTGCTTCTTGCGCAGGTGGATGTACAGGACTCCACTCACGAGAAGCAAGGGGACGCACAGCCACGCCAGGATGAAACAGTAGCCAAAGTGTCCTTTGTTCAAGACTCTTGAGTCATCAAAAATCTCCTTTCTGTGGAAGGTGGAGATGAGGCAAGCGGCAAAGTCCGCGAAACCTGCAAACGTTTTAAAATAAATAAACAACAACAACAACAATAAAAAATCGTATTTTAAAACCACATTAGAGAGTGAGTGACATTGCTTAATTTTACAGTCATCGGGTGAGGTGATGAACCTGATACATTGGTTCACACTAACACCTGTCTGTTATTGTTACACTTATGCGTTTTGTTCTTTACGTTTATTTACAGTACTGTGAGCAGAATTCCTCAGGATTTTGAGCCCTAAACGCTCAGCGAGGCTGGTGGGGGGCAGTCAGAAGAGAGAGGAGCATTTATTGTCACTTTAATACACATCTATGATGACTCCCTAAAATATAAGTACAATCATTTTAAAGTTTTAAATATCAATGGTCATATACAGTTTTCTCTTTTATTAAGAGAAGAGGAGCCATGTCATTTGACATATCAGTGCTTTCCAACCTCCAAGAGCTGTCTGTCATGCTCTACCTCACTGGTTTCTAAAGATGCAGCATATATATCCCTAAAAAACAAAAAGATTGTCGGTTGGTCTGTTCTGATTGGCTGCCTGTCCCAAAACCGAAAGTTCTAACTGCAGGTGGGAGGGGCTTCTGTGCCTCAGATGACCATCTTTGGAATATATGGTCTCGCTGAGCGATTATCTGAACATCTACTAACCGAGGCTTACAGGAATTACTTGTACATACTTTTGCCTCATTATCTGAAAAGTAGGTTTTGAGCATGCACCAATGTATCAGCAAAAAAATAAGGAAAAACACAATAAACTGACTTTGAAGGTTAAAAACACTTATTTTTTTAAGTTTTAAGCAAGTGGTAATAAGACAGGAGCTAATACTGAATTTGTTGAGGACTAGATACAGCTGTGGTTTAACACAGGGTGGTGCTCTAGTGAGCCACAGTTTAAAGGTGTGAATCGTGCAATTACTTTGATTATAATCACAACCATCAGGCTACACAAACTGTTGTCAGACCAGTTTATTGATGTTTTGAAGTGCACATGAGATAAGAAAACTGTTTGATGACAAGAAAATTAACATCTTTGTCAAACTTCAACCATATAGAAGAAAAGCATGATTCAAAAAGTTTGGAAAAATAAGAAAGCAACTGTTTTTAAAATTAAATCAATGTAATGGAAGTGTCCAGTCCAATTAATACAAAATTAGCTACTAATTGACTAAAATTAGTAAATTAGTTACTCTTTGCAAAGAAAGAAGAAGTCATTAAATACCTGCAAAGGCCTGACAGAGGCCTGTGATGTAGAACAGGCTTCCTCTGGACATGGTGAACAGCTGACCCAGAAAAACCAGGAAGGAGATTGAGGAGAAGACCACAGAGAAGACCATGAGGGCCTGGATAGACTGCAGCCAGTCTGGAAGAACAAGTTAAAGGAAGAGCATGGCTCACTATGGAGCTTTGAACTGTTATGCAATAGCCAGTGATGCAGAAATGAAATTAGAGATATGAAGTATGAAGTTGTGTGAGCTGGAGGCCCTCACCCGATGAAGCCAACAGAACCACATCATCTGCAAAAATCAGAGATGAGATTCTGAGGCCACCAAAGCGAAAGCCCTCCGCCACTTGGCTGCGCCTAGAAATCCTGTCCATAAAAATTATGAACAGAACCGGAGACAAAGGGCAGCCCTGGCGGAGCCCATCACCCACCGGGAACGAGTTCGACTTATTGCCGGCAATGCGAACCAAGCTCTTGCAACGGTTGTATAGGGATCAAATGGCCCGTAGCGATGGGCCAGACACCCCATATTCCCGCAACACCTCCCACAGGACACCCCGAGGGACACGGTCGAATGCCTTCTCCAAGTCCACAAAACACATGTAGACTGGTTGGGCAAACTCCCATGCACCCTCAAGTATCCTGGAGAGGATAAAGAGCTGGTCCAGTGTTCCGCGACCAGGACGAAAACCGCATTGTTCCTCCTGTATCCGAGGTTCGACTAACGGACGAACTCTCCTTTCCAGCACCCTGGCATAGACTGTCCCAGGGAGGCTGAGGAGTGTGATCCCCCTGTAGTTGGAACACACCCTCCGGTCCCCTTTCTTGAAGATGGGGACCACCACCCCGGTCTGCCAGTCCACAGGTACTGCCCCTGATCTCCACGCAACCTTGCAGAGGCGTGTCAACCAGGACAGCCCTACAACGTCCAGAGCCTTCAGGAACTCGGGGCGGACCTCATCAACACCAGGGGCTCTGCCACCAAGGAGTTGTTTAACTGCCTCAGTGACCTCGCCCCCGGAAATTGGCGGGTCATTCCCCTCATCCCCAGACTCTGCTTCCTCCTCAGAAGACGTGTCAGTGGGATTAAGGAGATCCTCGAAGTATTCCTTCCACCGCCTGACAATTTTCTCAGTCAACGTCAGCAGCACTCCGCCAGCACTATACACAGTGCAGGTAGAGCACCGCTTTCCCCTCCTGAGACGTCTGACGGTTTGCCAGAATCTCTTCGAGGCAGCCCGAAAGTCTTTTTCCATGGCCTCTCCGAGCTCCTCCCACACCCGAGTTTTTGCTTCAGCCACTGCCCGAGCCGCATTCCGCTTGGCCTGTCGATACCTGTCGGCTGCCTCCGGAGTCCCACAGGCTAACCAAGCCCGATAGGACTCCTTCTTCAGCCTGGTGGCTCCCTTCACCTCTGGTGTCCACCATTTGGTTCGGGGATTACCACCACGGCAGGCACCAACCACCTTGCGGCCGCAGCTCAATGCAGCAGCTTCGGCAATGGAGACGCTGAACATGGTCCATTCGGACTCAATGTCCCCAGTCTCCCTCGGAATGCTGTTGAAGCTCTGCCGGAGGTGTGCGTTGAAGATCTCGCGGACTGGGGCCTCTGCTAGACGTTCCCAGCACACCCTCACTACGCGTTTAGGTGCACCAGGTCTGTCCAGCGTCTTCCCCCGCCACCTGATCCAACTCACCACCAGGTGGTGATCAGTTGACAGCTGAGCCCCTCTCTTTACCCGAGTGTCCAGAACATATGGTCGCAGGTCTGCTGATACGATTACAAAATCGATCATCGACCTGCGGCCTAGAGCGTCCTTGTGCCACGTGCACTTATGGACACTCTTATGTTCGAACAGGGTGTTCGTTATGGCCAAACTGTGATTAGCACAGAAGTCCAGTCCCTATTGCCAGTCTTGGCAGCCGGGGGTCAGTCCGCCAGGGCCTCCGCTCCTGGCCGCCACCCGGCACACAATGCACCCGACCCCTATGGCGCCTCCTGCGGGTGGTGGGCCTGCGGGAGGATGGGCCCATGTCTCCTCTTCGGGCTGTGCCCGGCCGGGCCCCATGGACTAAGGCCCAGCCACCAGACGCTCGCCCTCGGGCACCCTCCCCGGGCCTGGCTCCAGGGCGGGGCCCCGGTAACCCTATCCCGGGCAGGGTAAACTGTTCCCTCGATGTCCTTTTCATAAGGGTCTTATGAATCGCTCTTTGTCTGGTCCCTCACCTCACCGCTCCAGTTCGCAGCCGAGTGTGAAGCAGCGGGAATGAGGATCAGCACCTCCAAATCTGAGGCCATGGTTCTCAGCCGGAAAAGGGTGGAGTGCCCACTCCGGGTCGGGGATGAGTTCCTGCCCCAAGTGGAGGAGTTCAAGTATCTCGGGGTCTTGTTCGCGAGTGATGGGAGAAGGGAGCCGGAGATCGACAGACGGATTGGGGCTGCAGCTGCAGTAATGCGGACGCTGCACCGGTCCGTCGTGGTGAAGAGGGAGCTGAGTGTAAAAGCGAAGCTCTCAATTTACCGGTCGATCTACGTCCCTACCCTCACCTATGGCCACGAGCTGTGGGTAGTGACCGAAAGAACGAGATCGCGGATACAAGCGGCAGAAATGAGCTTCCTCCGAAGGGTGGCTGGCCTCTCCCTTAGAGATAGGGTGAGAAGTTCGGCCATCCGGGAGGGGCTCAGAGCAGAGCAGCTGCTGCTCCACATCGAAAGGAGCCAGCTGAGGTGGTTCGGGAATCTGACAAGGATGCCCCCTGGGTGCCTCCTGGGTGAGGTGTTCCAGGCATGTCCCACCGGGAGGAGGCCCCGGGGCAGACCCAGGACACGCTGGAGAGATTATATCTCTCGGCTGGCCTGGGAACGCCTTGGTATTCCCCCGGATAAGCTGGAGGAGGTGGCTGGGGAGAGGGAGGTCTGGGCCTCTTTGCTTAGGCTGCTGCCCCCGCGACCCGGCCCCGGACAAAGCGGATGAAAATGGATGAATGGAATGGATGGAAGTATGAAGTTAGAAATACTTTCTTACCACTTTGATTGATAGCAGAACACAACCAGGCTTCTGTGGCATTGTCATACATGCAGTAATGCCAGAGGTTGGAGACTTCTGATTCTGTCCAAACCCACCAGGTCTAAAGAAAGAAAGAAATTCAAAGTATGCTCACTCACACATTAAGACAAATATGCAGAAAGGCACATGGCACAAATCTACAGCTGGTATGTTGAGAAGCACCATTCTTTTGCTCAGTGCTCTTCATGTGAAATACAGAGTAACAGCGACATCTGTTGATAGAAGAGGGTAAATTATTTAACACAATTTCCCACGTCTCACCTTCTCAAGGGTGGCAATGACAAGCATGGCCAAGGAGAGCAAATGCAGCACCACTAAGGAGATGAGTAGGAAGACCATGGCTATTCTGAGATTCGAGGACGAGCCTAGAATCGGGTGTGCAAATGACCCTGTGAAGTATGTGAGAAAGTAAAATGATTAATTATTAAAAAGATTTTATAATTAGTCAGTGAACACTCCTCTTTGTTTTCTTCTTTTATGCTATTTAAAGTGACCCACAGATTTCCGTGGCCTGACACACTGGACTCTTTGTCTGCTTCTGGGCAGTTTCACTGACAATCTCTGCTCATTTATCAAGGCACAGGCACGCCACACAGAAGGAAGTGGATGCAGGGGAGTTGCTCCATCTCTTTAGACTCTATCCAGTCTCTGAGGGGCACATGAAAACATCTGCACTCTGTAACATCTGTAAACAAACATGCAGTATGAAACCCTTATGCTCATGATCGAATACTGTGGCTTCTACTTTTTAAAATCTGGATATAAACCTCCAGCGTTTAAATGCACAAAGCATGAAAATCATATTAACGAATAAAAAGTTTTTAACGCTTTGTCAAATGATTTTTTTGTAAACAGGCCTCTGAGTCAAAACAAAACAAAACAAGTAAAACTATTTAAATCTTTTGATAAGTCAGCAAATTTACTAAAACCTAAATCAAATGTTTCCTCTGTGTGACTAATAACTGTCTCTGCAGTAACAGAAGAGAGGAAAATAAACACTTTCCTGAACGTTTGGGAAGCTCAAAGGGGAAATTACATAGCTAAGTAACAGTCTTCAGTTTCAGTAACACATCTGGATAAAATTATTAAATGATTTTTTTTTATAAAGCCTGCACACTACATTAGAAATTCTCCTTTTAAGTGATGTTTTTTTGTCTACTTTTTCAAATTAGAAATGGATAAAATGAAATTTTGAATTTGATGTGTCACCTTATGAGTCTGTAAATCGCACGTCTGTTTACATTGGCACACTTCACTGTGTCGTTACCCTGCCAGGAGTTTGCATTGGTCTGGCATTACAGGGAAATGTTGCTCTTAAATCTCAGATGATCCAGAAAGACAGCACTAAGTTATACTGTACAAAACTCCAGCATATCTCAAGATTAACACAGAAAGTGTAACTTCATAAAAGCTCAGAGAAGTATTTTGTTAGTCTCTTTATAATCCTCCCTAACAAGTGTGAGTAAACTTCTTACCCGTTTCAAAGCGTTGGAGTCGAGAGCTCGAGAGAGATCCTCAGATACTTTTCCCTAGTGACTCCTATCCACTATCTCTGCTTTTTCGTTCCTTGCAGAGGTTTTTGCTTGAACACTTGGAGAGAAGGGCACCGAGGAGGAATGCAGAGTTAGACATAGGAGGAGTTCTCTACAGCCATTTCCTCCAAACTTTCCCTGCCCTCCCCCCAAATCTGTGGTCGGGACCAGCCCGATACCAAAAAATAACATTCCTGTGGACCTGCGTGAACACAGAACATATTCTTTGCAGTTTCCTGCACACATCCCATCTGTACCGAAAATATGGGTCATAATAATAACAACACTGTGCTCATTAGGGGGTGTGTTGAAAAATGAAAAGGATCCCACAGCATTTGTCATGATACTGCTAGATGTGTGGGCAGCACATGATTAAATTGCTACAGACAGATTTATGTGCCAATGCTGCATTCCTGCTCATGCTGTTCATTGAGCCTTGCAGCTTGGTATGAACACCACTACATCACTTCCTACGTGAGGCGACGGAAGGACAGGAAATAAGGGCTGATTCCTGCCCACTTTTGATTGTAAATGTAGAAGAAATCTCAGACCACCCAGAATAAAACACACACCGTTTCATCCTAAATTGAATCCCAAGAGACGATAATGATTTGTCTTTAAACTCAACTTCATCAAGTGACGTCATTCACGGTAAAGGTTTACTTAATTGTCCTGCCAGGTAGTAGACTTTGTCTCACTAATGAGAGACTGTCTTCTGTGTACCTGAAGTAGTGTCAAGATTAAAAAATATCAAATACAGAAAATAGGAAGAGGCTGGATTATTTTTACTGTTGTATTCATGTTTAGGAAGCACTTTGGTTCATTGAATTGTTGCTTATTATGCGGTTTCATTACAGCGCCACCTTAATACACATGAACTTATTGAAGACATCATAGCCCGTGAAAGTAAAATTGTAGTTTTAAAAGTACAGTACTGGGCTTGAGATTGCATTTTGCTAGGAAAATGGGATATAGGTGCCAGCATTTATTGGAATATGTGCACACATATACAGCATATAAAACAAAAACAGAGTTTATACAATTCTAACAAGTTTCGTAGACAATGTTTGTTATGACCACCTTTATGCTCTCACGCAGCAGGCTTGGTTGTGGTTCCGAGGATCTCTAGAAGTAGAATTTGAGGCAGAGCCTTCAGCTCTCAGACCTCTCTACTATGGAGCCAAATCCCAGTTTGCATCCTGGAGACAGACACCCTTACTAAATTTAAGGTTAGCCTAAGCCCTAAGACAGCTGGGATAGGCTCCAGTGACCCCCCGCGACTCTGAAAAGGAAAAAGGAGAAGTGGATGGATGACTTAGTTATGGTGCTATAGGCTCAGATTTCATGGAAGGTACTGAGCACTTCTTGTCCATTCACCTCTTTTCACTCCTCAGGTGTTTATATCCCACTGCAGCATGTCCTTAAATCCTTGTGTTCTCTTTCCTTCCTCTCTTTTCTATTCTTCTCTTTCCCCTTCACCCCCAATCAGTCACAGCAGATGGCTGCCCCTCCCTGAGCTTGGTGCTGCCAGAGGTTTCTTCCTATTTAAAGGGGTTTTTCCTTCACACTGTTGCTGAGTTTTTGCTCATAGAGGATCATTTGATTTTCCTCCAAATACTGTAAGGTCTTTAACATACAGTGTAAATTGCTTTGAGGCAACTTTAGGTGTAATTTGGCACTACCTAACTAAACCTGCACTGAACTGAGTTCACTGAGGCAACTTTTCTTGTCATTTGTTTTAAGTCATCGTCAGGAATAGTTCTCCACACATTTTAAAGGACATTTACCTTTTTTTCCATATCCAGATGATCCTGCACTGCTTCAGTGAGCTGAGGTCCAGGCACTGGGGAGGTTAACCCTTGATTGTGGTTTTCCCCTCTATCCAGGTAGGGTTTTACTGAATTGACAGGTCGTTTGGGATCATTGTCATGCTCGAAAACCAAACTGATATTTTTATCAAGATCTCCAGCACCAGTGGTGGAAATACAGACCCAAACCATGACAAAGCCTACACTGTGTTTCACGGATGGCTGTTGACGCTCACTGTTGCACCTCTCTCCTCAACTCTGTTGATACTTACAATGATTGGAACCAAAGATTTAAACTTCCAAAAGACCTGCTGCCACAGTTTTTCCAGTGCAGTTGTGTATAATATGGTACCTCATCATTTTCTCCATTTCCCTTCCATAACAATGGCTTCTTGACAGCCAACCTTCACTGCGATAGTTTCTGGTGAAGGTTTAGCGAAAATCAACTAAAAAGGCCACAAATCAAGTTTGTTTGTTTTTTTTAAAGGAAAGACAGCACACCATGCTGAAATATTCCACTTTGACTAATAGCACTTTGTTTGCAACAATAAAGTCATTCCCAAAAACAAATCTCTCTTCCACAACAAATAACAGTCACTACAGTAACATGAGGAAAATAAACATTAATCCTTTCGTAATCTGAAGCATCCAGGAAGCTCAAATGGGAAGTGACATCATAAAGTAATACTCTTCAGTTTCAGTTCACTAATACAGCAGGAAAACATGAGTAAACTGATTATTATTATGAAACCGATTTATATTTAAAAAAAAAAAAAAAAAGCGGACGCTACATGTAACTTTATAGCTCTGTACATTAATGCAGCAGTGCACATTTTAATTGTCAGGAATTTTTATTGGTTGTATTGGAAATCTTCCCTCCAAAATTTTGAGATAACTGGGAAATTGAGGTTGTACTTCTTTGTCAGACTTCTGGGTTTTCTAGGGCATGGGGGTTATTAATTCTTTATTTATCCAGGTAAAAATCTCATTGAGATTATTCATCTAATTTCCAAGAGAGACATCATGGCAGCAAGAGTTAAACACATGTACCACATAACTACTTAAAAACCAAATACAATATTCTGTATAAACATGTAAAAAATATACAACAATGATTTAGAGCAATATTTAAAAACCAACCACACCAACTAAGAATTATTCTCCACTTTCAGATAGACTTAAAGTTCCAAAGGAAACCAATGTTGGATGCAAAAGACATAGAGAAAAAAAAAAAGTGCCTTTATGAAAGTGTGTGAAAGGGTGGATGAGATAAAGTATAAAGTGCTTTGAATGCCCAAGTGCAGTAGAAAAGCAAACATTTTCATAAATGTTCTGTATTTTGTTACTATTTGAGCACATCTTCAAAGACCAATGCTGTAACATTTAACCAGGGCTGTGCAGGGGCAGGTGCTCAAAATTAAAAAGGAGTGCATAGAACCAGGCTGAATAACAACAACCCACATTCATCAAGAATCTAAAATAATATAGAATTGCATCATACTATCACTCATCAGGTGGGGACAATGCAAAGCAACCATAGCCTATATTTTACCTGATGGGGTACAATGTTACTGCTGCTGATAGTGCTGGAGGGCAGGGCTGTGTTGATCTGAGACTGTAGACATCAAGTCCAGAGGAGAAATGCTAGCTGATTAAAGTAGTGTTGTGAAATAATACAACGCAAAGATTGGTGACAGCTCTTGGAACCATAGGGCAACAGATTTAAAAACTGGGAAATAAACTGAAACTGTAGAGATCCATAGAGATACAAGTTTGCTGCAGAGAACGTTGGCCGGGGTCCACCCTACTATAAACCAAATTGCAGAGAACCTATGAGGATCCTACTCACCACCCTTCAACAGTTACACAGCTTAAACAGTTGCTAGGGGAAATGAATCCGAGCTGCAATGCTTAAAGACAACCTGTGATTATCGCCACCTACAACAGGAAAGAGAGAGTGCCAAGTGTCAGGGGGAGTCAGGAGTAGGCCACAGCTGCACCAGCCTCCGATTAAAGAGCTAAGGGAGGGGTGAATGTTCATGCTGCGTTCACAAACACCATGCATGAACAAAACATCTCCTACAAAATATTACCCACAACATTAGAGTAGCTTGAGAAGGTGATATCGGCCTGCGCATCCAATTAGCATTCGCCCACGTTATGTTTTACCCGTGTAAAAGACAACGAAAATTTTTAGCGTCAGATTTTTAAATCCCAGAGTTTGTCCGAGGGCCCTCCTCCGTCGTCGCAGGACTAGAACGACGGGAAGAAAACAACGCGCTCACGGTGTTCGGTGTTCGGATTTTCAAAGGCAGTTTGAGACAATTGCGGCCAAAAAAAAGAAAAGAAAGAAAGAGTGGTATGAGACCGCAGTTAAATGAGCCGCGGTCAAGCCATCCGCCTCTTATCCGCCACATAAAGTTTCTTGCGCTTCTACACTTGCCTTTACGGCAGCGCCTGTTTTCCTTCACACATACGCGCGCACACATATTGCATTGGGATAGCCTGGTTCCCCTTACTGTACCTCTGGGCCAAGTTTAATCACTATCAATTGCAATATTCCACAAAAATTAAAGGACAGTTATGCTCATGCTCATGTTCAATACAGTTAATGCAAAACAATCACATCACATTCACAAATTCATTAAAAATCATTCTTGATAGTTGACGTCATACTTTAAACGCATTCCTCCTCTGAGCTACCTATTGTGTCTCTGGACCAAGTTTCATCTGAAACTGCTTTTATACTCCCAAGAAATAAAAGGACAAGTCTGCTCAAATGTAAAAACTTTAAAGGAATGTGATAATGTAATGTTAAAATGTATTCAAAATCATTTGTTATAGTTGACACAAATTTCTCCTCTTCTTGGACACCCACACTATTCGTGTGCAAGATTTTGAATTTTCTGTAAAAAAAAATAAAATGTTTAGGGTCACATTAAAAAAAACCCTTTTTTTGCACTTTAACCTTTGCCTGACGTTCCTTCACTGCTCGGTCCATCACAATACTCAAAAGTTAAAGCAAAGATAACATTTCCTAATTTTAGAATAATCAGAATCGAAATGTCTTTATTGTCATTGTCGCAGGTACAACAAAATTAAAAGTGCTCTCCGATCAGTTGCATCATCAATAGAAATATAAAAATAAAATAAAATAAAATAAAAATGTAATAAAATCAATCAATGAAATACTTAATATCAAGTGCTAATAAGAATAGTATGAGCAAACATTCACATATATTCCCACAAACATGCTTCAGTCAGTGCATAGATCATTTCAAGAGTGGTATTGGCGACTGTCAAACCTTTGAGTTGCCGAGCAGCTGAATACGGGAATAATGTTGACGCGCCCGCTGTTCAAAACGTAAGTCAAAGTTCCAATTTAAAAAACTCCTTTATTTGTTATCAAAATTCTTGAAATCCATCCAAAACTCCCATCTCTGCAGGACCTGTACACCTCCAGGACACTGCGGCGTGCAGCTCGGATCTCAGCTGACCCTTCTCACCCTGGATACAGTCTGTTTGACCTGCTCCCCTCAGGCAGGAGGCTCCGGTCCATTCGCACCAGAACCTCTCGCCATAAGAACAGTTTCTTCCCCTCTGCTGTTGGACACATGAACAATAAACGTACGACTGTCCCCACCACTAACTCATGACCCTACGCTGTGTTCACTGCATGATTCCATGTTTTGGCACTGATCACCACCTGCACTCATGTATATATCTTTCTACGTAGCACTTTTAATTCTTATTCTTACTTTTATTTTTTCATGTCTATTTAAGCGCAATTTATGACAGCATGTTTGCACTGAAGCACCGCAGCAATTTCCTAATGTTGTAAACCTGCTCAACATTTGGCAATAAAACCCTTTCTGATTCTGATTCTGATTCTGAAAAAATGGTGATCAAAACATTCCAGGCTTGAGCGGTCAGCAAGTCAACTTCCCCCATCACCCACTCATTCAGAAAAATTCCCTCGGGCTGCAAACAGGTGACATTTAGACATATTATTGCTGTTGGGTAAAAGTTGTGTTTGAGTCTATTTGTGACTGTACTGTCTTCCCGAGGGCAACATTTCAAACTGGGAGGGGCCAGGGTGGGAAGTATCTTTTATAATGTTCTGAGCTTTTTAAGCAAGTATTGTGTAGCTCTTCCAGCGTGGGGAGAGGGCAGCCAGTGATCCTTTGGGCGGTGTTCATGACCCCTTGGAGTGGTTTCCTCTGAGCCACAGTGCTGCTAGTGTACCGGATGCATATGCAATAGGTTAGTACACTCTCGAAGGTGGCTCTGCAGAAGGACACCAGCAGTCTCTGTGTAATATTTTTCCTCCTGAGAATTCTCAGGAAGTACAGTCTCTGTTGGGCCTTTTTCAGCAGCTCAGAGGTGTTCATACTCGAGGAAAGGTTCTCCTCTATGTTGACTCCCAGGAAGCGAAAGTTTGCCACCCTCTCCACACAGTCGCCTTTAATGATTAGTGGTGGTATCTCTGCCTTTTTTCTTCTGAAGTCTATTATGAGTTCTTTGGTCTTTGAAGTGTTGAGGAGGAGGTTATTGGCCTTACACCATGACGACAGCTGCTCCACCTTATCTCTGTAAGCAGACTCATCACCCCTGGAGATGAGCCCCACCACTGTGGTGTTGTCTGCAAACTTCACAAAGGTGTTGCTCTGGTGGACAGGAGTACAGTCGTGAGTGTAGAGAGAGTAGAGCAGTGGACTGAGCACACAGCCCTGGGGTGAGCCAGTGCTGAGACTCAGGCTGAGGATGTGCGATGGCCAACTCTCACTCTCTGTCTACAGTCCGAGAGGAAGCTGTTGATCCACAAGCAGGTGGTGTATGGAAGCCCCAGGTCTTGTAGCTTCACCACCAGTTTGTGTGCAAGGTTGGTATTAAAAGCAGAGCAGTAACCCCTGAAAAGCATCCGCACATAGCTGCTCCATGTGCTATGGCTACGGTGTCTTCCGTGGATCAGTTAGCTCTGTAGGCAAACTGGTGTGGATCCAGGCTCCGAGGCAGGGCTACTGTGATGTGTCTGTGGACCAACTTCTCAAAGCATATCATTATCACTGGGGTGAGTGCCACTGGTGTGTAGTCAGGCTGGTGATGTGGGGCTTCTTAGGCAATGGGACTACGGTGGAGGACTTGAGGCAGAATGGGACAGTCGCCTGTGCGAGGGATTTAGTGAAGATCCCAGCCAGGTGTTCTGCACAATCCCTCAATATTTGGCCTGGCACTCCTTCAGGACCAGCCGCCTTCCTCGGGTTGACGGCCCGCAGAGTGCGCCTCACCTCGTGTTCTTCCAAGGTGAGGGTGCTGCTGCTGTGGGCCGCGTGTTGCAGCTGTGGCTCCAATACCTCGGGTACCACGGCCACAAAGCGGGCGAAAAAGATATTCAGTTCCTCCGCCAGCTCCAGGTCACCTTCCATATCTCAGAGGTAGATCACCCAGTGTCACAGAGTAGCTAGCACTGCTTCCATCTAAGTGAAGAGCAGATTACCTGTATATTGAGCAGGGTATGAATGCAGCCAACATTTTCAGCCCCGCCAGGTTAACCCTTTAACAAATTAGCCTTGTATGTTGACTAAGAACCAAAAGGCTTAATAAAAATGATATTTAGAAGGCAGTAAATTGGTGGTTTTTTTTATTTTACTTTGACTAAACGTAAACTTCAGAGTGGCGGACCTTAACGCTACTGAGGTCTCAGAGTGAGGATTGGTGGCTAAATATTGGTGGTGGCAGTATAAATACTCACGTATGTTGCTGTTGCCATCCCGTTTTCTTTAGTAGCAAGCCAGCTAAGTGCAGATATGCGCGCGCCCCTTTAAGGGGTCTAGAAAAAGTAGGTCAAAGTATTGGCGCAATCTATCTTTATTTTTTAATCTAAATGAGATGAATTATCATTGCCTTTTAAATTTAAAAATACAATATGATGTTATCAACATAGATCATTTAGGATACATTAAATAATTAAATTAAATTAATTAGTTTAGATAGACTGTTCCTCTTTCTTTTTTTCTTTTTCTTTTTACCTTTTCCCCACAAATGCAACACCAAATCTCATATTTTATTTGTTCTAGATAGGGTGATCTCTAAATGGTTTGTCAAACAGAGCAACCTCAGCCTCATTTCAAAACTAACTTTAAAAGACGATATCAAACATTTTTAAGTAAAATTGCTTTTTCTTCATCACAAGCTAGCTGGTGTTATCTGCTAAAAGGCCTTTAGCGAGTAGGTAAAGTTCTAGAATAAACCAGTTAATTGTAATGTTAAAAATGACCTTATGACTTTCAAATGCGTAGAATTCACTTTTTACTTACCATGTTTTATTTCTTAGTAGTGGAGAAGTCCAGTGATATGTGATCAGGTCACAGTCTAGTTGAAAATGGCAGTTTGTGAAAACTTATGTGGCTTCTTCTGAGGCTTGTCTTCAACCCAAACAATTGGGTAAAGTTTTGACCCAGTATTTGATCAAAGCTACCAAACCTATGACCCGACAGAGTCAAGCTGTGGAGTGAATTGAAGAACTCGGCACATCACCAACCCAACTCCTGATTCATAACTTTTGAATAATATTTGGTCACACCAACCCAACTTACGAACGACTTTTACCCAGTATTTGAGTTAAGATAATAACCCAGCATTTTTTTAATGTGTCTCAACCATTCTAATATACAAAAAGCCAAACTAAAGAACAATAGTTAAGAAATTCTTACATTACGTTATCACATTCCTTTAAAGTTTTTAAATTTGAGCAGACTTGTACTTTAATTTCTTAGGAGTATGAAAACGGTTTCAGATGAAACTTGGCCCAGAGGTACAGTGGAGGAATATGTTTTGAAATCAGCCATCAAGGATGATTTTGAATATGATGTGACTGTTTTGCATTGACTGTACTGAATTTGAGCATAACTGTCCTTTAATTTTTGTGGAATCTTGCAGCTGATAGAAATTAAACTTGGCCCAGACGTGGCCCAGAGGAGGATTGTGTTGAAAGTTTGACTTCAACTATCACCCGATGCAATGTGTGCGCGCGCGTGTATTTGTGAACGCACGCGCACGCGTATGTGTACGCGGTTCTAAGTTTGCGACCAGGAATGAAGGAGAACAGGCGCTGCCGTAAAGTTTAGTGTAGAAGCGCACACAATTTATGCAGCGGATAAGAGGCGGCTGGCTAGACCGCGGCTCACAAATGACGGCTCGCTTGGCCGCGGTGAAATGAGAGCTAAAACGTGAGACTGGGATTTTTTTTAATTGTTTTCCTTCACCTAAGGACAAATGGATCAACAAGAGGTATCGTTAACTTTTCTTCGCAGCGGCTACACTACATGGCTAGCTAGCGAAAACCTGCGACTTTACATTACAACAGAAAATAAAATATCACCAACTTATTAGGACGTTTCCATATAACTGCAGACACCAAATATAGAAGTCGTACATACTTTATCAATCGTTTAAAACAGCTTCCTTTCAGAAAATACTCAACATGAGTGTCTGGAAGAGGTTTAGTCTGATCTACTAACGCGCATGCATTCTAAGTTAGTTATTTTTTGTGGTAATGTTAAGTTATGTCAGGTTTTTGAACTACAGAAACAGCGAGGAAGAAAATGCGGTTCAGCCTAGACACTCCGTTTAATGCCAGTTGTCTGCACAGGATGAAACAGACGTTTATGTAATAGGTGTAACCACAGCACAGAAAGCTTACAGCTACAACGATTACTGATAAAAATGTGTCTCATTGCTTCAAAACTTTGTTCTTATTCTTGAGTGTTTCCGCTTAGCGGTTTGTGTCATCAGTGTCTTTTTTTAAATGAAAGTATGAACGACAGTAAGGGCTCAATTTTTTTGTTTTAGGTCTAATATCGTTGTTAATGTTGGTAAATAGACATCAACGCGCTTTACGAATTGGTTGTATGTTTTTTTCTACAATTAGATTATAGCACTTTTTTAGTTATAGAACTTTTATGTTATAACTCTCTTGAATAAGAGATTTTTAATCTCAAAGTTAATCTTTACATGGATACATAATGGATACTTAACCCTTTCACGGATAGTGGTCACTACAGTGGAGAGGTATTCAAAGGTTGTTATCTTGCATTTGTGTCAGTGTTGATGTATACTTGCACATAAACCACTACATTGGACACTTACGTATCACTCCATACCCACCCACCCACTGGTCGTTTAATGTTACTATAGATGTATGTAGTGTGTAACTGTAATTATTGTTATTTAACCCTATCATGCATAAATTATGACAAAAACATCATGAATAAAAAAGAATCAGGATTCAGATTTTTTTTCTCAAGTATTTTTATTAAGCTTTTCATGCCTAAAGATGAATAAAATACAGAAAAAAATTCCAGCATCATCACAGCATAATAGTCCCACCACCGTGTTTCACCATGAAGATGGTATTGCTTCCTTCTGACTCCCTTCTTTCTCTAAACATAAGCAGTGTCACGGTGCCCAGAGAGCTGTAGCTTTGTCCCGTCTGCCCAAAGGACATGCTTGCATAATCTTTCTCCAGGTTGTCCTTACTTATTTTAGTCTGATTTGAAAGTGTCTCTCCTGCAGAAGTGGAGTTTTTCTTAATCAGTGACCTGGTGGATTATTCCTGTGCAGGGTTAAATTGATTGTCTTCTTTTGAACAGTAATTCCTGACATGGCTAAATCATTTATGAGTGTCTTGGCAGTTATTCTGAGGTCTGTAGACACATCTCTCATTAGTTTTCAATGTCTTTGAAATCTTTCTCTTTCTCCTTCTGCCAGCCTTGTTCTTTAATGTGTCATGGATATACTAACAGTGGTGGACGGTTGATGATTTGACTTGTTTTGCAGCCACAGGACCAGTCAGCATGTATACCAGTGTATTTTAAAGTCAAGTGTGAGGCTGTCACGGCCCCTGTGTCTGATTTAAAAAAAAATAAAATCAGATTCTTTTGGACATGTGATGTTATTTATCTTCTAGTCTCTATATGATATTTAGTTTAATTATTTGTCTTTCTGAGTTTCTGTGTCTCTAGTCCTGGTTGCTGGTTATGATGTTAGTTCCCTTCTGTGTCCACTCTGTCCCAGTCTCATCTATGTTTCATCTTCTGCACGACTTCTATATTTTCTGTGTTTTGTCTTCTTTCTGCATCAAGCTGTTGTGTCTTTGTGGGGGTCTCAGTGTCAGTCATGTCTCCATGTTTATCTGCTGTTCTTGTCAGTTCTCATGTCTTTGTCTGGGTCTCTATATTCGTTTACCTTTCTGTCTCAGAGTCAAGCCCATGTTTTTGTTCTCATGTTCTGTTACTTCCTGTTTTTGTTTTGGTACCCTGTGCACGTTATGTTCAGTTTTGCTTCCCTTGTCTCATTTAGCCGTGATTAGTGTCAGCTGCCCTTCCACCTGTTGCCTGATAATTAGCTCATGAATTTGTTTAGTTTGTCATTTTTGCAAGGCGTCGAAAATAAAGCTGTTTTGAGTTTTAAACCTTATCTTACAGTACATGCACTTTTGGTTCAATTCCTACCTGCCACACAGCAGAGACTTGACAGAGGACATCTGTCCATTAAAGTTTGTATTCAGGTGGATCATAAAACAGGACAATGATCTCGAGCACATGTGAGTGAAGTTGGCCCCCCACCTTCTTCAAATCTAACAAAAGTGGTATCAAATGTTTGTGCTACGTTTGTGCTGCTATCATTTTAAAGATATTCATAAAATAATGTCCTGATGCGTGCTTAATCATCCAGGCAAATAAATCCCAAAAGGTTGATTCTGCAGATCTAGTTTGTGAATGATGGTGTTGAAAGCTGAACTGAAGTCTATGAACGGCATCCTAAAGTATGAGTCTATAGTGTCCAGATGTGTGAGGGCTGAGTGGGCTGTCTCCTACAGTATCTGCTTTTGGGTCCTGTTTCCAAACACATTGGCTTAACCTGCCGTGACAGATGGAAACCAGCACAAACGTTTCACATCAATTTTGTTTGATTCCATTAATGTGTGTGTGTGTGGGGGGGAGGGGGGTTTGACCTTTACATTTTCATTAATATCTTCAAAACAGAAGCAGCACAAACTGGCACAAACGTAGCACAAACGTTTGATACCACTTTTGTTAGATTTGAAGAAGGTGGGGGGGGCAACTTCACTCACATCCTGCAGACCTCACAGAACTGAAGCAATGTTGTTGAGATTAATGGATCACAAGCATCTGCAAAAAAAAAAAAAATTGCTGGTACTCATGCTGCCCCGACGTCATGCCAGCGCATACTGGGAATGGCATAGGCACCGATTGGTTTTCTATCGGCCATTTGCTGGGAGTAAGGGCGCCCTCCGTTTGCGAGGTGCGCCTGCTGCTTGCGGCACAGGGAGGAGAGGGCGGGGGGATTCTCTGGCTGGCTGGACAGACATTATGATACAGATTTATAATTTGCACCAATGTTTTTTCGATAGATACAAGTAAGCATATGTGTCATTGGATAAAGGCAAGTCATCCTGAAACAATCAGAATACTTTATTAATCCCTAAGGAAATTATGTGGGTTACAGTTGCTCCAAAAAGAAATGGTAAAAATAGTAACAGTAACAGACTAAACTCCAAACAATACATTGTGTTACAGATTTTAATATTAATTAGTCATTGTCAGTTGTTGATTTGTCCTGTTCTCATTGTATGACGAATTATGATGGCTGTTTGGTATCTGTTTGCATACAATGCATACTCTCTCCCTCTTCGTGTGTGTGTGTGTGTGTGTGTGTGTGTGTGTGTGTGTGTGTGTGTGTGTGTGTGTGTGTGTGTGTTTCTCTGGTGAATTTCGACAACAGTTTTATGTTAATGTACAATCCTCTGCGCCAGAGGGAGTGTTTGCCCGGGGAGCAAAACAGGCTAGGACCACCACTGCCTACAATGTGTCCATAATAAGCATAAATGCAGGCAGTGAAGTTGGACACTCGCAGAGGTTATGTTGTGTTGAAGTCTAAATCAGGCTTTAGTGATGCACAATGAAGTTGGTCTTGTGTTGGAGCATAAGCGTCTGCTTCCAAACTTCATTCTTTTGTTGCAGTGTTTTTGCTCTGCAGCTTGTAGCATCAATCCTCAGGCTGAAAAATGACTTTTAAAAAAATAACTTATCATATACTTAATTTATCTTTAAGTAATTCAAGAAGCAGGAAACAGTAAAAATCTCCCAGAACGTGGTGTTATTGGTTTTGAGTTTTCAGCCACATGTTGCCTTCACTGTCACCAAAAGCAGCTGGAGGAGATCTCTGCTTGGTGTAAAGAGGAAGGTCTTCCTCCTGACTCCTCAAAGGAAGCTCAGCTGTGTTTGCTATGGCGCGCTCTTCAGCGCACGACGAGCCGCCTCAGCAAAGTGACCAGAGACCTGGAAACCCACCGCTCTCAGCACTTAGCAGAAATGGCGGAGGTAAGGTATCCCCTCTGAAGATATCAGAATGTGACGATAAGAGAGAAAGTCTGTTATCTGTCCTTTCTGTGCGTAAGGTACGCAAGTCGCTGGAGCAGATCAGATTCTTCACGGAGCACAAAAATGTTTTGGCTCAGGAGATACAAGATGAGAATGATCACCTTAAGGAGCAGCTGCGGCGCCTAATATCACTTCAAGGTGTGAAAAATTCTTACCTACACAATATACAGATTACAGTAACCCAAGAGCAGAATTAATGTAGTGTTTCCTCATTATTGGATGGTATATACCCATAAATTTCTAAAGACAGAGATGTTTTAGTCTCATACACTAAAGGACTCTACTTTCTTATTCTTTTAGCATCCTAAACATGCTCTATTTACTTGATTACCCACAAGTTTCGTGAGTAATCAACTCCCCTCACCGATTTCCTCTGTCAGATGCCCAGATAAGCGAGGTGGCTAAAATGCTGTACCAGCAGGGTCTCACAGAGTTGATTCACAGCAGCCCCAGTGAGCAGGTGGCGTACCTCCTGGTGGAGAGGGCTTCCCTGCTTGAGACAAGCGAGCTTACAGACAAGTTGACGGGTGATGGAAACACAGCCAACCATATGGGGACAGGAGCACAAGTGAAGAGCACCGGCGTATCCCAGGTTAGAGGAAGAACATCACAAATTCAGTCTCATATGGCCAACATGCATATTGTTTTCCTAGTCTGTGACGCTGTCTTCAAATGTTATTCCACAGGCTGCCCACAAGGGGGCACCACGTCATGGGCAGAGCGCATGGAAAAAACTCTTTGGACTCAAGTCTTCACAGAACAAACATACTTTTATTCCTGTATGTATGTCGTTAGTTCGCTCATCTCCTTTAAATACTAACAAACACTAAGATTGCTCTCAGGAACTGATGCTGACTTTAGTTTTTGTATAATGTGTAAACATAAAGATCTTGCACGTTAGCCACTCGCCACATTAACTACAAACTTTTATTTTCTGTTCCAGTGTTATTTAGCTCTGTTCTGAGCACAGGTTAGGAAATTTGCATGGCAGAAGAATTTCAAGATACTACCCGACTGATGCATCTTGACCCACTGCACTTCTCAAGGTGTCCAGTTCTTGCATGGACCTTTAAACATTTACGCTATATGTTCCTGCTCCTGCTTACTTCCTTTTAGAGCTTGTCAGTTATTGCTGTATTGGACATGCAGTAAGTTGATGCGTGTTGTATTCGCAGGCTGAGGCCAGATTTTTGGCTGGCCAGGAAAGTAGTTTGGGAAGAGAGTGCTCCCGGCTGGAGCGGGACCTGGAGGAGGGCTCCCGCCGGCTGGCAATGGCACACAATGAGATCCGGCGTTTGACTGATGAGCTGGAGTCTGCTCATTTGACCCAGAGAGCATATGGTGAGAGATATTAATCAACAATTTATAAAGAGGCTGTCATTCTTAAACTGATTTCTCATGGTGGCTTGCCATCACAATTGTCTCTGTGTTTATATGGATATGCTAAATGCAGCTTTTCCTGGAGGCATTTGGTCCCTCCCATTCATGGACATTTTGCAATAATGCACTGAGGTAATTTCTTTGAATTTGGAATAGACGTTCACTTTGACTTAATCCTGAGGTGATTATGTTGTCCTTGCAGTACCACCTTGTTTGGTATAGCACACTCCTAAGTATAGTTAATTTAGTCACAGGTAATCTTCAGAATTACCGTACTAAATTGCAAATCAAGCAGCTATCTTGTTAGTTGCATTACATGCCATCCTTAGGCATCTGCAAGACGGGGGATTAGAAACAAACAGACAAAAAAAACCATGTTTTTACTTGCACACTTACACTATAGTTTGCTGGCTTCAGCTTGTGTGTATGGTAGAGGAAAAATACTAAGGTAACAAAGGCGTGATAAGCAGTCAGGCATGCAGCATTACAGCCTCCGTTTCCACCCACGCCTCTTTCTACAGTGGAGAAATTGTGGCTGAGCATTTCTTTGTGAAGTCTAAGGAATTTGGAAAGAAAGCGTCCGTACTTTTTAAAGTTTCCTTGAAGATGTTTCACCTCTCATCCGAGAAGTGTCTTCACTTCAGTTCTAAGAGCAAATGGTGGAGAGTCCCAGATTTTAAGCCCTATGGGAGTGTCCTCTACCTAATCACATCAGCCAAGGTGTGAAAACAGGTGTGGTTCACAATCAGCCAAGGTTTCGGGTGAACCCATTTTCACACCCTATCATGTGATTTACTGAGGTCAAATGTCCCAGGATGTGAGTGGGCATTAAGGCGTCTGGGAAGGGATCTAAAAACTGGTTTATAGATGGCAGACAGTTGGTCTCATAAACCCCCGCCTCTGTTCAAAGATGGTCGTTCACAGTGGACATAGATGGCTTCTTTCACTCGTCTTTCAAACCACAGAAAATGACTACAAGCTCCTTGGAAAACAGAACCAGCTTCACCCGCTCTAATCTGGGACTCTCCACCAATTGCTCTTTGAACTGAAGAAGCTTCTTGGATGAGAGGTGAAACGTCTTCAAGGAAACTTAAAGAAGTCCAGATGCCTTTCTTTCCAGGCTCCTTAGACTACAATGACCTGGATGACTGAGAACCTTCACAGACATTTCTTTGTGAAATGCTTTTTGGGCTGGATTTTTGCTCATCCTGCTGAAGGACCAGTAAATTTATGGCAAGGTGATAGGTTCATCATCCTTTGTCTGTCTGTCCATGCGTCCACAATTCACAAGATTCACTGGCATTGTTCTCGACTTTGTGTTAATGATTAAACACTAAAAAGAAGATCTTATATGTTCCTCATCAGGATAGAGTTTCTGTCACGTGGGGAGGTGTAGTCTAAGCTTGATTGTTTACTGGTAATTACAGTATGTGACAGCTCATCTCATGTAAAAGTAATGTAACAAATTATTAAAAAATACTCTCTCTGGGAAATAATTGCACTAACAATACACAAGCAAAGCATTATTTGAAGAAAAATTAACAAGTACTGTGTGATACACTGGTTGTTGTGAGTAACACATCAGAATTCTTTATTTCATTCACATTAGAGCCTCTCCTGGGATAAAAGAGAAAATATACACATACAAGGAGAGGGTCATTCAACGCACATCATCATCATAAAAAAGAAGAAGAAAAAAATACATCAATCAATAAATCGCCCATTTCCAAATGCAGTTATAACTTATCTACAAGATTTTCATAGGCTCAAAAGTAACTAGACATTTGGCTAACAGGCTATTTCATGGCCAGGTTAGATCTGTTCTCTTGTTATTCTGTAGTGTACAGTTCAAGATGGATTTGTTTTATTTGACTCTGAATACATATGTATGTCAAATGAAACTAGTAGAAAGCATGCAACCTCAAAGTTCAGTCCTATTTTTGTTTAGTGTAAAATAATCAGCCATGACTGCTTGAAAAGAAAATGCCACATTTAGCTAAATCTGGAACCGATTTTTAGCCTTGTTTGTATAACACATAAGCATACTCTTCAAATAAAACCGAAGTTTTGCACCCCTGTAACAAAACTTAACCAGCAACTTTGTTCAGAGAAGTGTGTGCTTACTCTAGCTTATGTTGTTTTTCAGAGCCTGAGTTGCAATCAGCACAGCAGGAGGTGGAGCAGCTCCGGCAGGAGGTAGAAAAGCTGAAGAAATATGGTGAGAATTGTTTTGCATGTTTTCAGCACAAAATTGCCACTACGGATTCCCAACAGATAGCCAGACACAGTTTGTGATTCACTTTGGTTGTTATAATAGCTTTATAGTGGCTCTTTGGTGAAATGTCATTCAGCATTCATCCGTGCTCCAGCTTACGCCACACATTTCCCCTGAAACTGCGCCGCACATCCGCTGCAGCTGAGCCAACAACACACCTCGCCACTACCAAGAAATTGCATTCTAAACAACAGTTTTCAAAGAACTAATTGTGAAACGAAGACAAAAGCAGGTTTACACGCCCCATACAGTTCAGATTCATGAACTGGAATAAAACCCCTTCTTTTAGTTTTCCCTCCACCGCAGATCAGCAAGGAAACAGCTTTTATTAACCCCTCACCTGTAAAAGCCTGATGGGGTATTGTTGTCATCCTGCCAGGTGGGCAGGTGGCATTGAAACCCGAGTTAGGGTATTCAGATTCATGCCTCGCGTGTATCTCCTAAAAATCTCAGATAAGTTCAAGTTCAGATTTTAAGTATTCTGAAAATCTTGCGAACACGATAACTCGAGAAGGAAGTGACTTAGGATTTTTCCATTTACAACATAGATGCATCTACTAGTATGCTGAGGGGTAGCGCTGGTGGCCATCAGTGTTTTGTATAATAGACTTGGCCCAATAAATTTAAACTGCTGGAGCATTATTTTAGCTTCAGAAATGTGGAGTACAGCAGGTAGTACAGTCTTTAAAAAATAGAAATGAATCTTTTAATCGCATTTATTAAGTAGACCTTCAAAGTGTTTAAAGTAAAATAAAAACGATAACAGTGATAGCATGTTGTATTATTATTATTATCATCATTATCATCATCTAATGCAGCGGTCCCCAAGCCCTGGGCCACAGACTGGTACAGGTCTGTGAGTCGTTTGGTACTGGGCTGCAAGAGTTGAGACTCGGGTGTGAAATTCATGGTTTTCAGGGTTTTTAGCGTTATTTTTTAAATTGTTTTTATTGTTAACTCTGTTTCCCTGGGTCTGTTCCTGTGTGTTATGACGAAATCTTCTTTTTATTTGGTACCAGTACTGGTTTTATTTAGTTGTATTTATCCGCGACACCTTAAAAGCTGGTCTATGAAAATATTGTCTGACATAAACCGGTCCATGGCGCAAAAAAGGTTGGGGACCGCTGATCTAATAAGTACTTTTTTGTTTTTTTAAAGAAATGGTGGAACTGCGAAAGACTAAAGAGCTAAATGATCGCCTGGACCTCGAGATCAGAGCCTTGAGGAATAGGGTTCGCTCCTTGGATGCTGAGAAAACCTCTTTGAAGCAGATGGTAAGAGACCAGCTAGAATAAAGTAATTTACAAAAACATACAATGAAGATTTTGGGAAACAGGTGCAGTAATTTATTGAAATGTGTAAACATACATGTATATACGGTGTAAAAGACAAATAATTGTAACAAACTTGAAATTCATCTTTATTCTTCAACGTAGCCTATATGGTAAATGGCCTGCATTTGTATAGCGCTTTTCTAGTCCATAGGACCCCAAAGCGCTTTACACTACATTCAGTCATTCACCCATTCACACACTGGTGATAGCAAGCTACATTGTAGCCACAGCTGCCCTGGGGTGCACTGACAGAGGCGAGGCTGCCGGACACAGGCGCCACCGGGCCCTCTGACCACCACCAGTAGGCAAACATGGGGTTAGTATCTTGCCCAAGGATATTTGGCATGCAGCCAGGATGCAGCCTGGGATCGAACCACCGACCTTCTGATTAGGGGCTGACCTGCTCTGCCACCTGAGCTACAGCCACCCGCTTCTTCAAGGCATCTTATAATTTCTTTAAGTAGTCTTCAGAAATAGTTTTCCAGGCTTCGTGAAGGACATTTAAAGCTCTTCTTTGGATGTCGGCTACCTGTTGTTCTGTTCTCTGTCCAGATGATCCCACACTGCTTCAATAATGCTGAGGTCTCTGGGGAGCACTGTGTTTCACTGTGTTTTTTCTCTATCCTAGTGTGCGCTTATTGCATTGGAAATGTGTTTGGGATTGTTATCAGGCTGAGAAATGAAGGTGTTGCCAATCAGATTCTTTCCAGATGGCACTATATGGTGCATCAAAATTGGACTGTAGCTTTCTGCGTTAATGCTTCCATCAAATTGGACGAGATCTCCAACACCAGTGGCTCTAATACAGCTCTAAACCACCAAACACCACCATGTTTTCTTTTTTAAACTCAATTTTTATTTATTTTTAATCAGCAGTGATACATCCTATACTTCCTCTTTACAACTGTACCCCTATGTACAAGCATATACTCGCATCAAACTACACAGAGCAGCTATGAATGTCCAGGAGCAGCATGTCACAGAAGCACACATACATATAAAGAAAAAGTATACACGAGCAGGACCTTCTTGCTGTGAGGCAACAGTGTTAACCACTGTGCCACTGTGCTGCCTGCTGTCCTGAGTTCAATTCCACCATCAGGCCAGGGTCTTTCTGTGTGGAGTTTGCATGTTCTCCCCGTGTTTGCGTGGATTCTCCCCGGGTACTCCGGCTTCCTCCCACAGTCCAAGGACATGCAGTTAGTGGGGATAGGTTAATTGGAAACACTAAATTCCCCATAGGTGTGAATGCGGGAGTGAATGCAAGTGCAATTGGTTGTCTCCTGTCTGTGTGTTAGCCCTGTGACAGACTGGCAACCTGTCCAAGGTGTACCCTAACTCTCGCACTAAGACAGCTGGGATAGGCTCCGATGCCCCCCGCAACCCTGAAAAGGATAAGCGGAAGCGAATGGATGGATGACCACTCTTTGGCCTTATATGAAGCAGTCTTTTACCACCACCATGTTTTACAGATGGCTGTAGACACTCACTGTTGTACCTCTCTCCTGACCTTCTCCATACATACCACACAAGATTTCACCAACAATTTGACCAACAATCACCTTGTTAATGCAAAAATACTATTTTATGCCTTCAAACTATGTTTTCTTTCGCCAACTAAAGACATGGCAATAAATGGGAATAAATTATGTGTTTTTCCAGCAGGCTGCTAGGAACAAAGTAGCAGGTTGTCTGTTATGTGTGTGCACAATAGTGGTTCATCCTGTAAGTTAGGTGCATTTTTTGTGCTTATGAATTTGACTAATTCATAAGTCAGCATTAAGCAGCTTAACAAACAAAAAAACATTCCTCTGAAAAAGGATCAGGTTGAAGGACTGGATTGAAAATGAGTGAAAAAGCAGCCAGTGTCTAAAGAAAAACTTTGAAAGACCTTCTGAAAACCTGGAGAACTATTGCTCAGGACCACTTTTTAATAAATACAAGGAGCTCTCACTTCTCTGAAGCAAAATATAATGAAATGAGGGTTGGGGCAAGACTTTTGTGCAATACTGTATCTTTGTGAAACTGTGTTAGATTTATTTGCTGTTACTTTCTGTGCAGCAAAATTTAGTTAAATTAAAACAAAATAGCAAAGTTCTCAGTTCGCATTTCGACTTTGCTGTTAATTCACGGCTGAATATGAAGTACATGAGAGGTACATGCACTTACATGTTAACTGCATGTGCAGAACAGACATTATGCAAATATATGTAGCATAAAGGCCCCTGTGAGGATTGGTTTGTGTGTGTGTGTGTGTTTTATTTTGTAGATCGGCTAATTAATTATTTAAGCATCAAATAACACAAACATGAATGAATGAATAGTGAAATAACAACTTGTCTACTGTATGTGTGTTTGTCTTAGGTTGTGTCGCTGCAAGAAGAAGCAGAGCAGTTGAAGGCAGCCTTACAGGAGCTCCTAACTAAAGAGGTTCCAGTCAAACAAGCAACAGAGATGACTCAAGTAAGTCTGTTTAAACATGATGTATTCACTCAAGGTTTTGCATTTTTATGCTATATATACATATTTTAGTGACAGGAGCATTTGGAGGAAGTTAGCTTTGAAACCTTCTAAACTGGTCTTGTGCTATTTTTGGTACTGCTCTTACATAAATGCACAACTAAGAATGCAACAGCAAATTTGGGGTTTACATTGGCAGGAGACTCATATGCACAATGCAGGAGTGAGAGTATGACATGGAAAGTTTTAACTGCTGTTTGAATAATATAAAATAAACAAAAGCCTACTGGGAAAAGGAGCGAGGGCAAACATGAGCTCGTGAAAGAAAGGTTAGGCAGCGCTTGGGCAAACATAACACAGCTTGACAGAGAGAAAAACAGAACTATCTTTGCACAGATGGCTGGTCAGTCAGTAGGAGACAGGTGGGCAACATATATCAGCTGAAAGTAATTAATACAGTGAAGACAATGAGGACAATCACACTGGAGCCCGGCACAGAAAATAAGAGTAGAGACACAACAGGAATCACACACACAGGCAGGGGGAGGAACAGATAGAGAACACTTAGGTACCTGAAATAACAAAAATCAGAACATGAACTTAAACACATGGCTGTAAAACTGTCACCTCATTTCTTCAATAGCCAAAACAGCTATTCAAAATTCACTAATATCACTTTTGCTTTCACTCTAAGAGAGGATGTGTTAAAATCCTGCGCACTGTTTGTGTTATTCTATTTCAGTATGTGTTAAATTATAAAATATAATTAGAAATAGTTATAATTGGTTATAGCTGTCTAATTAAGGCATCGCACAGTTCATGCTGATTTGTCGACTGCACATTTGATGCTAATTTCCTGTTCCACCAAATCCCGAAGGTGCTCTACAGCAACCTGAACTTTCGATGAGGGCTTAATACACACCGGAGTAATGAGGGAATGAGACACAGAAAGAGAGCACAGCAGGGAGTAATCAGAGGTAACGAGACAAGGGGACGCAAAACCAGAACACAGGACAGGGACTATCAGAATAAAAACAGGAAACACACGGCAGGCACAGAGGCATGGACTTGACGCTGAGCAGAGAAAGTACGGAGCACAGGGACAGCAACAACAACTGCGACATGAGACACCACTGAACAAGAAAATAGACATGAAGACAGAACTAAAGCTACACTACATATGAGGGGCACAGGAACAAAACCTAAGAACTAGAAATCACAGACCAAAGAACAACTAGAGCACTAGACATACAAAACAGACACCAAAACACTAGCAGTCATAAACCATGATGAAATAAAAAATAAAAGTACAAAACTCAAAATACAGGGTCACCTACACAGGACTGTGACACAAGCTTACAAATACCTGAATATTATGTCTGCCCAACATCACAACAGTCAGTACAGATTGGCTAGAAAGAAAGATTTCATTATTTACGTTCTTCATATTGATGCGCTTGAATAAAATGTAAAGTTTGATTTTGTACTTCTTTCAGTCTCCAACAGCAGAGCTGGTACAGAGCAACAAGACCTGCAGACATTTGCAAGAAAAGCTCACTGCAGAGAGGAGAAGCCTTTTGGAAAAAGAGGAAACTGTAAGTAAATATATTAATAAGTTAAAACCGTCATGCAAACAAAACAGAACATCACAATGAACAGAAGACAACACATAAGCACAAACAGCACACAGAGACACACAAAGGCAAAGACAGAAAACCTGGTATTTGATTCCAATACTAAACTCTATCTATTTCCCCAATTGTCTCTGAATCGTTATCTTACAACAGTTACCTAATAAATGTGTCTAACTTTAATCAGTGCATCAATTTACACAACTTTGCTTCTTATGACATTCAACACCCTCTTTGTATAACTTTCTGGGCTTTCTTCCCAGACCTTATCATCAATCATTTTTGGGCTCATTTTCACAGGCTTATGGCTGAGGTCAGTTCATGAAGTCAAAAATAATGACTGTTATGCCACCCTTACCAGGGCTCTAGACTAACTTTTTGACATGGGCGCACCGGTACGCCTAACTTTAAAAATTTAGGCGTACCGGCACAAAAGTTAGGCGCACTCAAATTTTTCAACCGCATCGCTTAACACCGCAGTTTTACATGTGCACTTTCTTTGGGGGGGGAAGTCCATACAGACAATATTAATTTCTAAATTATTAACTAACAAACTTGTGCTTAAAGTGCTTTGTCAATATTGTAGAAAATGTTAAAAACTTAATCATCATCTTGGCCTCCTCTGACGACCTGTTTGCTGCTGTCTGCTGCTGAAAGGCCGTGGGGAGAGGGGACACTTGGGCAGTGCATTTACTGCAGCATATAATGTGTTTTTCTGGATACACTGTGCTTTTTCAGCATTCAAATATTGATGGCACCATGTCAGAGCACTGGCTATGAATTTCAGACAGATCAGGCCTTAACTTAACAAAAAAGTTATCAATAGTTCTTTTCATCTTTTCTTATTACCCACAGCTACAGTACATCCACTTCTCTCAGGCCTAGGCTGCTCACTAGGGCTGAGTATCATCACTGATTTCTATAATCCATTCAATTCCGGTTCTCAAAGTCCTGATTTGATTCAATTTAGCCTCAGACAGTCAGAAATATTATAATTCTGATCATTTATCAGTACTGATACACATGAGACTTCATCAGAATTGTGAAAATCACAGCAGATGCCTTTGTGTGAAAGTAACTGAGAATAAAACACAGGAAAACATGAAGGAGATTTTCCTGGTCTGGCTTTTTATAGCAGATAACCTTAAAAATATTCTGCAATTTTGCATAATTTTAAGAAATTTAAATTTCTTCAGTATTGAACAGCAGAAATTAGGCTATCTTGTCCGAGGTCATTTAAGTGAAAAAAGAAAAAGCGCTGTAAACAACGCTAGACTGGTTGGTAATAAGCGAATGAATAATGCAGAAAACAGATTTGAGACGGGAAACTGTTCCTGAAGTACAGAGAGAGAGAGAGCTGTGCAGGAAGTGTGATTTTTATCGTGGTGGAAGCAAAACAGCAAAAGTCAGAGGGAATTCATGACGACATTGATCAAATGTGAAGCGCAGTTTGCTGCTTCTTTTGCTGCAGGCTCGGTGAATTTTGGTTGGAGAGAGGCAAAACCTGCAGCTCAGAATCAGCGCAAAAAGACGTAAACACAGCGCGGACCCGAAGAATCGCTAAGCTCCGACAGCGTGTCCGTGTTCAGGCCGTCGGGTGAGAAAGCCGAGAAAGACGAAGCTGATTCTGATGTGTTGGGTCCGCTCCGTGTTTGGGTCTTTGTGTGGAATCCGTTAATGAATTGATATCGCTTTATTCAAGCTACTCACCTCTCTCTTCCACCTGCACTTTCAACTGGACCACGGCCAATCAGAGAGGTCCCGCCCCTGACTATCTCTGATTGGTTTAGTCCACGATAGGGGCATAATGTGTGTCTGTTGTTGACCACACGGAGAGTTACAGAGATTTTTTTTTTTTTGTTACCGGAACAGTTGGTCGCACCTGTGCGACCAAATATTTATTTTTAGTCGCACCACTGAAAAATTTGGTCGCATTTGCGACCAAATTGGTCGCACTCTAGAGCCCTGCTTACACTAAAAAAAAAAAAGATTGGCCTATTTCTACCAACCATATGTCACAAAGCGCTCAAAATAGGCCACAAACCTACACATTATTTCCAGTTATTAAATCTCAAAACAACCTGTGTGCATCAACAGGTGTTCTTACAAATGTAAATAATGCTTGACCTAAATATATGGGTCACAAACAATTTGAGCATACGGGTCAAATGCTTAACGTTGTAATTTCAGTATATAAACACTTAGTACAGGTACGTAGTGTATACAAGTATATATGTCGCCTGTAATTTGCATGGAAGTGACACACCTGTCTAACACCGAACAGTTGCTCTCCAAGCTGTAGTGTATTTGTGAAAACAAGACTTTCTTTGCTTCTGATTTCACCCAGCAAGAGTCAGAAAACCTCTCGGAGCTGTTGCTGACTAATTGCGTCATGTCCAGTATGACAGAAAAATGTTGAATGTGAGGAGGAAGTAAGATCTCTCATGGTCTTTAAGGTTTATGTGGTGTTTGAGCTTTAGGTCTATATTTCAGTTTTGGGTTTCTTTTTTTTTTTAATCTAATGAGTGAATTCTTTATTCTTGTATTTGGTAGTTTGAGTTTTAGATTCCCGATTCGATTCTTTTGTATTATTCTAACAGAGAGTTTGATTTCTTTTCATATAGTTGAGTCTATTGCTTCAAGATGTTTCAAGTATGTTTCAAGATAGTTTGCCGTCTAGTGTTTGACTTTCTTTAGCTCCAGTTCCCATATGTGATTTTGTTACAAATCATCAGTTTGGGATTTTTTTTTAACCTTCATATTTTTTGTTACTTTATGCATATCAGCTATTAAAGGCCGCCTTTTGTTTACACTATTTGTACTGCCTACACCCTGCAGTTTGTTACCTCAACACACCTAAGCGCTACAACACACCTTGACAGGTAAACCTTTGCTGTTTATAATACAGAGTTTCAGCAGAGAAGTGCTGAATTCTTTCGTCGCTGTCAGGTTTAATATATACTAAATTACAATTAGAAGGATGATTTGAATGACATGTGAAAAGTGCGTCCACGAACTGCTTATCACAGTTTTAAATAGAGAGATCTAAAATCGAAAATTTAATATGTTTCTTCCTTTGCTCTGTCTGACAGTTGTTGAGTAATCTTGCTGAGTAATCTTGCTAAATAGGTGGGACTGAAAACACACCTCTACCAAGGTGGATTAAGCAACCTCAGGAGACCTGTATTGTAAACAAATGTAAAAACTACCCGTCAACATAAATTATTCTGTAGCAATTACACAAGAATATCCAGTAATGTACCTGACTACAATTAAACACATTCACTTACTGAAAATCGAGGGCATCTGCTGTGGCAAATGGGTGCAAGTCTTTTACCACAAACTTAGTCACTGCTCGGTGACATTCGTCTATCCAGGCCTAAAAGGAGCGAGAACTGCCAGCATCTGAGCCAGACTCTGTCTGTCTCTCTCATCATGGTCACCTAAATGCACAGTAAAGGCAGGTTTTGTAATAAGGCTAACATAATATGCACTGTTAGTTGTTTATTTTCTGCCACATTAACGGGAGAGGACATGCAAACATTACCGCTGCTGCTGGGTTGAGATTCATGAGTCCGGAGCGGAAGCATTTGCAACGAATATGCAAAAACATTTGCTCACAAAACACACATATGCAAATGTTTTTGCATATTCGTAGCGTTTCCTCCTTTATGAAATATCTACTTGCAAGTATTGCAAGTTGCCCTGCTGTCATCTGTTCTCGTAAAGTATGACCAAACTTTTGAGTGTTTAAGCCGCTTAGGCGCCGCGTTTGCTGCCAGGTAAATGACGCTCCGCAACGTGGTGACGTCATTCGGGGCGACTGGAATCGATAAGGGAATCGTTTGCAAAAATGGCAAACAATTCCAAGGAATTGAAACAGTGGGAACCGGTTCTCAACAAGAACCGGTTTTCGATACCCATCCCTACTGGACAATGTGATACATAGATACATACACACACACACAAACTTTTATAGACAAAGGTACGCATACATGCATTCAATGGGATGAAAGACCAAGGTAACTAAGACAGAATAATACAGTTTCATAGAGATCTGAAAGCCTTAGCTAGGTCTTCAAGTCTTCAAGTAAAAAACACGTCTGTATGTTATCAGCACATATTTTAACCACCTGCTAAGCGCTTGTGAGAACTATATGAAAGCTGCATGACCCACGTGACAACCCTGAATTCTGAACCCCTGTTAACAGGACTGTGACTTACTCAAGGCCTCTGGTTTTTCCCAACCAGCCTGTAACCCATAGTTTTTGTGAAAGACACCAATTTGTTTACAAACACTTGCCTAACCACCAAGCAATTGGTTGCAAGACAAACCAGTAACCAGTAAAGTAAAGTTGTGCTTTACAAACCAACACATTTAAAAAGTTGAGCAGTATCCATCACAGGTTTTGAGCTGCACTCTTAAAAGTTTGCCTGCTTTTTCATGAGTAGTTATGGGCTGTCTTAGAAACCACAGGTGACCCTGATAACCTGCAGTTACAAAGAAGTTTTCAGTGCAGCACTGTATCCCATATAGCACAAACAATGTTCATGCTGGCAACAGCAACCAACTTCCAGCAAGTGCTCGCCAACTTATCAGCAACGACAAATGACGTTGCTGACCAGTTTTTAAAGTGTGCATAAATGGTAAATGGCCTGCATTTGTATAGCGCTTTTCTAGTCCTTAAGGACCCCAAAGCGCTTTACACTACATTCAGTCATTCACCCATTCACACACTGGCGATAGCAAGCTACATTGTAGCCACAGCTGCCCTGGGGCGCACTGACAGAGGCGAGGCTGCCGGACACAGGCGCCACCGGGCCCTCTGACCACCACCAGTAGGCAAACATGGGGTTAGTATCTTGGTGCCATATCTTGCCCAAGGATATTTGGCATGCAGCCAGCCTGGGATCGAACCACCGACCTTCTGATTAGTGGCTGACCTGCTCTGCCACCTGAGCTACAGCCACCCCAACTGAGGCTTTAGCAGTTCATTTCACAGTGATTGCCAGCAACCACCTGCAACTGGTCAGATAGTACTCTCTTTTGCCTGATAACCAGTGGTTGCCACGTAGTCGCCAACTATTCTCGGGGCCTGAATCTTTTTGTGTCCAGTACAGGGTGAGTAAGTTGATTAAGAGCAATCAGAACTGCCTGCCGATTTTTTTTTTTTTTTTTTTAAATAGCGTCAGTGCTCACGAGATGGCTTTTGGTGACGAATTGAGACATTAGAAGAACATGGAGAATTTTTTCAGATGAGTCCCAATAATTTTTTAATAAAATAAACAGCCTTTTCTGTTACATTATATCTTTTTTCTCATCTGTTTAGATACATTCTCTTCAGCAGCAGGTTGACTGTTCCCAAACCAGTGTGGATAACTTTGTGCTAAATATCAACACCAGTGAAGACATCCTGCAGGATCAAATGTACGATATTCAATCCCTGGACCTTCTACCTCTCAGGATTTTCTATAAAACAGTCCCATGAATGAAGGTTTATATTCAGTGTGTGTCCATGTCTGTGTTTGAAGGCTGCTGAAACAAAAAAAGGCAGATCCCTATCTTTTTGTAAACACTCAGTCACATGACTCCTTTGTGACAGCGGATGAAGAGCCACAGACGATAAAGTGCGAAGAAAACAGACCACAAAAGGTAATTTCCCATATTTCCTCAGGTCTGCTTACACATTTAAACCTGCTTTCATGTCATAGTGCTAAAGTGGAAAAATAACAGTTGCCTAGCTCATGTTTTCAGTTCAAAGAGAAAGCTGCAAATAAATAATTCACATGTGCAGAAGGTGATACTTAATGCTCTGGGCAAACAAAAACAAACACAAAAACCCCAACTGTAAACACCAAAAATAAAAATAAATTCTGTCTGTGCTGATGTTTTCATTTTGGACTGTAGGAGTGTATTAATTGTCAACAAGCAATGAAAACTCTGCTGTCCTCCCAAGAGGAGTGTGAGGCACTTAAAAGCGAGATCTGCGAGACCCTGTACTGCATTGACGAAGAGCGAAGGTAACCTAACTTACATCAGTGTGACAAATACAATGAGTTTGACGTGTAATTATGATTAGACGTCCATTCATCCATACAGGAGACAACTATAATTAAATGGAATAAAACGGCTGTGCAGAGTGTAACACGTAGGCATCTTTTGCAATCATGAAATGAGCTTTTTGCATTTGATTTTTTTACCATGTCCCTTCAGCAAATTCCACGAGATGAAGCAAAAACACAAGGCCAAACTTTGCCGAGCCAAACAGAAATTTGAAGATGAAACCACCTGGCGTGATGAGAAGATAAAAAGTCTAGAGAGAGAATTGTCCTTGTGCTGTCATTCAGTAGCAAAGGTGAGTCTGCACTTGGAATTTTGAGGTGGAGCAGTAACATTGAGTCTTTTTACAGTTGCTTAGTCTGTATTTTATGTCCCCAAAAGAAAAAAGAAAACTGCTACTTGTGTCCTTCTGTTTGCTGTCTTATTGGTTCAGTGATGAAGCCAAATTTGTAAATGTTCATCAAGGGGGACTGTAGGAGCTGATATAAAGCTGAAGGTGGTAAATGTTTCTTTTTTCCTTTTCATGCTCAGGAGAAGGAGCTTGTCATAAGCATAACTGTGGAAAATGAGAAACTACTCTCTGAGAGGAGGAAGCTACTGCAACAGCTAAACGAGGAGGAGCACAAGAAGGAGGACAGTTGTCTAAAAGCTTCTTTATCCAAATGCAGGTACTGAAATTACTGAAATTTACTGAATGATAAGTCATCCAATCCAGACTTCATGTTCGTTCTGATCCTAAGGGTGGAACTTTTAGAGCTCGAAAACAAGAAACTCGGAAACCAAATATCACAAATGTCCAACCAGCTCGCTGTCCTGGAGTTCAGCCTGCAGAAGACGGAGCTGCTTCACTTTGCTGAGGTACCACTCGTGCTTAATTATGCTTTTATTTTATACACATGCTCCATGTTGTTTTATGTTTTCCATTTATTTGGCTATCATAAGAATGATCTATGAGCCTTTCTAATAAAATAGAAATTCCTAAACCTATAATTAGGCTCTGCCTCAAAGGTGTTGCGTAAATACACCTTGGTAAAAAAGAAAAATTCACTCTCTGCCAACTTTGGCCTTAGATCGTTAAATTTTCATCAAAATTTAACGATTTAATGATTGACTCTGTGACTACAAGCCCAAATCCTCACCCCTCCATTACCGTGCTTGGCAGTTGGTATGAAGTGTTTGTGCTGATGAGTTGTGTTTGGTTTTTGCCAAACAGCACTGGACATTCTCGTCAAACATCACTTTAGTCTCGTCTTTCCAAAGGACATTGTTCCATTGTGTGGTTTGCTCTGATTCAAGAGGCTTTCTCCTGGGAGCCTCTTCAAACAAGCCACATTTATTCACTTTTTTCTGATTGTGCTGTCATGAACTTTAACATGCTAACTGAGGTCTGTAGCATGTTAAATGCTAACATAACATAATTTAATATTTGTTGAGTCTTTGACTACACTGATACAGCCTGACTGTGTCCTGGGTCTTAACAGATAAAGCCCATCTTTTGAATTTAATATTAATCTGCTGCTTGTTTTGTGTGATTAGAAACTTAAGAAAATGCCAGATGACCAGCAAGTTTTCAAGTCTCTTCCTCAGCAGTCTTCAAGGTAGGTCCAGCAGTGATTCAGAACTTGCCTCAAATTAATTTGTTAGGAACAATGAAACCTAATTAAATGTCTGTTAACTTTGCATCCACAGTGTGATTTCACCTGAGCAGTCTGAAGCTCAGGCCTTGTTGGATGGTACACTTAGAGGTCACTCCAAGCAGACAGATGGGACTTGTTACAGTCGTGCGTCTGAGATTGTGTGTCAATCAGCAGATATGAGCTACCTGAACCTGACCTCTACACAGAAAAACCACTTGAACCGCTCAGGTCCCCTGGCTGCCCTCAGCAGCCTTGAAAATCTGCCTTCCTGAAGTTTTCTGTTTTATTTGTAAGTTAAATTAATAAATAAGATACAAACTGGGTTTGAATTTCATTAAAACAATCAAATTAAACCAGCCTGAATTTGTATCAGTTTCTAAATTTTGTGGACTTTCGCATCAAAATTGACAATTTTTGCATTTGTTCTCCATCTTAAACTTCAAGGTTTTACATTGGAAATAAGTTATCTGAATTTCTGGAGCAGGCCCACATCTCATAACACTCCCCTTTCAATTATTTGTGTATATTTGACCCCTTGAGCTACAAGCAGTTTGTTCTTCTTTTAGTTCCCCACCTACCTTCCCTCATCTCTTTGTCTCTCATCTCTTATTAGTGCATCTGCCTGACCCAGGAGACGTCACCAGTCCCTTCTGAGCCCCTCCCCCAAAACCACAGTCTGGTTTCATGCTCATGCCAACTGCCATTATCTCTTATAAGTGCTATCAATCCTAAATGATGATATGGTTCCTGCTATTAAACGGGAAAAAAAAAAATTCCAGTTCACTAGAATTAAAATGAATGTATCTAACATAATTACTGCACAGTTTAAAGATTTTAGGGACTGGTGATCAGATAAACAGCATCAGACAAAACAGGAGCATATCAAATGCTCTAAATTTCTGGGGGGGGGGGTGGGGTTGTGCTACACAAAACCAGTTCCACTTTTGCATTGCGCAAGAATAACGGCCCAATTGAGGTCAGATTACAGCAGGATACCAGTTTAACCTGAAGCCAAGTAACAGAAATTTCCGTGAACCACATTACGTGGCTTTTCAGTGGAAATATTTCTTGTTTTCAACAAAAACCTTTTCCTCACATGCTACTTCACTTGAAAAACATCTTAGACCCAACATTGCAGTTTTTGTACATAATATATTTCTCCTCAAAAAAGTCCTACAAACATTTTATTTTGACATCTTCTAAACGTGTCTCAAACTGTCAAAACAGCTCTTTAACATCCTTACATCTACCACAAAGGTTTTCATCGGAGAATTCAGTAGTGCCCTACAGATGTAATTTTATTCATATCAGTACAAAATAACTTGCAGCTGTACTCACCAACATTTGTTATACCCCAACAATATAAATATAGAAAACAGTTCCGTCATTTTTCAACATAACACCAAGTAATAGCACACTTGTAAAAACAGCACGAACTGACAATAAACCCTAAACCTTTGGTTCAAAGTTCCTGTGTTATAAATGATGTTTAAAAATTATGACTGTAATATTCAGAACACAGGCTTATACCCAGGTTTTCATCAAGGAAGAATAATGAGCTGGAATGCAAAATAACTTTATATGAAATTCAAATACAGGGTTTATTTTTTAACAGATCAGCCGCCCGTGCTTAATACTTGAAAACCAGAAATGTATTTTACCACATACTGTGATTATGACATCAGTACAAAAAAAAAAAAAGTGAAGCTGAAGAAATGGGATGAAGACTAGCTAAAATTGTATATTATATGTGGTTTGCTTTGCTCGTTTGACCTTTTATCAGCACTGTTTTTTTTAAACAAAGACAATGTTGCAATCACTGATAAGAAAGCAAATCTGGCATTTGCATAGACATTTATCTGACGTCTTGTAAGCAAACTTGTGCATTTTGGAGTTGAGTGTAAATGAACTCAAGGAAGCATGAGTAACTAGGAAAATGTTCCTTTGCCATATTGTTTTCATACCATTATTTGAAATGGTTGCCAACTTTTGCATATTTTGTGAGTATGGAGAAAAATGTGTTTTCATATAGTTTTCATGCTATTAGAGTTGCTGAATTTGCATGGTTTTGTGTGTAATTCCAAGAAATACTAAGGTGTGCGCAGTTTATCATATTGTTTTGGTGCCCATAGCAGTCGAGTGACTTGAATGTCACTCCTGTAACCGATGTGGGTATCCCAGCAGTACTCTGGAGAAAGCACCCTGCTAGGTTTGTGCAGCCACAGGTATTTGTTTAGGTGACTTTCATCGTGCCACAAAGCCTCCACATTATTTTGTTTATCCTCCATGATGTTTTGGTAGCAGCCCTCAGCCAGAGATTTTACGCTTTTCCATGAGCCTCCAAAGACAGCAGCATGATAGTAGAAATCCCCGTTTTCCATGTAAGCCTTGGATTTCGGGTTTCGGTCATAAGTATAGAAAATCTTTGGAAGGTGGTAGTAGTAGGCGTGGAGCAGAGCCACAGAGTCTCCCAGAGCCTCTGAGCCAAATCTCCCAGTGAACACCTGATCTACATCGAAGCAGAAGACATGCGTGGAGTGGTGGCGAATATCAGACTCTATGACATCTGATATTGCCTTCATTCGCATCATCGAAATGTCCTGCCATCTTGAGTGCCGTTGCACTTTGATCATTTTCAAGGTTCGCTGAGGACCGAGATGGATGTGCAGGACCTTCTCTGGCATGTCGGTAAATACGTAGTAGGACACAGGCAAACCCACCATAAAGTGATGTTCTGAGGAGTTCAGAAAGGTCTCGAGGTATTCGTCCAAGTACCTTTGGTGATAGTGGAGAAAAAGAGTTCATGCTTTATTTCACAGTCTCAAACAGTTAGAAGAATAGAGCACAAATATACAGACTAAATGGCAATTAGAAGACCAGGATGTATTTTAAATAGTCATACTAATGTGAAAACAAACCTTCCCACAGCAAACACTGTTAGAGCAACAGAGGATCCTTCCTTCTTGTGGTTCTGGTCGTAAACTTTAGGGTCAAACATCCCCTCCCAGAGAATAGGAGCTTTCCAAGTTGTGCATGTTTGAACGTCAGTTCGAGACCTGAAGTGGAAAGAAATCGGTTAAACACATATTACACTTAAGTTACCACTTAAGTGTGGTGGTTTTATCAGTTTATTTAAAAAAATAAATAAAAATAGAGATGTGGTAAGGCCTACTAATGCC
The DNA here is from genome assembly GCF_057382275.1 of Copadichromis virginalis. Lineage (NCBI taxonomy): Eukaryota > Metazoa > Chordata > Actinopteri > Cichliformes > Cichlidae > Copadichromis > Copadichromis virginalis. The sequence goes on along the minus strand of NC_140622.1, from coordinate 25,164,244 downwards.
TTGTTTGTGATAATGATCAACTACAACTATTAGTTTCTCTTTGCCAGTGTAGAAATGACTGAACAGTCCTCAGAACGATGGTAAAAGAAGTCAGTGAAGATCAGATAGGAGAACTGTAAATTTTCAAAACTGAAAATTCAAACAATTATACATAAGTATTATTTAGATGTTATGGCAGTAAGGACGGACCCGAACACATATTTCACTCTTCACCCTTTTCTATATTTCGGTTGTCGTCTCTTACAACTCTCAGCTGCAGCTTTTCAGCTGCCAGCCACATAACACGTCCAACAACAACAACTCCTCAGGTCCCGGCACGTTTAATAGGGGAGGGTGATGAGCTGATCGAGCTCAGGTGTGTCCGCCTCCCCCCACAGCCGCGCCACAAACCACGCACCACCACAGATGTGTCACTAGTTCTGTAAGAAAACCAAATCATCCTCAGATGAGTGGAAACTGGTCATAATGTTCTTTTGGGCTCAAGCATGGCTGAACTGGAAACTGCTGGAACATCAACGGCACCGTTTACAGTGAATTGAGTTTTATATCATCATGGACTGAGAGGAGAATACTAAAATTGCCACCATCAAGCTCAGCTCAAATTTCCTGTCAAGCATAGTAGTGGTAGCATCATGCTTTGGGGCCATTTTGCTGCTAGTGGTATTTGGGTATTGTACAAATTAGATGGAGTCACAAAGAAGGAGGACTACTGAAATTAAATCAACAACTGTACAGTGACATTTGGACATAATAGGTGTTGATTTTGGAATAGATAAAGCAGGTTAACATTAAACTGTTTGCAATGTACTTCCCAAAGCCCCAACCTCAAACATATTAAATTTGTGTACTATGCTTAACAGCCAGATTTGTGTCAGGAAAATAACTAATTTAAATAAAATTACCAATTCTGCCAAGAAGAATGCTCAAATATCCAACCAGAATTATACCAGAAGTCTGCTAATGGGAATCAAAAGTGTCTTAGTGAGGTGCAGTTTGCTACGGGACATTTAACCCAGTGTTAGTGGGGGTGTATGCATACCTTTTACTAGTGTAGATTAGAGAAAATCCAAGTAATTTCAAACTAGTTCATCCAAGTCTTTTTTTAAGTCATTAAAGATGTGTGCTATACAATTATTCCACCCTGGAAAATCAGTTCAGTTCAAAACATTCTTAAAATCCCCAAATTGCCATCACAATGGCAGTCCACGCCATCCATGCCACCAATTAATTCTTGGCTTTTGTGAGGGACATGAGTCTAAGACTTCTACGTCAAGCAAAATTTATGCCATCTAAATGATGGCAAATATAATTTATGTTGTAAATTTATGTTGAATGTAGCACCTTGGTTCTGGAGGAACGTTGTGTCGCTTCACTGTGTACTAACTGTATATGGTTGAAGTGACAATAAAGCCAACTTGACTTGACTTGACTATATGAGTCCTATAGTGCCAAGAGGACGTCCTGGGCTTTCTAGTGATGCCAACTTTACATCCATTACGGCTTCCATATTTTATGGCAATAAGGAAGCTTAAGTGCGATTCCCAAAAATTTGTTTGATTCCCAAAAATTTGATTATGTTCATTAGGGGTGCAACGATATTCGTATCGATATTGAACCGTTCGATACAGTGCTTTCGGTTCGGTACGCATATGTATCGAACAATACAACATTTGTAATTTATTTTATCAATTTTCCTTCTGACGATGCTGTCTGTGTTGAGCGCTCAGTGGATCTGCGCTGGACAGTGCAGCCTAGGCGGAGTAGTCGAACACAGATCCACTGAGCGCTCAACACAGACAGCATAGTCAGAAGGAAGAGCGCAGGGCACCTCCCCCACCCTCATTCAGATCTGGCGTTTGGAATTATTTTGGTTTTCATGTGACGTATGACCCTGAAGGTAAGCGAGTCATGGACTAAAGTAAAACAGTATGTTGGATGTGCCATGCAATGCTCAATTACATTGGTGTGAACTAGTGTGCTAGCGCAGTTAGCTCGTTAACGTGTTGGCCGTCTAGCCCCATGCACGGAGCGATCGGCGGTAGCTCGTTAACGGAGATTTGCCGTGTTGTGGCGTTAAGGTCATTTCAACGAGATTAACCTGAAAGCACTAGTGGGAACACAACGAATATGACTGCACATTTACGCAGACATCATCCTAGTGCAAAGACCAAAACAACAAGCATGCTACTAACTTTAGCCGAGTCATTTAGACAGCTGTTAGCACATGATTCTCCTTATGCTGCTGAGAATATAGCCCAGAAGAAGCGGATAGTATAGCTTTTATTTTGGAAAGAGCCATTTCTCTGTAATAAACTCTCTTTTCCAAAGATGAGTGATTCCTCAATCAGATACAGGGCTTGCAATATCGCTAGCCCGACGTCCTAGCGATTTTTTCAGTCGGGCTACCAAAATCTATCTCTTCCCTGAACGTCGGGCTATTGTAGGAAAAATATATGTCAATGCTTTTGCATTCTTTCAGAAATGTAGCTGGGTAATTATGTCATTGGCATCGGTGAGCCACTGTCAATATGTGACATATTGAAGTCGCGTTTGAATTTGCGCTTGTTTTTTTGCTTTCACTTTGCAATCGTGCGAACTGTGTATAGAGAGCGACAGCACTGATCTGTGAGTGATGATAATTTGTGCACCAATTCCTCTGACATCGTCTTATTAATCGTTAGCTTACTATGCAAACATGACAAGTGAAATCTCCCGCAGCAAGCTTAAACATGTGAGAGGTTGATCGCGCAGAGAATCGCTGAGCTTATGTGAGTGAGTGTGTAAAAGCATTTCAGTTCTGCTGAGCCAAATAAGACAGGTCAGGGTGAAGAAGTGACAGCCAAAGAAAAGCTTACCACAAAACGGAGAAGTTATGACAAATCAGACTATAAGGCAAAAAGAAAGTGCAGCTTTATGGTTTCATGGACAAAAGAATTTCTGTGGCTGCGATATGACGAGCTAAATAACCAGGGCTGCACATAAGTGGTCCGCAGGTGCGCATTCGCTGTCAAAATAAAAAACACGCACAAGGGTTAGGGTTAAATTTAAAAACTGTATTTTTGAGTTAAAATATATATTTATAATTTTAATAAATGACAAATTAAAAAGGCATGAACATTTTTTTGTATCGAAAAAATATCGAACCGTGACACCAAAGTATCGAACCGAACCGAACCGTGAATTTTGTGTATCGTTGCACCCCTAATGTTCATCTGGATGCAGCTTTTTCAGTGGGAGAAACATTTTGTCACTCATCCAAGTGACTTTAGTCTCAGCTGCAGGGTCACTTCAGGTTTCCCCAACCTTATAAAGAGTATATTTACATAATGATTGAAACTAGCACCACTGGTGAACAATGGGCCATGAGTAGGGATGGGTATCGTTTAGGTTTTATCCGATACCGGTGCCAAATCGGTACTTTTGAAACGGTGCCGGTGCTCAAACGGTGCTCAAACCGGTGCTTAAAGAATGGAGAACACAAACTTTGTCCAAAAACCTCTCATGTTCAGCTGTTTTTTGTAAAAAGATAACAATGTTAGCCTTTTCTGCAGCTATGGGGCATATATGGTATCACTCTTGGCTGGAAGCAGTGCTTAAACAATGGAAAAAACACAAACTTTGTCCTAAACCTCTCATGTTTAACTGTTTTCCACTTTTTCTTTGGTCATTTTAGCCTTTTTGGCCAGGGTGAAGGGAGTATCTGCCAAACAAGAGGACAGCCGCATGTAGCTATGATGATGTTTGCTAGTTCACCTTACATGCATTAATGTAATAACGTGGTTAGCCTACTCAACGTAAATTACACACGAACAACATTAAGCTACTCACGCAGAGAAGAACGGCTGCTGCTGCCATCATCATCCTCATCATTTCTGCTACACTGGCAGGGCTAGGGGCCAGGACTCTACTCTTCGGGTTCTTGGATGATGTTGCATAACAGGTAACCCACCCGCAGTAGATGTGCTCGGTGTGAGGTCTCGCAGCAAGCTATCAAATACGGCGCATTTCTGGGCTTTTAAAAAAACGCTATGCGTCGCCAGGTGTTTCATCGGATTCGAGGTGTTACCTCCTTTGACAGTATCACAGTATCAGCTTAAAGCACTTGTTGCAGGCTGCTGAGTTTGCATATTTTGCTGTGAAGTACAGCCATACTTTTGACCGCTTTGCCTTGGACATTTTTAATCTGTAGCTCTGCTCTAAAAGAACGTACGTACCTGGGCCCACCTACTATTCTCGGAAACGTAAAATGATTGGCTAGAAGTGTATCACAGCTCAGGAAAAAAAAGCACCGAAATAAAGCACCGAAATGTGCGCTGCTTTTCGGTCTGGTTACTACCGTTTATGTCAGAACCGGTGCCATCATGGCACCGGACACCGGTACCCATCCCTAGCCGTGAGGTCAGTTTTATAGTCAATAATATGCAAATTATCATGCCCATTGATCAACAACCACTAATCAAAGACAATTGATTAATGACCTTTGGTCAATGGCCATGAGAAGCATTCACAGAGAGTTGGGGAACAGCTGCAATAACAAGCTGTAAGCTGGTGAAAGATGTAACCTTGATTCAGAGACGACCTTTTCCTTTTCACATAAATGGCCACATTGATGTTTCACTCAAACCAGCGTTTGCGGTACCCCAGCATTTATGGTACTCATGGCTATTAATCAATACCATTGATCAATGGTCATTAAAACGCCACGTCCAGATGAACAAGATCAAGTTTTGGGGATTTCTCTACCTGGATGATTGAGCAGTTATTCAATACATGTTCTTATGCTTAATTTGGTATAATTTCTGAAATGTAATTTCAAAATATAAATTGTATTCAGCATTCTTTGTAGGGGAGAGTAGGGCTTTAAAAAAAAAAAAAAGCAGAGGTGAGACAAAGGATTTTACTTCAAATTGGATAGGGGGAATCAGATGTGTAGGTGTCAGGGGATGAGGTGGAGGAGTCCCAGTTATTAGAGCAGGAAGGTGAGAGCTCAGAGGACATACAAGAAGCCTGAGCAAAGGACAAAGTGACCACACTAGGGGTGGGTTTTTATAATCGATTTATCGATTAAAATCGATTCTGGCTTGGATAACGTAAAATCGATTCATTAAAATCCTGAATCGATTTTTTAATATTAATTTATTTTGCCCGAAATGCCACAATCTCAGGTGAAAGATCACAAAATTTCAACAACCACCAAACAGCTAAGACAGTAAATGAGAGCAGGTACATGGCTTCTGCACAAAGACGTAAACACACAGCGCGGACCCGCGGATCAGAATCAGTGAGATGTCACCTTTCTCAGCTGACGGTCGGGGCTGAAAGCCGACAGCTTGCTGATTCTGATCCGCGGGTCCGCGCTGTGTGTTTACGCCCTTTTTGCGCTGATCATATGGCTGTTAGTTTTATCTCTCTCCAAACAATATTGACCGAACCAGCAGCAAAAAAGATCCAAACTATGCTTCACATAAACATCGTCATGAATTCCCTCTGACTTTTGCTGACTTTTCAGGATAAAAATCACACTTCATGCACAGCTCTCTCTCTCTCTCTCTCTCTTTTCCGCATTGCTTGCTTCCAGGATGTGGGTGTGAATGCCAGAGCACTCTGGCATTAACACCCACATCCTGGAAGCATGGGAGAGGTCATACCTTCTTTTATTGTTTTATGGTAGGATAAATGTATCTATATATGTTTTAGTCTAAGTGCCTGGTTTTTTGATGAACTGCTGGACTTCCAGACCAGCAGGTTTATAATAATAATAATAATAGATTGGATTTATATAGCGCTTTTCAAGGCACCCAAAGCGCTTTACAATGCCATTATTCATTCATTCTCACATTCACACACTGGTGGAGGCAAGCTACAGTTGTAGCCACAGCTGCCCTGGGGCAGACTGACAGAAGCGAGGCTGCCATATCGCGCCATCGGCCCCTCTGGCCAACACCAGTAGGCAGTAAGGTAAAATGTCTTTCCCAAGAACACAACGACCAGGATAGAGAGCCCAGGGATCGAACCGGCGACGTTCCGGTTACAGATACGCTTCCCAACCTCCTGAGCCACGGTCGCCCATGGTCGTTAGGGAAGTCTTTATGGGCGCGCACGCACACACACACACACACACGGTATTCTTTGTCCACATGTACACTTATATGAAACATCATATGTTAATGAACCTATGCATATTCATGTAACCAAAATAAAAGGAGTGCTATGGGGAACCTGGCTGAGAGTCTGACGGAGGTCAAGTGGGTGGAACGACACTTGGCTCCAGGCAGGTCTCCCTCATGCATGAGTAACACAAAGAACTTTGCCTACTTGTGTCTTGCTTTTTGCTGTGTAGTAAATTGTCTTGAATGTTCCAGCGAATAGGTTTATGCTACAAACCTATCAGTGTTTGAGACCAGAAACGGTAGCACCTTGGTTGCCAAAATGAAAAGTCTTGATGGTCTTACCAAAAGTCGAGGCTGACATCAACGCTGTTGTCCAAGGTTGACAGCTTTCCATTTTCCAGTGAGCACTTTTCCATGGGTATGAAACCTATCAAAATACTGATATCAAAAGCATTTTATAGTTTGTTTTCTTAAATGTCATCATCACAATGACAATATGTAATACTCTGTGGTGAGTTAAAGACTGTCAATCCGGTCGTTAAGTGATGACGTGACGAATCCTACTTCCGGGCCTAAAGTAGCTGCGTTTAATATGGCTTTTGTGTTGTTAACATGTTTAATGTTATGTATTTTCTTCTATTTAATCTCAAAAAGCTCCTAAAACAGTCAGTGATCACTGTTGACCTCCCTCGGCTTTTATTACCGCTAATCATTTATTTAAGATCAGTTTTTAAAACCCTGGGATGTAACTACAGCCCAGCCCATGCAGCAGTATATGAATGACTAACCTCGTATTGTGGATGGATTATCTCAGTTGTTCTCCTGGCTGAAGTTTGGTCCTTTTACAGCATCCTGTCATGCGATTACATTTGTTCCTGACCACCGAGAACACTCACGTTAACTTTTATCGAGTGGGAAAAAAGTTAGCTTGTTTATATTATGCTAACATAGTTGTGTCGCTAGCGGTCACGTAGCACATCATTATATACCAGCTAGCCAAACTTCAGTAACCCTACAAACGTCACTGCTGTTTAGTTTTTTGTCTTCATTTATGTTGGAAGTGATAACAGAGCTGTACGTTTTAATTTGTTTCCAAAACCCCGCAGTCAGGACATGCTATATTGTATTTAGATAGAAGCTAGCGAGCTAACTTCCTGCTAACTTCTAAATGTCATAAATTCCGTTTTCATGGATGCCTGGATGTTAAACTCAATTGTTACACCTGGTAGAGCAGAACGCTGATCATTTTATTAAAGATAAAAGACTTTAGACAGTTTTTCAACTCTCAGTAATGCCATAGTGATCGTTTGATATATGGACCTGCAGCGGAGTTTAGGCCCAGACACGGCTAGTGACGTCAGACTTAACGACCCGATAGTACGCACCTTGTTTACTAATGTAATCTAGTCTATATTTAGAAAGAAACATGATTAAGGTTGTTTTATTTAAAGGAACATTTTGGATTATGTTTAGTGGTAATATGTATAATGATATCTCTGTCATTTACCTTACAACAGTGATTCAAACAGAGTGGACACAAGAAAAGCCAGCCACATATTTCAAAAACAACAAAATCTACATCTCCAAAACGATCCCTGTTGGATCCATGTGGTTGTGTTGCAGGAATGCCATTTCAGGGATGTCGAATTAAACTGGCAGCTGAGGGTTTTTTTGTGTTTTTTGTTTAAAGATACTCACTGCATGGATGGACGTGTGAAGTAGAGAGCACAGAGTGCAGCCGGAACCCAGAGCAAACATTTCAGCGTGCACTTTATCTTCTGGAAGCATCTGCAGGTGAAAGGTTCAAAATTAACCATAAATACTGAGACTGAATTTCAATTTTAATTTCAGTAACTGAGCAGAAGAAGTGTTACTGAACAGGCAAAGATGACATAAACACTAACCAGGGTGTTTTTAATACCTCATAGTTCACAGTGCTTCAACTTCACCAGACAACACTGAGAAATAATCTGAGAAAAGACAAAAAGGCATGGGTTTGGCTGAATTGGCAACTCTGACATTATTCTTAAGCTTTGCTATAACTGTTACCTGTAGAACAGCATCAGAAACCAATCTTTTTTTTTAAAAAACAAAAAAACATTTTACATATTTTACATACATATTTTCAGAAGCTTGTATTTAATCTCTATAAGAAACAATCATATTAAGCAGAATGCAAATTACACATTTATTGAGAAAATTACGTGTTTTTATTGGAAATGAAGGGAGGAAAATATATGATTCTCCAAAAGAGAAAAATAAACCAAAACTCCATATTACGGAGTTGACAAGGTGCTGAGGGTGGTGACAATAACAAGATATTATTTCTTTCAAAATGACCATTAAACCTTAGCAACCTTTGTAATATCACAAGACACATCATAACAATTCTGTTTTTGCACATGTCAAGTTCTACATCTTAATAGTTTACCAGCAAGAAGCCGCCTACTACTCCTTGATTCCTAAAGTACTCTGGTTGTGTGTTTAGACCCTGCTGTACTTTCTCTCCTTTTGTCTCTCTGTGCTTTCTTCCAAAAACTTCTCTGCTGCCTTTTTTCCTCTTTCTTTCAGAATCACTGATGTTCTTTATTTTTCTCTTTTTCACTCTATTTCTCCATCTTTGCCTTTCCTTTATGAGAAACTCTTTCTTCAACTCGGGCTGGCTGCTAATTTTTTCTCTCTATATAGTGATGTGCTACATGATTGCTAGCGACACAGCTATGTTAGCAGAATATAAACACAGTGAAGCTGGAGGATGAATGCTAACTTTTTTCCACTTGATAAAAGTTAACGTGATGGTTCCCGATGGCTAGGCTGACAGTGATCACTGACTGTTTTTAGGGGCTTGTTCAGATGTAATAGAACAAGATAAAAAGCATTAAAACATTTTAACAGCACAACAGGCTTAATAAACACAGAGTAGTTTAGGCCCGGAAGCAGGATTCATACATCATCACTTAAAGAACAGCTCTCGGGGTACAGCTAGCTCAGTAGATGCCACATGATCAGAAGGTTGGGCGTACAAATCCAACGAACAGCGGCTATCCTGGATTTGTAGCTGCCCACTGCATCACTGAGTGAATGGGTTAAATGCAGAAGACTAAGCATTTTCCTACAGGATTAATGATGTACACATAAACAATGAGATTCAAGATAAGACAAATTTGATAATATTTGACACCAGGGCCGTGCAGAGAGGTTTAAAGGGGCGGGTGCTCAAAGTTAAAAAGGGGCACATTGAACCAGGCTGAATAACAACAACACACATTCATCAAGAATCTAATATGGGAAGGGCAGGGCTGTGTTGATCTGAGACTGTAGACATTAAAAAGTCCATAGGAGAGATGGTAGCTGATTAAACAAGTGTCATGAGATAATAACAAAATGCAAAGATTGGTGACAGCACTTGGAACCATAAGGCAACAAAAACTGTGAGAAATAAATTAGGCTCTGCCTGTGAATCACTCTTTGCTTCTCTTCTTCCTTCCATCCCATCATTTCATATATCACTCTCCACTTGCTGTCTGAGAACAAGGCACAACTTGCTATTGCAATAAACTATAATCTAATTATCCACACCTAACAACTCCAGCACTTAATCTGTAATAAAATGATGACAGAAAAATGTTATAGCCCTGCCTTTAGTAGCCTCATACAGCTCCTACTGTTTCCTCCTCATGTCCTTACCAGGCACGTCTGGACGATGTTATATCATGAGTAATAATTTAAAAAAAAAATCCATTTACATAAAACACACACATGCGCGCACACACAGTGACATTTTAGACCTTCTTCAGAATACTGTATATACTATGGGCATCAAAGTGCTGATCCAGTATCTTTTTTTTTTTTTTTTTTTATTACTAGAGCTACAATAATAAAGCAATGAGGAGGGGGAAGTAATAAATATGAAATAATGTATTTATGATGATTCCATTTGTTTCACTATCCACTCTGTGCAGGGCAAAGCTTATTACATTTTTAAACTGTAGAGATACAATCATTTTACTGCTGTAAAATCCTAATTTTGTCTTATTTAAAATATAAATCTAATATAATCTGCTTCTTAATGTATGTTCTTTAAAATACAGCTTGTGTTTTTAAATATATTATAATTATAATAATTATTATGTGGACATGCATATTAGATCGTTTTTAGTGAAATATAATCCCCCCAGAAAGGCAGGAAAAGCCCGGAAACTTACTTTAAAACTAAATATGTTCCCTAAAACGGTGACAGAGCTACAAACCCATGACAGCCTTACACAGGTAGCCAGCAGCTATGACCAGCACTACTTGTGCAGTTAATAAAAGGACAGGTAATGTTTGTCGCGCTGTTGCACACACAGCACGCTCATTTGTTTCAGTTCGTCAGTTGCAACAAGACAACTTACCAACGTGTACGTAATAAGCTAATACTCCTGTGTGCTACACACTACAGTGTGCGCTGTACACCTACTCAGGCACGTGCAGAGGGGGGGACTAGAGGGGCTTGAGCACCCGCCCCTTTCCTGATGGGTGCCCAAAGTGCCCTTTTGTTGAGGCAACTTTTTAAAAAAAAATTATTTATTTTTTTATGTGTGTGCGTGCGGAGTTCTGTCTGTGCCCCTCAACAATAATATTTAACTATTAATCACAGTTTTGCTAAATAAAAGGATCTGGCTTGCATCAGTCACATGATCACTATTAACCAATGATCGCCCTTGACGGCAGAATGCGCTGGTTACGAGCCGGGAACGAGCTCACAAAGAGCACGCGCATTTGTTGCGGTCCGGAGCTGTAGGAGAAACACAAGTTAACTCAGAGACACGGACTGATGCGACAAACCCAGTAATACAGGTTTTGTCACTGATGCATTCGTTTCCTGTAAAGTAGTAACAAAGCAGCAGAGATGAGTTGGGGATTTTTCTTTCTTGCAATCAGGATAGCTCAGTAGGTAGAGTGGTGGCCCCATGATCGGAAGGTCGGGGGTTCAACTCCATTGAACGGCTACCCTGAGGTACCCCTGAGCAAGGTACCGTCCCTACACACTGCTCCCCGGGCGCTGCATTGGTGGCTGCCCACTGCTTCACTGGGTGAATGGGTTAAATGCAGAGGAACTATTTCCCTATGGGCACTAACACATACACATTATTATTACATCAGCCTGTGTCTCTGAGTTAACTTGTGTTGCTCCTACAGCAGAGTGAAGCTGACCCCCCACCCACTTGAAACGTAAAGGCAAATAGGCGGAGCGGTTAGTGCTACGTTTGTGCAGATTTGTGCAGGTAAAATTAGCGTTTGTGCTGCTACGGTTTCCGAGATATTAAACTTTATTTTATAGGTCATTCAAAGGTCACCATCCCCCCAGACTGCTCCAAAACGGGCCAAAATGGTCTACTTTTTTAGTGCTACGTTTGTGCTGGTTTGTGCAGGTAAAATTAGCGTTTGTGCTGCTTCTGTTTTAAAGATATTAATGAAAATGTAAAGGTCAACCAGCCCCCCCACATTACCCAAATCCAACAAAAGTGGTATCAAACGTTTGTGCTACGTTTGTGCTGGTTTGTGCTGCAAAGATTTTCGTTTGTGCTGCTATCATTTTAAAGATATTAATAACAATTTCTAGAGGTCATCAGAGGTCAACCAGCCCCCCCACATTAATTAAATCAAACAAAATGGGTGTCAATCAACTGTGCTACGTTTGTGCTGGTTTGTGCTGCTAAAATTTTCGTTTGTGCTGCTTCTGTTTTAAAGATATTAATGAAAATGTAAAGGTCAAAAGGTCAACCAGCCCCCCCACATTACCCAAATCCAACAAAAGTGGTATCAAACGTTTGTGCTACGTTTGTGCTGGTTTGTGCTGCAGAAATTTTTGTTTGTGCCGTTATTATTTTAAAGATATTAACAAAAATTTCTAGAGGTCAACCAGCCCCCCCATATTAATGGAATCAAACAAAATGGATGTCAAACGTTTGTGCTGGTTTGTGCTGCAAAAATGTTTGTTTGTGCTGCTAACATTTTAAAATGTTTAATAAAATAACGTCTTGATGCGTGCTTAATCATCCAGGTAAGTAAATCCCAAAAGGTTGATTCTGTTCATCTGGACATTTTCAGTTGGAGAAACGTTTCGTCACTCATCCAAGTGACTTCTTCAGTCTCAGCTGACTGTAGGTTTCCCCAACCATATAAACAGTACATTTGCATAGTGAAGGAAACTAGCGCCACTGAATGAACAATGTGCCGGGGGGTTAATTCCATGATTGTTAGTATGCAAATTCTTATGACCATTGATCAATGACAACTAATCAAAGCCTATTGATCAATGGCCATGAGTACCATTCACAGAAAGTGGGGAATGGCTACAATCACAGCATTGTAGGATGGCGAAAGATGTACCCTTGGGCCCCCCTTCTCGATCCAGAGATGGTCAGCATCCTGACAGCCCGATGGACGAAGCTGTCTCTCAGTCTGCTGGTTCTGCCCCGGAGGCTCTTCAGTATCCTTCCTGATGGCAGCAAACTGAAGACGCTGTTGAAGGGATGAGTGGAGTCACCTGTAATGGAGACGACCTTCCAGATGAGGCAGGTGCAGTAGATCTCCTGGGGAGGGAGGCAAGAGAGGTCCCCACAATGCTCTCGGCTGCTCTCACTACCCGTTGTCATTTTTTCCTGCAGAACCCAATGCAGGAGTCATACCACACCAGTGATGCAGCTGGTGAGGATACTCTCAACTGTGCCTCTGTAAAAGGTGCTCATAATGGGGGTTGAATCTCTTGTGCTTCTCAGTTTGCAGAGGAAGTAGAGTCACTGTTGGTCTTCTCCACATTCAGGGACAGGTTGTTGTTGCTGTACCACTCTGGCAGATGGTTAACTTCACCCCTGTAGTAGATCTCGTCGTGGGTCAGCAGAGTGAAGAGAAGGGAGCTCAACACACATCCTTGGGTAGCCCCCGTATTCCGTGTTCTTGGGCTGGAGGTGTTGCTGTTGACCCGTACTGTCTGCTGTCTTCCTGTCAAGAAATCTAGCAGCCCGTTATACAGCAAGGTGCTGATCCCCAGCAGATCCAGTTTGTGAATGAGTTGCTGGGGAATGATGGTGTTGAATGCTGAACTGAAGTCTATGAACAGCACTCTGACATATGAGTCTCTAGTGTTCAGATGTGTGAGGGCTGAGTGAGGGGCAGTTGAAATTCCATCATCGGTTGAGCGTTTTGACCGGTATGCGAACTGAAATGGATCCAGGTTGGGGGAAAGCAATAATTTGATTTGATGCATGACTAACCGTTCAAAGCACTTAACTTAATAATGATGGAGGTGAGTTTGACAGGACGGTAGTCCTTAAAGCAGGAGATAGATGACTTCTTGGGTTCAGTAATGATGGTGGAGGGATCTCCACACACTGTCTGGGGATTGTGTCACCACGGTCTGTAGAGTGGGCTTGTAGTCTGTGATGGTTTGTATTCCTTGCCACTGCCTCCAAGTATCTCTGCTGTCGCTGAAGCTTTGCTGTAGCTGATGCCACGTGACAGGTTTGCCCTTGCTGTTCTTAGACTCACCTAATTCCCGGCTCTGAAGGCTTGCATTTTTCAACTTTAGGAGCATTTAAACCTGACCTGTGAGCCATGGTTTCTGATTGGCCCAGACAGTGATAGTCCTGGTCTCTGTGACATCATCGATGCATTTTGGGATGTAGGCAGTGACAGTTTCTGTATATTCCTGAAAGTCTGTGGTGTTGTCGTGTGTGGCGGCCTGTGGTGGAAAAGCAGTGCCTCTGAGGACCCTTCTGGCCACACCTGTACCTGCTTACGAACTGGTTTGGTGACTTTGACCAGGGGCCTGTGGGAACCCATGGCACACCTAGATTTCTGCCTGTACTGACCCTTATGCAAAATAGGTGGAATTAAGACAGTTCCAAAAGCAAACACAACTGATCAGTGCTGAGAGTGGTCCTGTTGCTGAGGTTGGGATGATCCTGTAATCTCTTATGAACGACCTCCAACGCTTCTATGACTGGGATGCAAGTGAAGACAGATGTAACATCTCTCTCTCACTGTACATGTACTGTTTATAAAATTAGGGAAACATAACCTGCACAAACAAAATAATTTGCAGGACAAATGTTTGACATCAATTTTGTTCGATTTGAAGAAGGTAGGGGGGGCAACTTCACTCACGGGTGTTTATAAGGTTGGGGAAACCTGCAGTCAGCTGAGACTGAAGAAGTCACTTGGATGAGTGACGAAACGTTTCTCCAACTGTAAATGTCCAGATGAACAGAATCAACCTTTTGGGATTTACTTACCTGGATGATTAAGCACGCATCAAGACGTTATTTTATTAAACATTTTAAAATGTTAGCAGCACAAACAAACATTTTTGCAGCACAAACCAGCACAAACGTTTGACATCCATTTTGTTTGATTCCATTAATATGGGGGGGCTGGTTGACCTCTAGAAATTTTTGTTAATATCTTTAAAATAATAACGGCACAAACAAAAATTTCTGCAGCACAAACCAGCACAAACGTAGCACAAACGTTTGATACCACTTTTGTTGGATTTGGGTAATGTGGGGGGGCTGGTTGACCTTTTGACCTTTACATTTTCATTAATATCTTTAAAACAGAAGCAGCACAAACGAAAATTTTAGCAGCACAAACCAGCACAAACGTAGCACAGTTGATTGACACCCATTTTGTTTGATTTAATTAATGTGGGGGGGCTGGTTGACCTCTGATGACCTCTAGAAATTGTTATTAATATCTTTAAAATGATAGCAGCACAAACGAAAATCTTTGCAGCACAAACCAGCACAAACGTAGCACAAACGTTTGATACCACTTTTGTTGGATTTGGGTAATGTGGGGGGGCTGGTTGACCTTTACATTTTCATTAATATCTTTAAAACAGAAGCAGCACAAACGCTAATTTTACCTGCACAAACCAGCACAAACGTAGCACTAAAAAAGTAGACCATTTTGGTTTGTTTTGGAGCAGTCTGGGGGGATGGTGATGTCATCAGCAAAAAATATAACTTTTAATATCTCAGATACTGTAGCAGCACAAACGCTAATTTTACCTGCACAAACCAGCACAAACGTAGCACTAAAAAAGTAGACCATTTTGGCCCGTTTTGGAGCAGTCTGGGGGGATGGTGACCTTTGAATGACCTATAAAATAAAGTTTAATATCTCGGAAACCGTAGCAGCACAAACGCTGATTTTACCTGCACAAACCAGCACAAACGTAGCACTAAAAAAGTAGACCATTTTGGCCCGTTTTGGAGCAGTCTGGGGGGATGGTGACCTTTGAATGACCTATAAAATAAAGTTTAATATCTCGGAAACCGTAGCAGCACAAACGCTAATTTTACCTGCACAAATCTGCACAAACGTAGCACTAAAAAAGTAGACCATTTTGGTTTGTTTTGGAGCAGTCTGGGGGGATGGTGATGTCATCAGCAAAAAATATAACTTTTAATATCTCAGATACTGTAGCAGCACAAACGCTAATTTTACCTGCACAAACCAGCACAAACGTAGCACTAAAAAAGTAGACCATTTTGGCCCGTTTTGGAGCAGTCTGGGGGGATGGTGACCTTTGAATGACCTATAAAATAAAGTTTAATATCTCGGAAACCGTAGCAGCACAAACGCTAATTTTACCTGCACAAATCTGCACAAACGTAGCACTAACCGCTCCGCCTATTTGCCTTTACGTTTCAAGTGGGTGGGGGGGTCAGCTTCACTCTGCTTGAGTAAACTTGTGTTTCTCCTACAGCTCCGGACCGCTAAAAATGCGCGTGCTCTTTGTGAGCTCGTTCCCGGCTCGTAACCAGCGCGTTCTGCCGTCAAGGGCGATCATTGGTTAAATGTGATCATGTGACTGATGCAAGCCAGATCCTTTTATTTAGCAAAACTGTGATTAATAGTTAAATATTATTGTTGAGGGGCACAGACAGGACTCCGCACGCACACACACATTAAAAAATAAATTTTTTTTTTTTAAAAGTTGCCTCAACAAAAGGGCACTTTGGACACCCATCAGGAAAGGGGCGGGTGCTCAAGCCCCCTCTAGCCCCCCCCCCCCTGCACGTGCCTGTTTGACACATCTGTAAAGCAGAAATATCAGTAAAATACACAGGAAGTAATATATCTGAAATATTAGTAAAAAATAACTTAATATAATGGTAAATAGCACACTTTTATGGCATTTGTCAACACCATTAGAAAAAGGGTCAATACCATCAGACAAAAATCCTGATGGTGTGTTGACAAAATACTTTCTCTCATAACACATGTTTTTCTGACAGAAGCCATCTTGTTTTTCATCAGTTGCTTATGGCCTCTACAATCTACCTAAATTAAGCTCTTTTTACAAAAAAAATAAAATCAAAAATAAAATCTTGGATTACATCGACTTTGGTGTTGACACACTATGGTTGTGACACAGAGTTTTATCAGAAAGGTGTGCAATAAATGAAATTAAAAAAAAATAAAATTATCACAGCAGTGACCTCATGGCATGTGTATCAAACAGGAAGTGGTAAAGGGGTCCTCAGAGTGTAAGCTACCCATAATAATTCCTGATTCTTTTGTACTTTTAAAAAAATCTGATGGTGTTGACAAAAACTCTGGACACCATTTTAATCACTTAGAAAATATGTAAAAATACATTTTCAATTGCATATTTTGATATTATATAAGGTATTGACTTAAATACTTAGTGACGAGAGCCATGATGTTTAATTTTACATTACTTTTAATTTTTTTTCTGTATTTTAATATTATCACAACTGCTTCTGGACAATGGATTTTTAGGGTGCTGGTAATGTATTGTACCACTTAAAATAAATAAATATGTATAATAAAATGCAAAATCATACTTTTGTTGTATACAAATTGCCTTGGTTTGTCTTTTTGGCATCGTGGCTACATTTCTGTAGAAGTGTATTGGGGTTGCAATTAGTAGTAGTGCATAGCGTTTCATGATCGTGCTCTAAAGTAGCTTGTTTATCCCAAATTTCTTGTGCAGCCTGTAAAGGTGGCCCAGTCTGTAGGTTTAGCAGTCCAATGGAGTTGATTCATGTAGTTTGTTCAGTTCTTGTGCTGCGGCCGGTGAGATGTTACGCATTCTTTAAAGATTCCTTTGAACGTGTTGTTTTCTCTCATAAATAATATAAAACAAAAAAGCAAGCAAGGTCTGTAATGTCATTGCAGGATTTCTATTTTTACATTTTTCATTAAACAAACCAAAACGTATTTTGAACTCATTCTGATGTCGGCATTTACTCTGGCGAACGTGCAAGAAGAGGCAATATTACGTCCAACTGGGAAATGAAGAGACCTAAAACGACCTAAAAACCCTATATTTATCTTCAGTTTAAGTAAAGAAGAAGAGGAAAAACTTCCTATAAGGAACCGAGATGAAAAAAATAACCTACCTGTGAGTCGCCGACCCCCTTAAGGAAAATTTTAAAAACCAAACAGGCTACCACTTCAGGAGGAAGATTCGTTGTCGCGTTGTGGCTCACAGAAGAGCCTCCGTGCTCACAGATAAAATTGGCTCAGGACGGGGCTCAGTTTAAAGCAAAAGCAACGTATATATCCGCTTTCCTTTACACTATTCGCTCCAATAGAAAGCTTAAGCGTTAAAACGGCCGTGAAGTCTTCTGCGAATCTCCCGATATTTAAAAATATAAACTATATAAATAAAGCGGTCTTGCTTTGTTTTAGCTAAAACGAAATTTTGAACTAAGGATGGCAACTTCTTCCGTGGTGGAAACAAACATCCATGCTTTTAAAGCTCTCTGTAGATGCACGAAGAGAGAAATGCTCACACATTTCGTTTCTTCAGAATCATAAATATTTTGACACACCTGTACTAGGTTCCTTGGCTCAGTTTTATTTTCTTCCATCTTGTACAAATATCCACAGTTGTGTCCCCACGTGGCCCATTAGTTGATGTAATCACGCCTTTCGTCTTCTGTCTGCTTTTGGGCAAAAATACCTCCTCGGAATATTCAGTGTCGCCTGTGACACTCAATCATTTCCTTTATCATAGAAGTGCGAACAACTAAAGACGAGCCACTGCGCGCAGCCATTACGCACTGCTGTGTGGCTCATGTTACCTGTTATCTTTAATTCAACAGAAGGTGATGTAGGTTACAACACGATCTTACCGCTATTAGCAACATTAAAGACGTAAAAGGTGTTATTCAGAGGGCAACCTAGCGTGAAAAACAATTTTCTCACGATATTAAATTACATTTTTCGGTTTTCTTGCTTGTCTTTGCGCGTTGGGTTTTCTCTCTAGCTCACAGATCTCATCCTCTCTGACAGGTCAAATAAAGTAACAGCCGCCATAAACATTCAGGGATTTATGTTATTATATTGCAATTCTGAAACAAATGAACCAATATTCAAATAAAGATTGGAGAACAGTGATTACCTGTAGTTTTAGAGATGGCAGGAAATCGCAGTCTGTCTCACTAACGGGTTACAACAAGTGACAGGAGTGCCATAAAATGCCTTTGTGTTTCCGTGTCTGTAGTTCATGAAGAAAAAAGCCTAAATTAAGAATACCGCAAAGATGAGCCGTCGTTTTAGATCATGCTGTATTATCTCCAAGATCTGGAGATGAAGCTTAAACTAAAACTTAAAACAATGGTCCACATACTGATCACAAACACATTTTCAGTAGATTACTCACAGAATAAATGCACTTGTGTAAATCATGCGCATTGTTCAGTGAGACACAATAGCGAGGTCATAGGTCCTCCTCTCCAATATGGCAGAAGCGAGGCAAAGAGAAACTTCACCAGTCATCATTTCCTTGTTTTGCAGGAACATTTAATCAAACTCTGGGTCGGTTACACCTGTCTTCGGCAAGTTACTCTGTGATGCATCCATTGGTGTGTGTGAATGTTAGCTATAAAGAGGGGAAGAGGGGCGGTGTTGGTGTGAATGGATGATCATGAGCATAGTGTAAAGGCATTGAGTGCTGAGATAGAGCAGAAAAGTGCTAAATGAGAACCGTTCTACAAATTTTATTTATTTATTTTTTACCATAGATAGAAATCTGCTTGACAGACAGGTGGACCCACATGTTTTCATGCTGTACAGAGCAAAAACAGCATATCACCTTCTCTGTCTTACTCTCTCTCTCTCTCTCACACACACACACACAGTGAGTCACATTCACACTTTTAACCTTGATCATAACATCACGCCGCTCACTACTCTACATTACAATAGTCTAACTAAAGTAACATAAAGACAACGGTGGCCCCTTGAAGTCCAAGGGATGCTTATTGCATAATTCACAGAATAACGAGCACATTTATTTACAGAATTTCTCATTTAATAAGTTCCCAGTGACCAATTTCTAGATAAATCCATAACCCCCCACACACATATTCCACTGTGGGGGCATGTTTTCAACATAGAAGTGGAAACAAATGTTTTAGTCCATTACAAAAACACAAACTATTCACCAAGGAAACTTAATCTTTCTGACCTTACACTGTAAAAGAACAAAAAAAAAAAAAAACCTGTAGATTTTACGGTGAAACGCTGGCAGCTGTGGTTGCCAGAAATCTACCGTAAAATTACGGGTGAAACATTTTCTTCTTTAACGGTAACAAGGTATTGTTATTGTTGATTTTACGGTTAAAAACAGTGCTAGGGTCAATATTTTACCGTAGAAGAAAATGTTTTAACTTGAAGAAAAAATAATGTTTTTCTCTAGAATTAACATGAAAATAACATATAAAATAAAGTTTGTGACAGAAAACAACATTTTTTCCCTGTAAAATTAACTATCAAAAAATAATAAAATACAATTTTATTCTGTAACCGTTTTTAGACTAGAGTGCTCTTAAGTGTTCTACTCTGTAAGCTTAATACACAAACCATGATTTTATTCAAATTACTAAATGTAACACAAAAATGTCCACCTTAAATTTCCAAAAAAGTATTTTATTTAACATCTTTGATGTTTTGAACATCAAACATTTACATTTGTACTCAACAAATCACAAATAGTTACTAGTTATCTCCATGACAGTAACAGTGAGGAATCACAGAATTCTTACAAGTTCTGTTCAAACTGTGCAAAACCAGTGCTGTAAGTTGAGCACACATTATACTTCACATTACCTTTAGCAGACAATTCAGACACCTTTAAGTGTTTTGGTGCTGTTCTCACTACATAAATGTCAGTACACGTAGAATCTTGACTTTTCAAATTATCCAAATACAAATATAGAGAATTAAACATTTTTTCTATAATTGAAAGAAAATCTGAATTGAAGAAATTACAGGAACAAGTTTACACCCACATATTTTGCACACAGAACTGAGCAGTAAACCTGAAAATGTACATCTTAAAACTGCATCAGGTAACAAACAAAAACTTTACACTTGTTTTGAGAACTTCAACTGCAAATTTTTGGATAACTACAAAATGCCAGCAATGTACATGCAGCATACTTTTACACTATTGGAATACAAATATCTTTAAAACTGGGAAAATTAAAATCCAAGAAACAAAATCGCAGGTTTACCACATTTTTACCAGATACATTTTTCAGATATAAAACAGTGAATCAAAAGTAGACCATGTACTTTTACAAATTGTGTCTAGTAAAACTTCACATTGTTAAACTTCCCACTCACAATCAGAAATGTAACAATTGTTTCAAAAACAGAACATCTGTAGAGTATGTAACATAGTATACCTTTATCACTTTGTCTCAAACAAGAGGGTTAGGACTAGATCCACTCATGGTCAGCAATGTCCGAGATGAGAGTGAGGACTCTGGGATTGACTGAGAACACTTTTTTCTTCTTGGATTCAACCTTGGTGCCTCTCTCAGAATTTATAGAAAAGAAACACCTTCATGAAAAAAGGGCGAGAGAGATTGAGGAAATTAACAACCTGAGGTGGGATATCAAATGGCCAAGTTTGAAAAGCACAAAAATAAATCCATAATAAAATAAATTTTACCGTTGAAGGAACTCCAGTGTTGATCGCAGTTCTACAGGGTAGTGTATGTTAAAGCAGTAGTAACTGCCAAACATTAGGCAGATAGCAGAGGTGAAGGTTGTGATGCGGTCGTTGACAGTCTTCTTGTCAATGCTCAACATGAATGTCTCAGCAGCGAAGCAGGAGGAACCTGAGAATTAAAACAACAACAACAACAAATTAAAAACTTTAATAACAAGAGCTTTAATGTCAGTCATATATAGAAATACAGAGATACTTGTTACATGGATCATAGGATGAGTTATGTTACTAGTTGAACTTATATGGTTGTGTTATCCAGTGTATTAGTGAGGAAGCAACAGAACATGAAACTAAACAAGCCAAGAGTACAAGAACAGTTACAACAGAAAAAAAAAAAAGTTGAATTTTGCTCTTTCAGCTTACCGCAAACAATGATGAAGGGTGTTAGTGGGATGTTGAGTAGAGAGAAGTACACAGCCAAAACCTTGTGCTTCTTTTTGGCAGAACCAAGTGGGTTCACTACTTCAAATCCATCCTGGTATAGAACCAGCTTGAGGCAATGTGGATTTTCCTGAAAAAATTTGTTTGACACAAACACGTTACCATCACAACAGTCCCTGAGAACATCTGGTCTTGAAACATTATTAAGATTCACTGATATGAGACCTTGCCAAAAACTTGATTCCAACATACCCTTCAAAATATTTAGCAGAGGAACACAATAGGCAAATCTCTCCATCCTGTTCTCGTCCCTGCCCAAAAACACTTTTCTGGGTTCAACATACTTGAACACATCTTTAAAGCACTGGACTCTTGAATAAGCAGTTCTCAGGGGCCCAGTGTGACAAGCTGAGAACAAGTCAGATTGTTTTACTGTGTCACAGATTTTTATGTCTTCATCTGAAACTGACATATCTTTTAGAAGTGACTATAGAGGCCAAGCCTACGCTTGAAGCCACTGAGGTGGTCGTTAATGGGGGTGACGCGATGTCACTGGTATGCATGAATTAAGTTAACAGTCCAATAATTCCAGCAGTATGTATCTTGTCCTTTTTGTTCTTTATTCCGTATCGACTTAGCATAACAGCGCAACGGTCACAAACTGTTTGCCTTCTCAATGACACACCTGACGCCTATTACGTGCGTCTCTTATCATCTCGTCCATAAAGTTTTTATATTCTTTATGCAACTGTTCATTGTTGAGAAGTTTTCGTTGTAGACTTTGCAATCTTTGTTTAACTATGGAGAAATTGTTTGGCATCTTTATGTTATCCTTTTTAAAAGGTAACTTCAAACAGTAGTGTCCATCTTCCATTGTTGCAGATTTTTCCATGATCTTCATGAACTTAAGGTCCTCCCTTGACAAACCCTTTTCCTCTGTAACCCTTTCATTAAAGTCATAGTTATATTGACTTTTCAACATTTCCTCCAGCTTACAAACAGATATCCTATTTACAACTGTTGGTGGGTGCTCGCTGTCCAAGTTGCTTTTACCATCTTCCATGGGCCCACTTATGACCCAACCCAATGCTGTTCTTATAGCATATGGGCCATTCCCCTGGCTATGAATGACCTTAGTCTATTCAATGTATACATCTGTCCCAATTCATGTATATTTTGTATTTCTTCAACAATGGTTTGAATGGTAGATGCTGGCAGAAGATGCTGTCCCTGTAGTTTAATGTAAAACATACATGCATGTCTGAGATACAGGTCACTGAAATTAGACCCAGCAGCATATCCAGAAAACACCTGCTTACAACTTACTTCAACACATTTAAAAATACACCGGGGTTCATTACGATGCAGTCTGCAATGCAAAACATAAGCTTTCACGGACTGAACCGATTCTCCACATATGCTGCAAAAATACATAATCAATATGACACAGCTGCGAGGCTAGCTAACTTAAAGCTTCAGCCGGATGTCAAACAAGGCGGGAAAATCCAGGCTGCATTTAGACAAAGCATTAAAATATAGCTATACTAATTAGACGGTTTCCATTAATACACCCATCTCCAAAACACGTCTCAAAACGCGCACTGCTGGTTTTGCAAGGCTCTTTTCAGCCTGATGTAGCTAACGCTAATGCTAGAAACGAGCTAAAGCTAACGTAAATTTATCATTTGTGCCTTCACTGCCTGCAACACAATGCTGTCGATAAATAAACCAAGTTGGATTATTTTCTTACCGTAGTAACTGAAGACGAGCTGTAGCAGACGTTAAATTAAAAAAAAAAAGAGAGAAACAAGTCCACGAAAATGAAGATAGCGTGCTGCCGTAGTCCAAAGAAAAACTTGTGTGTGGAGCTGTACAGACGTTATCTGCGGTGGAGCCTGATGCAGTGCGCTGATTGGCCCGTTTGAAATCAGGCGCCTTGATGTGAAACGGTGCTCTAAACGTCAGGGGAAAACGCCTAGTTTTGGGAGGAGGTGCTTTTAAAATCTTTTTTCTTCATAAGATAATTAACTATGAATAAATAGAACAGACAACAGATTATTGTTTTAACACTTTTGGGATTAAATGAATTCACTCAATAATATAGTATGTCTATCATTAGCTGTAGGTCTCTCAAGTTGTTGTTAGCTTTTACATTTTAAACTCATGGTTTATTGAGTTCAACAGTTTTGTACATTATGACTTAGTAGGGTAGCTCAAATAAGTCAAAAGATATAGACCAAAACCATGTCCATTACAGAAGACATAAATAAAGAGGCTGGTTCTCAGGAGGTTATATATTGGAGCTCATAGTATTTCCACTTAACTTAGATTCAGTTGGCTTCTGTCAAAATGTAAATGATCTAACCCACTACTTTAATCCCACTCTTGATATTTTTCTGACATACGTCATAGAAACTGGGCATTTAACAGTATTCCCTGAAAACCCTCTTTTGTCTGATCATTTAAAATGTAACCTTTGTGCCCTCCTCAAATTTTGCACCCTTTCGACACCTTGTGGACAAAAATACACACAAAATCGGCCATAAAATCATCATACAAAATATATATTTTCTGCTTTTTAAAAAAAAAATCACTTAATCACCTCGAGCCCTTTTCCAAATGATCGAACGTTAAATTATTTTCATGATTTTAAGATTTTAAACACCAGTTTAAACAGTTGAAAGCAGAATTTAATTTGTAAAACCAGATTAACAGATAAAATTATACCAATGAACCATCCAGTGTAAGACCAGCAAAGAATGGTGAATCAGAGAACAAAGTACATATGGTCAGTGTTGGGAAGATTACTTTTAAAATGTATTCCACTACAGAATACATGCCCCAAAACGTATTTTGTAACATATTATTACCGCGGAAGCACTAGCTGGTAGTCAGGCCATACGCGTGTCTTAGTGCAGTTGAACATAATCCACAAAGTCCGCTTGTAGTCGAAAAACAAACAGGCAAACATTTATTTCCACAGTTTGAAATACAGTGATCCATTTGGATGTTCCTGTACACTGTAAACACGGTAAGAAACGTTTTTTCTCCACAGCTAGTTAAAGCCCCCGTAGCTCCACACTGCCCGTCGCTCCCCCCGTGCACAGTTACCGTGTGTTAAAGGAACAGTATGTAAAAATTAAATAAGGCAAGAAAAAATACAATTTAACTGTAAATCTTACACTAAACAAATTATAAAGTAAAAACTGAAATTCCCCATTATCTTACACTTATCCTTATCCAAAATGATTCAAATTATTAACAAATATACACTCTGTGCAATCTGGATAAACTAAGAGATGATTAGACCTTTATCCTATACACATATTCCGTTATGTTACTCAATAAGTGTAACGTATTCTGAATACTTTGGATTACTTAATATATTATCATGCTTTTTACAACTACAGGACTATTGCTGTGTGATTTTTGCAGGGATCTCGTAAAGAAAACTGTTCGGCGCAGATAGAAAAAAGGTCCACGGCTCCCTACCGTAGTAAAGGGACCTCTGGCTAAAACGTCGGGTTGTGTGTCGGGCTAATAATTGAAAACTAGCTTTACTTTGTCTGGGTCAACTTTGCTAGCGAGAGACAGAGAGAGGCGGTGAAAGGCTGCTCCAACAGGTTTCGGAGGAAAACACGAACACAGTGTACAGTCAATTCTTAATAGCTTACACTGCCCATGAGGCTACATTTGTCAGGTCTCTGTGTGCGGACAGGTGGAGATGTGGATCCAAATGGAGGACTTTGAGACGGAAACGTAACTGAGGACCACAGCTTTATTGCTGGCACCAAACAAAAACAGAAATCAAACCATGAAACCGCAAACTGGAACACACAGGCAGGATCTGAGGGTACGACGCGACACTGAGCACAGGAAAACACAGGGCTAATATACACAGGGTGGTAATCAGGGAATGGGCAACCGGAGGGAGACACAGCTGGGAGAAATAGGACTAACGAGACAGGAGGAGCAAAGCTGGACACTGACATAAGACACAATCCTTCAAAATAAACAAAAAGAAACAAAACAAAAAACAAGGAGCAAGAGTCCAGAATAGTCCATAAAACAAGAAAACTATTCAAGAACTCAAGAGTCCAGGAATACATCATTGATACAAAACAAAACTGGACTGGAGCTTAACACAAGTCCAAGAAAAGTTCAGGGGGTCGACCCGGAGGTTGACAGCACAGGGCCAAAACAGTTCAGGGGGCTGGCCATGTGGACAGCAGCAGCAGCGACACAGACAAAACCAATCAGGTGGCCGGCCACGTGGAATGCAGTGGCGGCGACAAAGCAGGTCCAGAGGCCGGCCGCGAAGCCAGCGGCGGCGACAGGACAGGTCCGGAGGCCGGCCACGTGGAAGGCAGCAGGGGCGACGACCTCGTTCAGAAGGCCGACCTCGATGACCATGTCATCCAACTAGAGGCCTGGAAAGCAGCCAGCAAAGGCGAGGTGGTACAGGCCGAGCTGGACCTGAGGACGGTGTAGCAATGGCAGGACCAGGTGAGCCAGGACCAGGCGAGGATGAAGACACACAGGCGAGGCAGGACCAGGCTCGCATGAAGGCGTGACGGCTGCGGGACCAGGCAGTGATGCTGCAGGCAGTGATGCTGCTGTTTCTTTGTTAGAGTTCTGTCTTTTGGTTTATGTCTGTCTTCTCTAGTTGCTCTGCCTCCCCTGTCAGCTGTATCCCCTTGTCTAGTTCGCGTCTCTGTGTATCCTTAGTTGTTATATCCCCGTGTCCAGTCAGTGTCTGTGTCTGCCCTGGTCCCACGTCTCTGTTCCCTCTGTAGTGCCTGCATGTGAGTCTGTGTCTTTGTTCAGTCTGTGTTTTGTGTTTCCTGTTTTACTTTGAAGGTCTCTGTCTTATCTCTTTGGGGTGGCTGTAGCTCAGGTGGCAGAGCAGGTCAGCCACTACTCAGAAGGTCGGTGGTTCGATCCCAGGCTGCCTCCTGGCTGCATGCCAAATATCTTTGGGCAAGATACTAACCCCGTGTTTGCCTACTGGTGGTGGTCAGAGGGCCCGGTGGCGCCTGTGTCCGGCAGCCTCGCCTCTGTCAGTGCGCCCCAGGGCAGCTGTGGCTACAATGTAGCTTGCCATCGCCAATGTGTGTGTGAATGGGTGAATGACTGAATGTAGTGTGAAGCGCTTTGGGGTCCTTAGGGACTAGAAAAGCGCTATACAAATGCAGGCCATTTACCATTCAGTGTGTTCAGTTGACGCTTCCTTGTCTCGTCAGTTCTGATTTGCCCCAGCTGTGTTTCCCTCCTGTTACCCATTCCCTGATTGCTCCCTCTGTGTATTTAAGCCCTGTGTTTCTCTGTGTCTGTGTCGCGATCTACCGTTTACCTAGCTGTGTGTTCTGTCAGTCCTCCGGTTTAAAGTTTATTTTGATTTTTTCCAGTTATGTTATATTTTGAGTTTTACATTAAAGCTGTTTTGAGTTCACGACTGTCTCCGGAGTCTGCACCTTGGGTCCTATTCCTGTCTGCACACAGCCACACATAACAGTGTAGGCCTGATTATTGTTATTATCCCAATCACGATGCTGTCTGTTAACATCTCCTGTAGGACATGTGCTTGAAAGGTTTGCCCAGCCTCCCTCTCCCAACTTTATCACCGGCAGGTGCCTCAGCTCCGCCATGGCGTCTGAAAAAATGTTTGTTTTTTTTCCTTTTTATTCTTAAGACGATTGTACAGCTTAAAGCATCATCTTCTTTTCAACCAGACTGTGCTCCTACATTTCAGCCTTTTGTCTCATTAGTTGGGTTTGGAACATTTTTTTGGGAGCAACTGAAATACAAATGAGTGGTGAATGTAGTTAATCAGAATTGCCAGGACAGACATAAGAGCAACTGGAAAAGTCACATTTCAAAGCATAAAGTGACTACTGTCTGGAAGCAACTTCATTGCACACTGTGTGAAGTTGGAAGTACACAATGATAGTGCTCACAGTGATCAGAGACTTTAGTTGTACAACTGCACTTTCTTGATTTTATTCCACATCAATTTCATAAACTCATAATGCAAATACAAGCTCTTTGCTCCTGTTTGCATCAACAACAATGTGTAGTTTGAGACATGCCCCCGCAGTTGTCACTAAAGAAATTCAGCTGCACTTTTATTTTCTTTTTGAACAGCCCTAAACCATTTTTTTTCTTTAAAGGAAGTTACAAAAACATAGTCGACATCTGTCTAAAGTGTGAAGAACAAAATAAGTGGTGTGAAATCGACACCCTACAAACACGTTTACCAGAGAAGTTGGTCTAATGGACCAGTGTGACATGACTTTTGCTATGAACACTGATAAGGTGACTTGTACAGTATTTTCTTTCATTAGTTTACAGTCAGTCACAACTTTGTTGTATTGGACTAAATGTGCAATGTTTGCTCAGTTCCACTATGGTTCACCTAGCTCTGAGCAGGTGACCTATATGCCTAAAGGACTCCTGTAAGTGAGTGAGTTTGAGTTCCTGCGAC
The DNA here is from genome assembly GCF_057382275.1 of Copadichromis virginalis. Classification (NCBI taxonomy): domain Eukaryota; kingdom Metazoa; phylum Chordata; class Actinopteri; order Cichliformes; family Cichlidae; genus Copadichromis; species Copadichromis virginalis. Next base: position 25,136,223 of record NC_140622.1, on the reverse strand, counting down.
TCATTCCTCCCCACCTCTGTCACCGGAAGTCTTTTTTTCTTGCTTATTTTGTTTATGTGCAACCACAAAAGCGAAGAGGGGAGGGGAAAAAAGACTTTTACAACTATTTAATATAAAATGGGTTGACAGTAGGTATAGTTTATTTACAGTATACGTCATGCTATAACATAAAAGGCAAATGTAAAGCCAACAACAAAATGAAATGTAGAATTGTAACTAAATTAAGGCTTAAATGCATATAAAATGACAAAATATTCATTCATAAATCAATTAAAAAAATACATATTCAAATAAGGCTGATGCTTTGATTACACAACCAAGAAGGAAAAAGCTTATTGTCAAATAATGGTGGTGGAAGTCTTGCCACCACATTGGTTTATTTTAAGACCAGATTAAATACAAAACAGACAAAACAAATAGCGCACAACACACACACTCACACACACACACACAAACAAATATAAATTTGGCAAGATAAGTGATTATACATTGCCATTTTTTCAGTTTTAACTTAAACTGAGAGTAACACATGTTTGGGTTACAACATATAACATTTTTTAACTCCACCCATAAGAAGCAAAAACCTCTGATTTTAAATTTGGCCCCTGTGAAGCACTGTACTGCTTCCATCTTGCATTTTCCATTTGCACTGCCCATCAGAGTCACACATACATGTGCAGGTTCTGTGTCAAATGGACTTCTATGTTGAGCATCATCTTGGTGTTCAGCGGAACAGTCCACGGTATTCATGCCCCAAGGTGGCGCATCAGGTTGAGAGCATGACCAGGAGCATACTCATTTATCTTTAACCATAAGCCTTCAATTCATAACACAGAGCTTTACAGTCACTTTCTGAGAGATATCTAGAATCTTCAGCGTAAACAACCTGAACTGTGACGTTAGCCCATGGGGCATTGCAGACACGGCAGTTTCCCACCAGTGTTTGCCCTCCACCCCCTGCATGTGCACTTGTTTCCCAAAACATTTAACTTGTGAGTAAATGAGTGAAATTCAGTCCACCGTTTACTCCCAGGTCCTGGGAGCAATCTAAAGTTAACAGAAGCACAAAAAGTGACTCAGAGGTGAAATAGAAGATAACCTTGAAAGCTAGAGTGATTAAAGGTTATCACGTGAGGGCTGTTTTTGGTATTTTGCCTTTTATGGGTGGAGTAATGAAACATTGTTCCTTGCATTTGTAACACTACTGAATGCAGAAACTCTTGCATTCGTTGTATGACAGCTTCTATTTCATTTTTCAGTGGCTTGGAGGTTTATTTAGTATATTTTTATGAGACACTTTATAACAGTGCTCATCATTCAGAACTTTTAAACCTTGACCAGATTAAACTGAGTTCTCCAGGATTGCTTTGAGCATATTTGTTTAACAATACAAAAACTAAAATTTAAAAAAGAAGAAGAAAAGAATTAAAAACTAAATTTGATAATGAGTCACAGCGGCTCAGATTGAACTTGGCAGCAGGCTGAAAATAATAAGAATAATAAGATGTGTGTATTACGGTCATGTGGTTGATGAAACGTTGCTGACGAAGCTGACATGAGAAGTGGCACGATATACATGAATAGCTACACAGTATATAAGCATTCACTTTTATGTTAACTTGGCCACTCAGCTAATGGAAGACTATTTCTGATGCAAATATATTTATTTTGTAAAGAGTAAAGAAAGTAAAGGACTGTATAAAAAAGACAAATAAATCTGTGAAACACACAAAAAAAAGGTTAAAAAGGTTTTCCATGTAGCTGCCTGGAGCATTTTTTTTTCCTGTGAAGTCACATAGAAAAATGAAATTTTAGGCCTGTGATTTTCAGGCCGGAAAGTGCTGAGAAATCATCTTTGGATGCCCCCGATAATACTGTCTGGTCAGCAAGGAAGGACAGGAGGATATACTCAATAAAAGAGCACCTCGTCACAAAATACTGGCAATCTGGCACATTTTTTTGGATCCCAGTAGCGGGCTGTGTGGTTCATCAGAGGACCAAAGTGACGATGTCACAGAAAACAGGAGGGCAGGAGACGCGTGAAGGGCTCAGATGAGGGAGATCCGTATAGGGATGGCGGGAGAGTCTGTCCTGTGATGAGGGGAGTGATGAGACACCACGTGTTCCACCACTGCGTGTTTAGACATGTGTTTCATAAGGTAGGTCTCCTGAGAAGAAGCAGAGGAAAGCTATTTAGATGTGACCGTTGCCCCTTAATTGAGGCTTAAAAATATGACTCGGGTTTTGAACTCACAGAGGTGTACGACCTGCCGCACATGCTGCAGCAGTAGGCCTTGGCGTTTTTTATGGCATGTGCAGACAAGTGGATTTGAAGTGAGGCAGAGTCTGAGTAGGCACGGTAACAGTTGGAACATTTGAAGGGCTTGTCTTTGTTGTGCTGCCTCTGGTGAGACTTTAGAGAGAAAACACACGCACACAAAGCCAAATGGTCATCAGGCAAGTTTAAGGGGAAAAAAAAAAAAAGTACGTCAGAGTTCATGTTTACCTACCTGCAGATTAGACAGCTGCGTAAAAGCTTTTTCACATCCAGGATGGGCACATTTATAAGGCCGATCCCCTGTGTGGATTCTGAAACGAGAAAAATGAACCAACAGGTGAGACGGGAAGCCGGCAGCTTGCAGATGTTTGCAATCTACTTAGTTTTGAATGAATTCAAATGATTGCTCAAGTTACAAGGACGTCTGCACAGCAATGAATAATAAGTGTCGTCAGTGAGGTTAATTCGGTCATGGAAAGTGGAAAAAAAAAAAAAAAAAAAAGCCAGCAAAAAGCAACACAGATGCTTGAAAGAATGGTCAACCTTTAGAATAAAGTCTCTCCTTTGAAGCAAGAAAGAGACTTCTTTCCACTTTTAGGTCTGTACTTGATGATGGCGATGTGACGTATATGCATGTGTCCTCAGAAGCCTTATTTAATACTGTGTTGTTTGGTCAGGCTGGGTGGTCTCCTTTGTCATGTCATGAACTGGTAACTCATTTATAAGGCTATTCTTGATTTGTTCACATCTTACTCACTGACTTACATTCACCAAAAAGTTGAATTTAATTCAATTTCCTTTATATAGCATCAAATCACAACAACAGTTGCTTCAAGGTGCTTTACACAGTAAGGTAAAGACCCTATAATGATAAAAAAAAAATAAAAAAAAAAATAGAGAAATCCCCAACAATCATATGACCCCCTATGAGCAAGTGCTTTGGCGACAGTGGGAAGGAAAAACTCCCTTTTAACAGGAAGAAACCTCCAGCAGAACCAGGCTCAGGGAGGGGCGGCCATCCGCTGCGGCCGGTTGGGGATGAGGCAAGGAAGACGGGACAGGAGACACGCGGTGTTAAAGAACCAAAGATTAATAATGTGAGAAGTTATTGGTTATTCCTTTAGTTTTCCCCAAAGGTTTGTACTGAATTTGGAAAAAGAGCAATCAAATTTTCAGCTTCTTTCTCCTTAAATCAGCTGCAGAATCAACTAAAACTTAAGGAACCGGTCTCAATTAATGAATTTAAGGCAATTTCAAGTGAGTTCAATGCAATTACTTTAGCCTGCAAATGTTTTTGCTGGAATATTATTACCTAGAAAATTACTTTTATTGACACCCGAGGTTTATATATTTTGGTTGTTTCTGCATTTATTTATTTATTTATTTACAGCTGATTGCAAAGAGAAACTGTGACCATAATCTTCTCTTGTCCAAAGTACGTATTCAGTATAAGTTCATGTAATTATCTGTCAAGGTGAAAAATGAAGCTGCCTTCATGACATGAAAATCTCTAAGTTCAACACACTTAGCTTACCCATTACTCTCACGTCATGTTAAAACCATGTGGACTTCTGATGGTTCTGCCTCTTGTGGACGCTCTCTATATAATCATGTTCATGACTTCTTGCTAATTAGTTTTGAGATTTTCCATCAGTTGATTCATTTTTAGTATTACACGACTTTTCATTCTTTTGTTGCTTGCATCAAACTTCATAATGAACATTGTAAAGAAAACTATACTATTTCTTAGTGTCTGGCTTTATTATGTTGTCATGGGACTATTTAAATTAAATACAGAGTTTAAATGAGTTTAAAAAAAGATGCATTTTCTTTTCTTTGCTTGTACCTGGTTGGCTGCCCTTTTGCTTTGAACAGCTTTTAATCTTTACGGCATAGATTAATCGAGGTACTGAAAACATTCCTCAGAGATTTTGAACCATATTTATATGAGAGCATCACAGTTGCTGCACATTTGTCCGCTACACATCAACGATGCCAATCTTGCCACCACAAAGTTGCTCTATTTGATTGATATTAGGAGACTGTGGAAGGCCATTTGAGTACAGTGAATTCACTGTCATGCTCGTGAAACCAGTTTGAGGTGATTTGAACTTTGTGTAATGGTGTGTTATCCTGCTGAAAGTAGGCATCTAAGTACAGATGGGACTAAGGGGTCCAAACCATGCCAGGGAAATATCCCTCACACCATTACACCATAGTTTATGCCAAATTCTTACCCTACAGTCCCGATGTCATATCAGAATTTATGAATCTGAGGCCAGACAATATTTATTCCAATACACTGTAGTCCAGTTTTGGTGAAGTTCAGTTTCCTGCTCTTAGCTGACAGGAGTGGCATCTGGTGTGGTCTTCTTCTACTATAAGCTCATCTGCTTCAAGGTCAAAAGTAATGTTTGTTCAGAGAAGTAGTTGAACAGTCAAAGCTAATAAAATGAATGTTTATTTGTACATGTCACAGAGAATTCCAATCTTTTTGAAAACTGGGCTGCACAACAGGCTCAAACGTCAGCTCCTGTTCTTACAAGTTACCATTATTTATAGAGCCAGTTCACGTTAAATACAAAATAAATATGTCAAGTTCAAGCATATATTTTCTCTCCTGTTGTAATATTAAGTGATTATCCTCGTTAGGAAACACTGAGCTGTAGGGGAAGATCCAGATGTCACGTTAAAATAGGACTCGTGCATTTATGTTCCCTGTGCTTTTAGAAGATGACAACATAATTGCGAAACAAACTATCACAAATACACTGTAAACATTTCAGACCTGGTGTGCTGCTGAAGGTGGGAGAGCTGGCGAAAACATTTCTCACAGTAGGTACAGCGATAAGGTTTGACGCCCAGGTGTATGCGCAGGTGCTGGGCTAGGTAGGACGCGTTCGCAAAGGACTTGGTGCAGTGAGGGCACTTGTGAGCCTTCGCCTCTGTGTGTGTTTTGGAGTGAATCTGCATGTCTGACTTAGAGAAGAAGGTCAGCGGACAAACTTTACACCTGCGTCAAAAACAGAAACAGAGATGCACTTGTGAATATTCTTCCAACCCCCATTGTTTCAAAAAACAGCAGAAGTGTTGCCAAACCCCTTTGCATGTTAACGCCATGAGGAAGCTGTTAAAGCTATGAGGAAGCTGTTAAAGCTATGAGGAAGTTCTTTCTTGTATTAATACTTAATACTAACTAATACTAATGAGCTGCTGTAAATGCAGGTCTTTTGCTACCTGTAGGTTTTTCCCTCTTTGGCAGCAATGGTGATGCACGACTGGTCGTTGCCTGAGGCTAGAAATGGGTAGGGCACCACCAAAAGAGATGACCCATTCTCTGCCTTTATCTTCTTGCGTCCTCGTTCCTGCTTTGGAGGAGGACCGAGGAGTCCCACGAGTCCACCGCTGTTTTTCCCAGGCTCCATGCCGTGGCCGGCCAACCCTGAGATGAGGTGAGGGGAGGGAGCTCCACCCAGCCGGCTGTGGCTGCTTGAGGTGGGCGTGGTGGGGGTGATGATCTCCGAGGTGTTTAGGTTGCCTGTTCTGGATGCCAGCGCCACACCTAACAGATGGAAGACAAAGACATGATTGCAAAGCGTTTACCTTTCAGCTGGCATAAATCCAGAGAGGATCAAATAGATATTAAAAGATATTTCATATTTCCTGGGGTCTCCAAATGTTTCATTTTCATTTAACGGTGAAGATAGCATCTGTCTAGTGATTCATTAGCTTGTAGAACAACCTTTAACACCAATAACTTGAATTAAACGTTTTCTCTTTGACACCACTCTTCTTTACAGTGTGTCTTCGGTTCGCTGAGGTGAAATTAAGGTACTGCCACAAAATTTTGAGGTGTGGACTTTGTAACACTGTGATTTTTTCTTTTTCAGCCTTTCTGTTGTAGATGTTGCTGCTCTGCTCGTGATCTATCTTGTCCCGTTGCTGAATCTGGAATATTTTGGTATACAGAGGAGCTCATAGTTGACTTTAGGACCTCAAGGTGCCTCTTGCTGAAAAACAAGCCCAAATCATCTCCCCTCCACTACCATGCTTGACAGTTGCTATGAGGGGAGTGTGTTTAAATACTGTGCCTTATGGTCAAACATCCCCACTTTGTTTCAGGACTGATTTGTTCAGATGCAACTTTTCAAACCTAAGGTGTGCTGCTATGTTGTTTTCAGAGAATAGAGGTTTTCTTCCAACAATCCTTCAAGCTAGTTCAGTTTCTCTGAGCATTGCACGGTCTGACCTCGGGGTGAATTTGCTGGGACATCCACTCCTGGCAGGAATGTGGCCTTGTGTTCACACACATACCTGAATGCTTCAGACCAGCAAACCAACAAAACTTCTACTTTTATAGAGCTGCTCTCACTTGCTGATCGTCAATTATTCACATATTAGCAGCACCTGGTTTCTACTTACCCTTTAACTTCACATGGAAGCAGTAAAAGTGTACTAGTGTTTCCACTTTTTCACAGGACTGCACACACAAGTATTATTTGCCTGGCAATAGGACTGGCATGACTTCATTAAGCCGTGACACAGTTTAGGCACCTGGACACAATAATGCTGCACGTTGTAGCATGCCACAGAAAATCTATAAATTTGCATGTACAATCAAATGGAAATAACTTGATGCTGCATCTGAGTTTAGTTGATCCATTTTACAATGATAAATATCCCAGTCTGCGGGTGCTTAAGAGCACAGGTAGAGTTTAAACTGCAGTTCCTTAGTTTAGGTTACCATGTGGCTTTGCTCACATTGTCCACATCCATCCATCCATTTAAATTCTCTCATCTTAAAATACAATGTATTCATTATAAAGCTGTGAAATCTTAGTGTTTAAAGTTAGCTCTGTAAATATGGTAAAAGGTAAATGGCTGTTATCGAACACTTTGCTACTCAACTTAAGCACTTTATAAAATATGCCTCATTGACACCCATTCATTCAATCACATTTTCTGAACCTAAATGCTTTCTAGCTAACATTTATACACATTGATACACCAAGATGAATACACCGAGAGCATCTTGGAGATCTGTATCTCACCAAGGATACTTTGGCATGGAGACTGGACCAGCCAGCCACCAACCTTTCGATTAGGTTGACCTGCTCTACCTCCTGAGCTACAGCCACACCCATAAATATGTTTGTAATTCTAAATAATCAATAAAATCTGCAGAAATCTGCATGGTTACCTGAGACGTGGTTTGTTCTGGAAGGATGATCTATGAGTTGACGCAGATGCCAGTCTTCCCATAATCCTCTGGCTTTTATAGCTGCCTTGTCATCTAGATTCAAGTTTACATCTCCAAGAATACGGCCTGAAAGACAACCACACACACACAGCCTGTGTAATTACAGACTAAATGCAATGAAATGACATTACAGTAAAATTATTAAAGAAATTTCACCAAATTTGAAGAATACACACACATATATGTGCGCCCTTACATAACTGTAACTTCCTGATATGTGGACATGTGAATAGACTTTTCATTACTAATTATATTAGCCTTTAATGAGGCAAATGACTCTTTGCAGGAGACTAAGGAAACTGGTGTGTACTTAGCGCTGGAGTACCTGTGACTGAGCTGGAGGCAGGGCGGGCGTGCAGGGCGATATCAGGCTGAGATGGGCTGTGGTTGTGAAGAACAGGCATCTGCTGGGCTTTGGATATCCCATGCTGGCCGCCTTCTGGCTGGCTGGAGGTAGCCAATAGAGGCTGCTGGGAAGGGGCTGAAGCAGGGGGCAGATGATGCGGTCTGATCTTCTCCGCCATCAGCTGCTCCTTGATTTTATTGATCAATACTAGGTTATCCAGCTGACAGCCAGAAAACAACATTTGTGACAAGAAAACAGCCATCAGTTCAGTCAGTCAGTTCATAAGGAAATGGTTCCCTCTTGTGGCTAACACCTGATATTACATGCGTTTCCAGCCATTTCCCTTTGGAGGCGCTTTTTTAAAAATGATTTTTAAAACCAGAAAGAAGCCCAAATAGGTAGTAGCTACTGAATAATGCAGAAAAAAATTAAAAATAAAACGTGACTTCCTCTGAGTGATCTTCAACAATCCTTGGTTTCAAGGTTTGTATGACTGTTATTTAAACATACACTTACACTTTCTCTATATTCATTTTATTGACAGTATTCAGATGGGAAGATTTATGCTAACTGTGTTGCCAAAACTAATCGGCAGTTAGCACAACTTAGCTTAAAGAATGGAAAAAATGTTTTAAAAAATAAAAAACTAGCCTAGCTCTCTCCAAATTAAAAAGCTTTTCCCCAACATGCCACACCTGTTTAACTGCAATAAATAAAAAACAAACAAACATGAAAACAAATCAGAATGTAGTTTTACCCGAAGTTATGTGTATATCTTAGCCACACAATGCTAAGCTATAAAATATTTCAGTGCTAACCACCTTCAAAATCACAGCTTTTTAAATATTAAATATTGTTTTTTCCCCAGGTTAATCGAATTACATATCAACATTTAAGGATTTAGTTGTGCTCATGTTTTTATTTAAATCACTGTACATACACTAGTTATGTGCTTTTTAAAAAAAGAAAAATTCATGCTAGGCTAAGCTAAATACTTTCTGGTTGTAGCTCTATATTTAACAAACAAATATTAAAATTTAATTATGTCAGAAAAACTAATAAATGTTTCCAAGTGCAGTAAGGTGCAAACATCTTAAGCTGCCCCTCATTTCTGTATGTTTTGCTAGGAAAATAGATACAGGCAAGGTGATTTACTAAAACGTGCTAGCATAAAGGTCAAACATACTTTTTTTAAGTGTACATTTCTAACAAGCTTAAAGGCAAATATTTTCCAAGGCAGTGTTTAATTTTCAAGGTTGCCATTCACAACCTGAACTGTTAGGCAAGCTTTCTTTCTTTAAGTAGTCTTCAGGAATAGTTCTCCAGACTTCTTCAAGGACATTCAAAGCTCTTCTTTGTGTGTTGGCTGCCTTTTTTTTCTAGTCTCTATTGTGATGATTTCACACTGCTTCAATTTTGTTGTGGTATGGGCTCTGGAGAGACCAATCCAATCTATGACTGATAGAGTTGCACTGAGTTTTTATATCCAGGTATTCTTTTAATGCATTGGCAGTGTGTTTGGGATCATTTTCAGACTTTGAAATGCTTTCCAGTTGGTATTGCATGGTGGTTCAGCCAACTGCATTCATAATTCATCAATTTTGACAAGATCTGCAACAGTACTGGCTAAAATGTAGCACCAAAGTACGAAAGCTGCTCCACTGTATTTTACGCATGACTGTAAACACTCACCTCTCCACCTTTATCATGATCTCTGCCATATATATATATATATATATATATATATACACACACATCAGTTTTTTTTTTTCTCCCTGGTTCCCTCCTTAAGAATGACTTCTCATCAGCCACCCTTCCATTGTACACAAACCCAAGATATACCAGGTTTTCAGTTAATACCTCTTTTGGAATTACCTTGTTGGTGTAAAAATACTGTTTTATGCCTTCAAACTGTTTTAATTTTTCATAGATCGTTATATTTAGACACCACACTGGTTGATCGCTCGAGTTTGGTGCTTTGTTTAACCTTGACTGATTCATAAATCTGTTCCTCTGACAATGGTCAGGTACAAGGACTGGACTGAAAAGTGAAAACGCAGCCATGGTCCAAAGAACAACTTTAAGAGTCTGGACAACTACTGCCCAAGACCTATTTAAAACACTACAACAACACCTGGCTCTTTGGAAGCAAATTATGAAGAAATGAAATATTGAATGCTCTATTTGTCTAGATCATTTAAAAAAATATATTTTTAAAACAAAAACAAAAAATATTCTAAACAGTCATGTAGAGTGTAGTGTTAAGATGTTTAGAAACAAGGATGAATACCACAGTCACTCACCTGACCAGGCATGGCAGGAGGGGGAGGCCAAAAATAAGGGTTGTTAAAGCGGGGTTCAGCCATCCTGAAATAAATACATAGGGGTTATAAAAAAGGTGAACGGTGCTCTAAATGCTCAGGACTGAGGAAACATCTGTAGTCAAGCTTACAAGACAGGGATATCCACATTTACGTGTGATACCTTATCCCTGGTTCCACAGGTGAATGATTGTTTTTAAGTTTTAAATAACAATGCAGGAAGTTATTTTGAGCACCCTTCACTGATTACCAGTTTGCGGCTCCTCAGATTGATCTTGTTTGAACCCACTGTTGTGAGAATCCTGGTAAAACGATGTCCTATATATATTTATGTGTGGATCTGTTGTTCATGTAGCACACAGTGGTTAAAACATGTGTCAGTAGCTCTCCACCCGTGCAGCAGCTGACTGTTAGATGTGATAATTTGAGATAATCTTTTCCAGTCTTGTGACAGCATTTTCAAAGAAACCCTGTATGAGTCCTCCTGCTTCCCGAAAAGTGTGTGAGAAAATGCTGTTTTCTCACACTTCATCTTCATCACTGATAGCAGGGAGGATGCTTCCAAGTTGCATTCGGTGAGTTTTTTCTTTTTTTTGGGGGGGGGGGGGGGGGGGGGGGGGGAGTGATGTCAGGCTTTTCCTTAAGATCTCCAACCACAAGTCAGCATGATGGGCATGCTGCCCGAGAGAGAGGGTCACGCAAGATTACGACAGCCAGCTGGAGGAACAGTTATCAGAGAAAACAGAAATGTTAGAAGCAAAGTGGCTCAGATCGTAATCACCCGCTTTTTCTGTCTCCACCTTGACACATGGGGCCCCGACTGGTTAAGAGTCTGATGGGCAACAGAGCAAAGTTTGCACAGAGTACAGCAAGACCCAAAAGACAGCCAGTGCCTAAACCAGAAGGTCAGTAATCCAATTATAAACACAGACTACAAGTATTGCTTCGCAGACACAACATGCTACACTCATTTGTAAATGACTCAGCTGTTAACCTTAATTGTTTTCTTCCCTGGTTGACTACGATGGCACAATGCGAGCACAAACCTAGCAGTGCTTTATCGAGAAGCTGGTTTGACGAGGTGGGCAGAAACGCTCCTATTTTTCAGGCAGAGAACGTTACTAACTGCTCAAGTCCTGACCCGAAGGCCTTTCTTTCCATAACTTCTCTTTTCAACCCTGTATGAAGTTCTTTTTAAAACATTTCGCATTGCATGCTTTGGCACACATCCCCATTCCTAAGTCTGTTTGGCTTAGCAGAGGCAGAACAGAGTCCACATGAGTGAGCCAAGAGAAACAAAACTGATATGTTCAGGGGTACGAGCGTACAGTGCACCCCACAAAATATTTCTCTAATGATGCCAGCGGGGATACGTTTCAGTTCCCGGACCATTTCTGTCTTAAGGCAGCAGGCACAGTTTAGCAGTCCGTCTGGCAGCGGACAGCTTTGTGTCACTTTCAGACGCGACATCCTGACACACTGAAAACGCATGCAACAGCAGCGAAATGCTCAAGTCGTCAGCAGTCAATCCGCAGGTTAATTTTTACGTCCTATACAGTCAGGACTGCATTGCTTTGCTCATTTAAGGACTGATTGTGCCAATTTTGGCCAGATTAGTTTCATTTTTTGTAGTACTGCATCTGACCTTGAGTATGGCAAGTTAAAGGTGTAATTATTTCCAGTCTATGGTTACTCTTGCTACAAAAGAAAAGTTAATCCAGGTGTTCAAGTTTAAAATAAAAAAATAAAAAAAAAAAATCACACGATGCAACAGCATGAAACGTCACTTAATAATGCTGTTTAAAACTCTGAGGTTACTGTGACACTTTTAAAATGTTACTGGTTTTATTCAGAAGAAATAAACTCCTGCAGGTGATGAATTAATTAAATCATATGATGCACTTGGACACATCACACTTCTAGGCTAATGTGGCAGCTTTAGGCTTTTACCGTGACAAGGTCTGACCTGTCACCTTCTGAAATGTAGGTTTTAAACATGTTCATGTTTACAGCTGCAGACATGGCAGATTAAAGTTCCCTATTTTGGGTTCGTTACTATTTATACCGTGATACTTTGTGGTTATTATGACTATTTATTAATAGATTAGCAATGTTAATAAGAGAAAGGGGTGTGAATATACACCCAGAAAATAGAAATCATGAAGCGGTCTTTTGTAGCTTAAATAATTGGGTTAAATAACATTTTCCTTCGACTTTTAAAGCTTTAATAAGGCTTCAAAAACAATCACGGTAAACATGCTTCATGCTGTTAATTTTGCATGAACTGTTATTGAATAAGTAGACTAATATATCTGCACATTTTTAGAGTCTAACGATCACACAGTTGGTTAGTCAGTCTCGGTCTGCTGGCAGCACATTTTAAATCCAGAACATCCTCTTTAAACCTCAATATTTCAGCTTTAAAAATAGATCAGACTTCGAGATTGCCTCTAAAAATTGAAATCCAACTTTCCCTGAAACAAAAGTTGGCGTTAACTTTCCCCATTTCTGTACCCGCTCTGCTTTTTTAACTCTCCGTTAAAAACAAAAAAGGGATCCGCTGTGCAAATCTTAACCCGAGCAGCTTTAAACACGAGCCGTTCCCTCCGGAGAGACACGATCCTCCGCTCTCCTCGGCCTGTCCGCCGCCTCTCCCACATTCTCAGACAGTTTATTAAAAAATTTCAGACAAAAGGAAAACAAAAATGGCAGCCCAGTCTTATTTTTATAAGCACTGGACGCCATATTCTGCAGATCCGAATATTATAAGCAGATAATTCTCCGGATGTGATTAAACGCTGCTGCGACGCATCTGCTAGCGGCATGTTTGCATTAAGCGTACGAATGATTGTTTACTTTGATTTGCAGGTTTGAATAGCCCGGCTCGGGGAGGAGGAAAAAAAAAAAAGCCCTGACACTTCCTACAACAATCATCATGCCTTTGCTGAATGCTCTGCAGCTGCTGAGCCATAAATCCAAACGTCGATGATAATCCTGACGCGCCGTGGAAGCTTTAAGTGGCACTGCGGCCGAAAAACGAAGTGATTATTCGCCATTAATGCGCTGCAAATGCGCTTTTTTGTAATTCCAACTTTTGCATGACTTAAATAAAAACGGTGACGAAGCGACACGGAGCAGCTGCGTGTGTGTGTGAGCGAGAGAGAGAGGGGGTAAGGAGGGTAAAAAAAGCAAAAAGAGGCAGAGAAATTGCATCGAGTGGCCAACGTACCTGAACCAGCGAGCAAGGAAACAATTTTTAAAAAAGGATTAGAGTCTTCTTTCTGCTCGCTCTCAGTCGGACTTCAAATCTTCCGGGTCGCCTGCTGTTCACTTCTGGGTGCTGCAGGCGAGGAATTGTTCAATGTAAAAACACTGCGCTCAAACAGATTTTTTAACCCATTTTCTGGCTTCTGGTTTCCTCGCAGATGTTGTGCGCATTTGCGCTGTAGCGTTAGATACACAATGGAAAAGTTCACATTTATCTGTGCACTGATTGTTTTGGCAGTAAGACATTTTATCTTATTTTATTTTATTTAATGTTATATTATATATTTGCATATGAAAGGGTGTCTCTTTCTTGTGTCATCGCTGAGAACAGGTGTGCACACAAATAATAAAACACAAGTCCAGCTGAGGTTTTTTTTATATTTGCTTTTGGTTTTGTTCGGTTTTTTTCCTCCATCAGAGAGAGAGAGAGAGAGAGAGGTGGGGTAACAAGTGCGCAGCCTAACAGTGGGATTTGCCCTATGCAGGTGTAATCTGTTACACGGTCTGTAAAAAGCTGGCGCCCGTGTGTAGGAGATCACGATGGTCATGCACACATATGAAGTGTAATCCTCTCAGCAGCAGCAGCATGACAGGCTGCTAATATGCTCTGTGCTTAGCTCAGCAGGAGATGGCACTGCTGCCACAGAGAGGGCTTCAGCTGATGGTGAAGGTTTTGCCTCAATGATGAAAACAGGAGATATTTAGCATAGTCCCTTTACATTAGGGAATGGGACATCTCTAAACTACCACTGGTCATTTATTACTGGAGGTAATGCCTGTGGTGGTTTATTGTACAATCCATTATTTAAGGGGACGATTGAGGCAGTATAAAACTGTCAGTGTGGTTCTCCAAAAGTTGATTCTGTCCATCTGGAACTACATCCAGATGAACAGAATCAACTTTTGGAGATTTATTTACCTGGATGATTGAGCGTGCATCAAGATGTCAGTGTGGTTCTTTAGTGATTGAAGAAAGGGGCTCATTAGTACGAAGTGAATCTTCTAAAAATTGTAATTTAATTATTTAATGTTTTTAGGTTTTTACATGCCCTCTCACTCTTCTTTGAGGTAATACTAGCATGTATTGAAGTAATCTCAGACTTTTATGTTTTTAGCAGCAGACATGCTGAACTGAAAATGGGGCTGTCGGTTTTTACAAACAAAGGTTTTGTTTAAATAAGAATAGGATTTGTGTTTTTTTTCATAGCGTTCATGGTCCATCCTGTGAAGTGCAAAAACACTGTACTGTTTCTTTGTCACTGGGCAGAAATGAGTTTGAAGGAGACAAGTTCAAAGGTGGTGAGTTTGGATTTTGCTTCAAAACAATTAATGTGTTAATGTGATGTTTTAGTAAGGTGGGTCATTTTTAATCCATTTGGTTGCTAGGATACTCGAGGAAGTAATAATATAGGATGTAGATAAGAACCTTCAATGGTCTATGATGTACCTGTGAGACAGGTTTGGTGTCCTGAGTGACTAGGAGGATGTATGTGGAGTATGTGGACAGATGGAGGTTTGGAAGAGTCTAATGAAGAATTACTGCTGGTCTGTTTTTTATTTTGTTTTGTTTTGTTTTTCCCTTGGTGATGACATACTGCATGGCTACATTTGCACCACATATAGTAGTAATTAGCACTTTTTCTTGGATTTTGTTCCTTGTGTGAAACGTCTGTTTGATCAGATGTGAGAGCCACGGAGTGCTTTCTTTCTTTCTTTTTTGTAAAATTAAATTTTTGAACTGTATTTGCACATGAATGTGAATATTTTCTTTAGTGATTTATCTTTTACCGCATACAGAAATTTGTCCGTGTTGCTTTAACTTTTTTTCCAGCCCGTCACACTGCACAATGTCACAGCCATCAGTGTTAGCTTTAGTCCTGTGGCAGGGTGGAGCAAACCAACTTGCTTATAACAGTTAAAGCGCTTAGATTGATGCCTGTTCTTCAGTGTGATGTTTTACTGCAGGTGTAACATATACTTTATGCTATAAAATGCTGAATTGTAAGCTTGGCTTTGACACAAAAATCTCTCTAAAAAAAGAATTTCAAGGGACAATCCCAACATTTTTAAACAGCATGGCACATTTATGGATTATATTTGACAAACATTGTTTGAAAGCACACATGCTCGTGATTTAATTGCTGTAAACTGTTTTATGCCAATATCACACCGGCGGTCGTTCTTTACTTTCTGATAAGACTGTTTACACAGCTGAGTGTGCTTCTTACCTTTTCTGTTGACTGTAGGGGTCCATTTTTGTTTGACGCGCTGAGCTGCACTTGATGCTTCAAGCTTTTTGTCTTTGCTTGTAAAAGTAGGCTGAATATTTGGTGTTAATCTAATAATATCCAGCAACATACAACGGAGCCTTAATAAGATCAGATGATTTAGTCCAGGACTGCTGCATTCTTGGGGTTTTTAACCTGCCAACAAGCAGCCTTAATGAATGATTTTCTTTAATGTGTCATTTACTAACATGCTGCAGCTCTCTTTACTCTCTGCATCCTCTTAACTATATTTGCTGTTAGCATAAGCGTAAGCGCTCACACACACAAACATTCAAATCTATGTAAAATGCATATCTCAGTGGGACTTCACCTCTTCCATCTTTGAAATGAGTCAGACAGAGAAAACAAAATGCATTCAAATGCCACTAAATACAAAGCAGGTGCACATAGAGAGCAGTGGGCTCTGATTTAATTGGCAGATCTCTGACTCCACATTTGTGGCTCTTACTTGGGCTGAAAGTAAATGTGGTCAGCTCATATTTGCCAAGGAATAACACTATAACATAGGTAATGGCTGCATTTTTCCTTTTTTGTTTGTTGCCTCAAAGTTTAATTCCAACATACATACAAATTTATCTTAACTAACACATCCAGCTGTTTTTCATGGTGGCTGCAGCCAAAGCAGAGGTGCCCATGCCACCGCTTTCCCCCTTCCACCTCCTCCTGGTCTTCTGGGAGGCACCAAGGATTCTCTCACCTAGTCAGATGCAAACTAAAGTGTTCCTTTCACCCTGTTTTGATTTAAACTAAGCAAAATGTTTGGAAATGAGTTGCTGATTTATTATGGGAAATAATTCAATTTGCAAATGTCATCATTATTGTTACATAAGATGTTGAAAATGCATTTGTATTTCATCATCTATTTAAAATCACATTTAACACCCCAGTCTAACAGCTAGCTAATTGTGACGCCAGCGTTCTTTTCTCCTGTATGATCAAAGTTTTTGGGAGTACTCTATTACAAATAAATGATAAACAAACACACACACACACACACACACACACACACACACACACACACACACACACACACACACACACACACACACACACACACACACACTTCACTGTGTATTTATCACATTTCACTTTCTGCTTTAGCTTCTCTATAGTTATCTGTCCTGTCTGTCTTGTGTTCACTTTTACTTCCTCTTGTTTCCCTGATTGTTTGCACCTGTGTTGTTCCCCAGCTATATTCACTTCCCGTGGGGAGCCACATGTATTTAAGTAGCCAGTTTTCTACTTATCGTTTGTCAGTGTATTTGTTATTCCACCCCGAGATGTTTCTAACATGTTTTGTATTTGTTTCCTGGATTAATTTTTTCTTTGGACCATTTCCTACTATGCTTGAAGTTTTAGTTCTGTCTGCCTGAGTTTAAGTCTGCATTTGGGGTCCTCTGACACACACACATCATGACACTATTATGCCATAGAAATCGGTGTTGGGGTCTCTCATGAATAGGCTCAGTTTTTAGGAACGCTTTTGTAAGTTTAGATGGTTCCTTCACTGTATTTTTCAGGATATCTGGGCTCTCACTTAGAGATAGAAGGAAAAGCTCAATCTTTCAGAGGGACTCTGAATAAAGCCATTGCTCCTCCGGATCAAAAGCAGCCAGTTCAGGTGGTAACCAGGCATCCTAGTCAGGTGACTGCTGGACGCCTCATAGGTGAGGTGTTACAGGTATTTCCTATTAGCAGAATGGCCACGGGGGAAACCCAGGACTCGCTAAAGATATTACATCTTTCAGCTGACTTGTAAATGACTTAGGTTCCCACCTGATGAGCTGATAGAGATAGTCATAGTGAGGGAACTTGGGGCTTCTCTGCTCAGACTGCTGCCCCCCAAAACACAAACCCGGATAAGTGGTAGAAAATACATGATTGGCTTTTCAGGCAGCCACTAAAATGGATGTCAAAATTTCAAGCCTAGACTGCCCTTGGAGGACATCACAAGATTATTTTCCTTTTGTTCCATTATATATATATATATATATGTATGTATGTATGTATGTATGTATGTATGTATGTATATATATATATATATATATATATATATATATATATATATATATATATATATATATATATATATATATATATATATATATATATATATATATATATATATATATATATATATATATATATATATATATATACGGCAGCTGGATAGCGGCAGCTGGATAGCGTAGTGGTTAAACTACACGCCTTTGGAACAGAGGATCGCAAGTTCGATTCCTGCCTGGGGCGTCTGTATCCAGTAAGGGTCCTAAGGCTAGACCCCCTATGCTAAGCAAGCCTACCGCAGACATGAGCGAGACAGATAAATATGAAGGCATGCCGGCTCGGACGTCGCCCGGATCAACAAGGTCCGCGTCAGGTGTTGAGGAACCAGGGCACCCTGACGAAAAGTGGGCTACTGGAACAAGAAGGCATCGGTGGGCAAGGGACGAAAACAGGGCGTTGTTGGAATGCTACTACGCAAGTAACCCCGGCGGAAGGGGCTACATGAATAGGATGAGGGACCTATGGATTCTTCGATACCCAACATCCACAATGACGGCGAAACAACTAGTAGCTCAGTGTTCCAACATTCGAAAGAAGGGACTGCTCTCACAGCTAGAGATTGACGAGGTACAACACAAATGCTACGGCAAGGAGGAGTCAGGACGCCAGGTCAGGGGGGAGATATCATCACCCCCACCCGAGATTGGGTACATAGCCCCAAGTGCGATAGGAGAAGGATCGTTGAGTGCGAGAGGAACTGACCTGAAAAATAGGATCATGGCCAAGCTTGAAACCTGGATCCCCCGTAGCCGGTTACCAAGATTACGTGAAGTACCCTCAGAAGGTCTGCTAGATGATGTTAATGCAGCACTACGGGCAATACCTACAACCACGATTACCGACACTAACAAGCTGATCTACAATACGGCAGCAGTGATCAGTGAGATGCTTGGCTACAAGTTGAACAGCCACAAGGGGCAGTACCCTCCATGGAGAAGGAGGCTAGAGGGCAAGATCAAAGTAGCACGGAGGGAGGTTAGCCAACTAACGGAGTTGCAGAAAGGTGCGACAAATAAGGTGCCTAAGAAATACAGCAAGCTGTCCATACCTGAGGCCTTGGAAACTGCCAAGCAAAGACTCACAGCCTTGGCCAGCCGCTTGAGGAGGTACACCAGAGAGATAGAAGGCAGGAGAATAAACCAGCTGTTCTCCACAGAACCAGCAAAGGTGTACTCTCAGTGGCAAGGGAACAATAAGAGAACAGCACCACCAAGGCTGGAGACGGAGCAATACTGGAAGAGCATATGGGAGAAGGATGCAACCCATAACGGCAATGCTCAGTGGCTAGTGGATCTGAGGGCAGACCACAGCGACCTCCCTGAACAGGGTCCAGTAACCATCACAGTGGCAGATATCCAAGAAAGGGTCTCCAGTATGAAGAGTTGGACAGCACCAGGGCCCGACATGGTTCACGCCTACTGGCTGAAGAAGCTGACTGCACTCCACGAGCGTCTGGCAGCACAAATGAACCAGCTGCTAGTTAACGAGAGACACCCGGAATGGCTAACTGAAGGCCGGACGGTCCTGATCCCCAAGGACCCCAAGAAGGGACCGGTCCCCTCCAACTACCGACCAATAACCTGCCTCAGTACTACATGGAAGCTCCTGTCAGGCATCATATCGGCTAAGATGAACAGGCACATGGGTCAATACATGAGCGGGACACAGAAAGGAATTGGCAAGAATACCAGAGGTGCAAAACACCAGCTACTGGTAGACAGAACAATCAGCCGAGACTGCAAGACCAGACTGACCAACCTGTGCACTGCCTGGATTGATTACAAGAAGGCCTATGACTCAATGCCCCACAGCTGGATACTGGAATGCCTAGAATTGTACAAGATCAATGGGACCCTAAGAGCCTTCATCAGGAACTCAATGGGGATGTGGCGTACAACACTAGAGGCCAACTCCAAGCCCATAGCACAAGTTACCATCAAGTGCGGGATCTACCAAGGAGATGCTCTGTCCCCACTGCTGTTCTGCATAGGCCTGAACCCCCTCAGTGAGATCATTAACAAGACTGGCTACGGATACCGACTACGGAACGGAGCAGTTGTCAGCCACCTCCTGTACATGGATGACATCAAGCTGTATGCCAAGAGTGAACGAGACATCGATTCACTGATCCACACTACCAGGCTATACAGCAATGACATTGGAATGTCGTTCGGACTGGAGAAGTGTAGTCGGATGGTAACAAAGAGAGGGAAGGTAGTCAGAACTGAGGGGATTGAACTACCAGAAGGCAACATTGCAGACATAGAGGACAGTTACAAGTACCTGGGGATCCCGCAGGCAAATGGGAACCATGAAGAGGCCGCTAGAAAGGCTGCAACCACCAAGTACCTGCAGAGGGTCAGGCAAGTCCTGAGGAGTCAGCTGAATGGTAAGAACAAGATCCGGGCCATCAACACATACGCCCTGCCCGTGATCAGGTACCCTGCTGGGGTAATAAGCTGGCCAAAGGAGGAGATAGAAGCCACTGACATAAAGACAAGAAAGCTCCTGACCATGCATGGAGGGTTTCACCCCAAGTCCAGCACCCTGAGGCTGTACGCTAAGCGGAAGGAAGGGGGCCGGGGACTGGTGAGTGTCAGCACCACAGTCCAGGATGAGACAAGGAACATCCAAGAATACATTGGGAAGATGGCCCCAACTGACCGAGTGCTCAGTGAATACCTCAGGCAGCAGAAACCCAAGAAAGAGGAGGGAGACGAGGAACCATCATGGAAGGACAGGCCCCTGCACGGTATGTACCACCGGCAGATAGAGGAGGTGGCTGATATCCAGAAATCCTACCAGTGGCTGGACAAAGCTGGACTGAAAGACAGCACAGAGGCACTAATCATGGCAGCACAAGAACAAGCTCTGAGTACAAGATCCATAGAGGCTGGGGTCTATCACACCAGGCAAGACCCCAGGTGCAGGCTGTGTAAAGATGCCCCAGAGACTATCCAGCACATAACAGCAGGGTGCAAGATGCTAGCAGGCAAGGCATACATGGAACGCCATAACCAAGTGGCCGGCATAGTGTACAGGAACATCTGTGCCGAGTATAACCTAGAAGTCCCGAGGTCAAAATGGGAGATGCCCCCAAGGGTGGTGGAGAATGACCGAGCTAAGATCCTGTGGGACTTCCAGATACAGACGGACAAAATGGTGGTGGCTAACCAACCGGACATAGTGGTGGTAGACAAACAGAAGAAGACGGCCGTAGTGATCGATGTAGCGGTTCCGAATGACAGCAATATCAGGAAGAAGGAACACGAGAAGCTGGAGAAATACCAAGGGCTCAGAGAAGAGCTCGAGAGGATGTGGAGGGTGAAGGTAACGGTGGTCCCCGTGGTAATCGGAGCACTAGGTGCGGTGACTCCCAAGCTAGGCGAGTGGCTCCAGCAGATCCCGGGAAAAACATCGGAGATCTCTGTCCAGAAGAGCGCAGTCCTGGGAACAGCTAAGATACTGCGCAGGACCCTCAAGCTCCCAGGCCTCTGGTAGAGGACCCGAGCTTGAAGGATAAACCGCCCGCAGGGGCGTGCTGGGTGTTTTTTTTTTTATACACACACACACACACACACCGATATATATATATGCCTCCAAACGCAGCTGGATAGCGTAGTGGTTAGACTACACGCCTTGGGAACAGAGGATCGCAAGTTCGATTCCTGCCTGGGGCGTCTGTATCCAGTAGGGGTCCTAAGGCTAGACCCCCTATGCTAAGCGAGCCTACCGCAGA
Organism: Copadichromis virginalis; assembly: GCF_057382275.1. Lineage (NCBI taxonomy): Eukaryota > Metazoa > Chordata > Actinopteri > Cichliformes > Cichlidae > Copadichromis > Copadichromis virginalis. The sequence goes on along the minus strand of NC_140622.1, from coordinate 25,114,657 downwards.
CATGAGCGAGACAAATAAATATGAAGGCATGCCGGCTCGGACGTCGCCCGGATCAACAAGGTCCGCGTCAGGTGTTGAGGAACCAGGGCACCCTGACGAAAAGTGGGCTACTGGAACAAGAAGGCATCGGTGGGCAAGAGACGAAAACAGGGCGTTGTTGGAATGCTACTACGCAAGTAACCCCGGCGGAAGGGGCTACATGAATAGGATGAGGGACCTGTGGATTCTTCGATACCCAACATCCACAATGACGGCGAAACAACTAGTAGCTCAGTGTTCCAACATTCGAAAGAAGGGACTGCTCTCACCGCTAGAGATTGACGAGGTACAACACAAATGCTACGGCAAGGAGGAGTCAGGACGCCAGGTCAGGGGGGCGATATCATCACCCCCACCCGAGATTGGGTACATAGCCCCAAGTGCGATAGGAGAAGGATCGTTGAGTGCGAGAGGAACTGACCTGAAAAATAGGATCATGGCCAAGCTTGAAACCTGGATCCCCCGTAGCCGGTTACCAAGATTACGTGAAGTACCCTCAGAAGGTCTGCTAGATGATGTTAATGCAGCACTACGGGCAATACCTACAACCACGATTACCGACACTAACAAGCTGATCTACAATACGGCATCAGTGAGATGCTTGGCTACAAGTTGAACAGCGACAAGGGGCAGTACCCTCCATGGAGAAGGAGGCTAGAGGGCAAGATCAAAGTAGCACGGAGGGAGGTTAGCCAACTAACGGAGTTGCAGCAAGGTGTGACAAATAAGGTGCCTAAGAAATACAGCAAGCTGTCCATACCTGAGGCCTTGGAAACTGCCAAGCAAAGACTCACAGCCTTGGCCAGCCGCTTGAGGAGGTACACCAGAGAGATAGAAGGCAGGAGAATAAACCAGCTGTTCTCCACAGAACCAGCAAAGGTGTACTCTCAGTGGCAAGGGAACAATAAGAGAACAGCACCACCAAGGCTGGAGACGGAGCAATACTGGAAGAGCATATGGGAGAAGGATGCAACCCATAACGGCAATGCTCAGTGGCTAGAGGATCTGAGGGCAGAGTAGTAATACGATGGCACCTGTCCAAGATGGCGGCCAACCAAACCGGTTTGACCGGTTTCGTGCGTGTGCGCGTTCAGTAATACGATGGCACTAGTCCAAGATGGCGGCCAACCAAACCGATTTGACCAGTTTCGTGCGTGTGCGCATGCGCGTTCAGTAATACGATGGCACTAGTCCAAGATGGCGGCCAACCAAACCGATTTGACCAGTTTCGTGTGTGTGCGCATGCGCGTTCAGGTGTGGAAATACCACAGGGGATCAGAGGGGTTATATGAGTTTGTGTTTTTAACGGGGTTTTAATTTAATCAAACCATAGGGTTTTTAATTAAACTATTTTTATCACTTAGGTGTATCGCAACATTCAGTTATGCATGTGTTCTTAAAAGCAATTCTTTGTTTCTTGTTTCATTCTTGGCGGAGTGGAAGCTGTTTTGGTTCACAGTGCGCCTTAACAAAGAGGGTGTGCTCTAGTCAAAAGTGTTGGTAATAGTGTTTTAATCACACTATTTTTCTAAATCTGACAATGTCTCAGCTTGCAGTGAGGCATGCATTTTATTTTATAAATGGCACAAATGGGAATTTCTTCTGAATGGGTGATGTCAGCATGTTCACAAGCGTTTCATTTAATCAAACCCCTAGTTTTAATTTAACTAGTTTTTACACATCTACTGGGGTTTCTTTCCAGGGTTGATGCGATCATTTTATTTAAAAATCGGGATTTCGGAATGTTGAACTAAGAGTGAGACAAAGCCAGCCAGCTAGTTTTTAACACAGTAAATGTTACAAATAGCATTCAGTCCTTTAGAAAATAAATGCTATAAGCAGCCAGTATCGCTCTTTTCAAACTAATCGTCTTTTAAATACACTCATTTTGTGATTCCGGTGTCAACACCTTGCACCGATGCAAGCATTTTATTTAATTAAAAACGGATCAAACGGGCCATTTCTTCTGTAAGGGGTTTCATGGTTTCAGAGTAGTTTTTAACACAACAGATAGTCGCAAATAACATTCAGCAAACGCTACAGTGATACTTCTAAAACGCTGCACACAATGTCGTCTTTTCCCCCAAAGCAACCAGTATCGCTCTTTTCAAACTAATCGTCTTTAAATACACTCATTTTGTTGACAAAGCCAGCCAGCTAGTTTTTAACACAGTAAATGTCACAAATAGCATTCAGTCCTTTAGAAAATAAATGCTATAAGCAGCCAGTATCGCTCTTTTCAAACTAATCTTCTTTTAAATACACTCATTTTGTGATTCCGGTGTCACACCTTGCACCGATGCAAGCATTTTATTTATTTAAAAACGGATCAAACGGGCCATTTCTTGTGTAAGGGGTTTCATGGTTTCAGAGTAGTTTTTAACACAACAGATAGTCACAAATAACATTCAGCCCTTTAGAAAATAAACGCTACAGTGATACTTCTAAAACCAGTCGCCCAGACCCGCTCCAACTTTTCAACAGCTGGCTAATTGTTTGAATTTGTTCAGGATTGTAAAAGCCCACCGTGGGTATCACTAGTTGAGAGTACCATGCGAACAAGGGCCCAGCCTATTGTTTAAAGTGGCCGGTATTGGCTCTTTTTGTAATTCCTCGACAAGGTAAATGGGGCAGGTGTACCAGTCGGGTGGCGACCCCGCCTATTGTCTGAAGTATCGGCTCCTTTGTAATTCCTTGAGAAGACAAAAGCCCTGAAGGGTCTCATTTAAATTGATTGGAGACATACCTTTTCTTTTTGGAAACACCCACCCTATATAAAAAAAACACGCTCAGAGCCCGAAACCCTGAGCCATTTACGCCTCAAGATTCGCTGCAGAGCACACCATTTTCTTTGCGATCATCAACACTAACATCGTTCTTTATAACATGGCCATCGTAAACGGTAAGTAAAACAAAACCTATTATTGGATTTTTAAAAAGTGTTATGTTAACATATTATAGGATATTCAAACTATTTTTTTTCCCTAAAACAAAAGCTTAATTTTTAGGAGTTCGGGAGAACGGCCCAGGGCCCTTTTCTTTAGAAACGGGCGCTTTTACAGCTGGAACTAGTCCTCTAACAGGCACAAGGTGTGTACAGCATTACTGGATTTTAAAACGTATGTATGTTTTAAACTAGCGATTGTTTTAAATTATGTAATAACGTTTTTGTTTGTTCCAGGGTTAACAAACTGAGCAGGAAAACATTCAGACACCGCGACCACAGAGCCCAACCTTACATCAGGTGTGTATACAACGGGATGTATAGTTGTGTATTATTTTTTCAAAAGAAAAAAAAATTAAAAAGAGGTTTAAACAATTACAAATGTTCTAAACTGACCGTTTTACACCTACAGAGCCACGCCAGAGAACCGGGTGTGTGGAGAAGCAGGACCATCCCGAATAACGCACACTACAAGGTAAGCATAGGCATATATAAATTAGATAAAAAGAGATAGAGAGGGAGACACGCTTATTCAGTTTGAAATGGGTACATGTATAAAATGTTTTAACACATGTCTATCTATCTTCACAGACTGCAGAACAGCACCCCTCCTCATAATGATCAGGACACCGTACGATTCCAGACGTTTTTGGAATGTTTAAGCAGTATCGACCTCCCAGAACAACAAAAACCTGGAGCTTTGTGCAACAGTGGAGAGTCAGAACAGATCTTCATCAGCGAACCTGCAACACCCCCGAGTGAGTGGCTACCTCGCGATTTCTCTGATGTTTTTGAGTACAGTATATCAGATTTTGATCTAGTTCATATACCCACCACCCCAGAATGTGACAGAAATAGCATTGATTCACACATAGATTTCGAAGAAGGCGGCATAACAGACTCTCAAATATCACCGGCGTATGATGCTTACATGAAGCTTCCAGACGCTCAGCCTGCTGAACAGAGTCATATAGCTTCAATAGCTGATAAATTATGTTTGATTGAAGCTAGACTCAATCAATACCACCAAGAAGCACAGGTACAAAGGCAACAGTTTACCAAATTCATAAACAAAGTGTGTAGTACATTAGACAACATCTGCTATGTTCTATTTAAACCCAGATTCCTTTTATAGTTTGCAGTGAAATTTCTTAAACCATTGTTTAATGGGACAGAAGTACAAGTCACTCTTTACTAACACACTGTAGATAAGTTTATTGCTGAACGACACAGCTAGCAGTCCCACACACTCTTTAGATTTTTGAAGTTTTGTGTGTGATGGTTTTGCCTCTCACACCTTACCCCTTTCTCCCAGTATCACAACAGTATGACTCCCAAAGTACGACTCAGTAAACAAACAAGGACTCTAAACTCAGAACAGAAAGATACAGTTGAAAGATTAGTGATATCTTTTATGATGCGTAATAAACTACACCCTCTTCTTCTCTGTATTTATGTTGTTTGTGTGCGTGCGTGCGTGCTAAAACCAGAACAGAAAGATAAAATTGGAAGATCAAAGATTAAGGTTTGTGTTTTTATAGCACAAAGTAAACTGTCCCCTTGTCTTCTAGGCCTTGGCGTGCGTACCTTAGAAGTCAGATTATACGTTAGTCATACTTCCAAAAACATTTTGAATTCCATTTATAACTGTGATGTCAAGCTGATATCAGACATCTTGTGCTCACCAGGAGCATGTATCCCCAACTTCAAAACCTTAAGGTGTCAAATTCACAAACCCAACATGGGCTCATACAACACAGGGGCCAGAAGTGCATGTCACCCTTTACTGACAAACTGTAAATAAGTTCAATACAGGGCAACGCGGCTAACAGCCTTGGAAACGCTTTACATGAAATAAAACTTTTTAGAAAACCCTTTACAAGAATAAATGTGATGATCTGTTTTACCTGAATCAAATGTATTAGTTTGTTTACTTGAAATAAAATTTATTTTTGAAACCCCGTACATGAAGTAAAAAGTATCATGTTGCAAGTTCTGGCTTTAATATTTCCAGCTGATAAGGAGACGTTTTGCATTTCAAACGCTACATATCCTACCCGCCCTTTAAGATCATCCCACTTCAGGATCACGCCCCACCTTCTGTTATTTTAAAACAAGACCGCCGTCTCATTCCTCCAAAACCTTTTTTTTTTTAATCTCAAAACAGCGAGAAGGATGGACTCTGCACCCCTGCGTCACACTGAGGAGGAGGACAGTTCCTCGGACGAGGGCTCATTAGTACCTGACACGCCCGGTTACTATAGCCCCTTGGAGAAGCAGCAGCAGCAAGCCGTCGAGCTTGACGGTCGGGCATCTTCTTTATTTATCGATACCGTGAAAACAGCTGTGTATCACCTAGTCAACCTAGTAAACATACTCCTGGTTGAGCATACGATTTCTGCTTACAACTTAGAATCTCAGTTCTAAATGAAATTAAAAATGTTTTTGTAAGTATGGCTAATGTATACTTTGACTTCTAAGGCATTCACACACACGCACGCACGCACGCACACAAACAACATAAATACAGAGAAGAAGAGGGTGTAGTTTATTACGCATCATAAAAGATATCACTAATCTTTCAACTGTATCTTTCTGTTCTGAGTTTAGAGTCCTTGTTTGTTTACTGAGTCGTACTTTGGGAGTCATACTGTTGTGATACTGGGAGAAAGGGGTAAGGTGTGAGAGGCAAAACCATCACACACAAAACTTCAAAAATCTAAAGAGTGTGTGGGACTGCTAGCTGTGTCGTTCAGCAATAAACTTATCTACAGTGTGTTAGTAAAGAGTGACTTGTACTTCTGTCCCATTAAACAATGGTTTAAGAAATTTCACTGCAAACTATAAAAGGAATCTGGGTTTAAATAGAACATAGCAGATGTTGTCTAATGTACTACACACTTTGTTTATGAATTTGGTAAACTGTTGCCTTTGTACCTGTGCTTCTTGGTGGTATTGATTGAGTCTAGCTTCAATCAAACATAATTTATCAGCTATTGAAGCTATATGACTCTGTTCAGCAGGCTGAGCGTCTGGAAGCTTCATGTAAGCATCATACGCCGGTGATATTTGAGAGTCTGTTATGCCGCCTTCTTCGAAATCTATGTGTGAATCAATGCTATTTCTGTCACATTCTGGGGTGGTGGGTATATGAACTAGATCAAAATCTGATATACTGTACTCAAAAACATCAGAGAAATCGCGAGGTAGCCACTCACTCGGGGGTGTTGCAGGTTCGCTGATGAAGATCTGTTCTGACTCTCCACTGTTGCACAAAGCTCCAGGTTTTTGTTGTTCTGGGAGGTCGATACTGCTTAAACATTCCAAAAACGTCTGGAATCGTACGGTGTCCTGATCATTATGAGGAGGGGTGCTGTTCTGCAGTCTGTGAAGATAGATAGACATGTGTTAAAACATTTTATACATGTACCCATTTCAAACTGAATAAGCGTGTCTCCCTCTCTATCTCTTTTTATCTAATTTATATATGCCTATGCTTACCTTGTAGTGTGCGTTATTCGGGATGGTCCTGCTTCTCCACACACCCGGTTCTCTGGCGTGGCTCTGTAGGTGTAAAACGGTCAGTTTAGAACATTTGTAATTGTTTAAACCTCTTTTTAATTTTTTTTTCTTTTGAAAAAATAATACACAACTATACATCCCGTTGTATACACACCTGATGTAAGGTTGGGCTCTGTGGTCGCGGTGTCTGAATGTTTTCCTGCTCAGTTTGTTAACCCTGGAACAAACAAAAACGTTATTACATAATTTAAAACAATCGCTAGTTTAAAACATACATACGTTTTAAAATCCAGTAATGCTGTACACACCTTGTGCCTGTTAGAGGACTAGTTCCAGCTGTAAAAGCGCCCGTTTCTAAAGAAAAGGGCCCTGGGCCGTTCTCCCGAACTCCTAAAAATTAAGCTTTTGTTTTAGGGAAAAAAAATAGTTTGAATATCCTATAATATGTTAACATAACACTTTTTAAAAATCCAATAATAGGTTTTGTTTTACTTACCGTTTACGATGGCCATGTTATAAAGAACGATGTTAGTGTTGATGATCGCAAAGAAAATGGTGTGCTCTGCAGCGAATCTTGAGGCGTAAATGGCTCAGGGTTTCGGGCTCTGAGCGTGTTTTTTTTATATAGGGTGGGTGTTTCCAAAAAGAAAAGGTATGTCTCCAATCAATTTAAATGAGACCCTTCAAGGCTTTTGTCTTCTCAAGGAATTACAAAGGAGCCGATACTTCAGACAATAGGCGGGGTCGCCACCCGACTGGTACACCTGCCCCATTTACCTTGTCGAGGAATTACAAAAAGAGCCAATACCGGCCACTTTAAACAATAGGCTGGGCCCTTGTTCGCATGGTACTCTCAACTAGTGATACCCACGGTGGGCTTTTACAATCCTGAACAAATTCAAACAATTAGCCAGCTGTTGAAAAGTTGGAGCGGGTCTGGGCGAATGGTTTTAGAAGTATCACTGTAGCGTTTATTTTCTAAAGGGCTGAATGTTATTTGTGACTATCTGTTGTGTTAAAAACTACTCTGAAACCATGAAACCCCTTACAGAAGAAATGGCCCGTTTGATCCGTTTTTAATTAAATAAAATGCTTGCATCGGTGCAAGGTGTGACACCAGAATCACAAAATGAGTGTATTTAAAAGAAGATTAGTTTGAAAAGAGCGATACTGGCTGCTTATAGCATTTATTTTCTAAAGGACTGAATGCTATTTGTAACATTTACTGTGTTAAAAACTAGCTGGCTGGCTTTGTCTCACTCTTAGTTCAACATTCCGAAATCCCGATTTTTAAATAAAATGATCGCATCAACCCTGGAAAGAAACCCCAGTAGATGTGTAAAAACTAGTTAAATTAAAACTAGGGGTTTGATTAAATGAAACGCTTGTGAACATGCTGACATCACCCATTCAGAAGAAATTCCCATTTGTGCCATTTATAAAATAAAATGCATGCCTCACTGCAAGCTGAGACATTGTCAGATTTAGAAAATTAGTGTGATTAAAACACTATTACCAACACTTTTGACTAGAGCACACCCTCTTTGTTAAGGCGCACTGTGAACCAAAACAGCTTCCACTCCGCCAAGAATGAAACAAGAAACAAAGAATTGCTTTTAAGAACACATGCATAACTGAATGTTGCGATACACCTAAGTGATAAAAATAGTTTAATTAAAAACCCTATGGTTTGATTAAATTAAAACCCCGTTAAAAACACAAACTCATATAACCCCTCTGATCCCCTGTGGTATTTCCACACCTGAACGCGCATGCGCACACACACGAAACTGGTCAAATCGGTTTGGTTGGCCGCCATCTTGGACAGGTGCCATCGTATTACTACTGGGCAGACCACAGCGACCTCCCTGAACAGGGTCCAGTAACCATCACAGTGGCAGATATCCAAGAAAGGGTCTCCAGTATGAAGAGTTGGACAGCACCAGGGCCCGACATGGTTCACGCCTACTGGCTGAAGAAGCTGACTGCACTCCACGAGCGTCTGGCAGCACAAATGAACCAGCTGCTAGTTAACGAGAGACACCCGGAATGGCTAACTGAAGGCCGGACGGTCCTGATCCCCAAGGACCCCAAGAAGGGACCGGTCCCCTCCAACTACCGACCAATAACCTGCCTCAGTACTACATGGAAGCTCCTGTCAGGCATCATATCGGCTAAGATGAACAGGCACATGGGTCAATACATGAGCGGGACACAGAAAGGAATTGGCAAGAATACCAGAGGCGCAAAACACCAGCTACTGGTAGACAGAACAATCAGCCGAGACTGCAAGACCAGACTGACCAACCTGTGCACTGCCTGGATTGATTACAAGAAGGCCTATGACTCAATGCCCCACAGCTGGATACTGGAATGCCTAGAATTGTACAAGATCAATGGGACCCTAAGAGCCTTCATCAGGAACTCAATGGGGATGTGGCGTACAACACTAGAGGCCAACTCCAAGCCCATAGCACAAGTCACCATCAAGTGCGGGATCTACCAAGGAGATGCTCTGTCCCCACTGCTGTTCTGCATAGGCCTGAACCCCCTCAGTGAGATCATTAACAAGACTGGCTACGGATACCGACTACGGAACGAAGCAGTTGTCAGCCACCTCCTGTACATGGATGACATCAAGCTGTATGCCAAGAGTGAACGAGACATCGATTCACTGATCCACACTACCAGGCTATACAGCAATGACATTGGAATGTCTTTCGGACTGGAGAAGTGTAGTCGGATGGTAACAAAGAGAGGGAAGGTAGTCAGAACTGAGGGGATTGAACTACCAGAAGGCAACATTGCAGACATAGAGGACAGTTACAAGTACCTGGGGATCCAGCAGGCAAATGGGAACCATGAAGAGGCCGCTAGAAAGGCTGCAACCACCAAGTACCTGCAGAGGTACTTCAGCTGACTCCTCAGGCAAGTCCTGAGGAGTCAGCTGAATGGTAAGAACAAGATCTGGGCCATCAACACGTACGCCCTGCCCGTGATCAGGTACCCTGCTGGGGTAATAGGCTGGCCAAAGGAGGAGATAGAAGCCACTGACATAAAGACAAGAAAGCTCCTTACCATGCATGGAGGGTTTCACCCCAAGTCCAGCACCCTGAGGCTGTACGCTAAGCGGAAGGAAGGGGGCCGGGGACTGGTGAGTGTCAGCACCACAGTCCAGGATGAGACAAGGAACATCCAAGAATACATTGGGAAGATGGCCCCAACTGACCGAGTGCTCAGTGAATACCTCAGGCAGCAGAAACCCAAGAAAGAGGAGGGAAACGAGGAACCATCATGGAAGGACAGGCCCCTGCACGGTATGTACCACCGGCAGATAGAGGAGGTGGCTGATATCCAGAAATCCTACCAGTGGCTGGACAAAGCTGGACTGAAAGACAGCACAGAGGCACTAATCATGGCAGCACAAGAACAAGCTCTGAGTACAAGATCCATAGAGGCTGGGGTCTATCACACCAGGCAAGACCCCAGGTGCAGGCTGTGTAAAGATGCCCCAGAGACAATCCAGCACATAACAGCAGGGTGCAAGATGCTAGCAGGCAAGGCATACATGGAACGCCATAACCAAGTGGCCGGCATAGTGTACAGGAACATCTGTGCCGAGTATAACCTGGAAGTCCCGAGGTCAAAATGGGAGATGCCCCCAAGGGTGGTGGAGAATGACCGAGCTAAGATCCTGTGGGACTTCCAGATACAGACGGACAAAATGGTGGTGGCTAACCAACCGGACATAGTGGTGGTAGACAAACAGAAGAAGACGGCCGTAGTGATCGATGTAGCGGTTCCGAATGACAGCAATATCAGGAAGAAGGAACACGAGAAGCTGGAGAAATACCAAGGGCTCAGAGAAGAGCTCGAGAGGATGTGGAGGGTGAAGGTAACGGTGGTCCCCGTGGTAATCGGAGCACTAGGTGCGGTGACTCCCAAGCTAGGCGAGTGGCTCCAGCAGATCCCAGGAATAACATCGGAGATCTCTGTCCAGAAGAGCGCAGTCCTGGGAACAGCTAAGATACTGCGCAGGACCCTCAAGCTCCCAGGCCTCTGGTAGAGGACCCGAGCTTGAAGGATAAACCGCCCGCAGGGGCGTGCTGGGTGTTTATATATATATATATATATGTATATATCCCCTCAGAATTATTTTTCCAGTTCATGAGGACTGTTTTCTTGGCTATGCATAGGGCAGTGAAGATCATATGGGCTATATTCTTTTCTGAAGTGACATTATCTAAGCTGCCCAGTAGACACACTAAGGGGGAAGTTGGAATGTTACATTTCAGACACTTTGATAAGTCTTCACATATCTCGCGCCAAAACTTTTGCACTGGTGGACAGAACCAAAGAGCGTGGATGTAATTGTCTGGTGTATTGCCTTGACAGTGTGAGCAGTTGTTGGAAGATGTAAAGCCCATCTTGAACATCCGATGACCTGTATAGTGCACTCTATGAAGTATTTTGTATTGTATTAATTGCAGACTGGGATTTTTAATTAATTTAAAAGTTTTTAAGCAAATCTGAGACCAGAAGTTTTGGTCTAGGTTGACTGATAAATCTGCTTCCCACTTTGCAGTAGGAAGGGATATTGATTCATCTAATTTAGAAAGTGTCTCAACCTGAGCATTTGAAGCTTATCTGCTCAGAACAAAGTTGCACAAATCTTTTTGGTGGTGCAGCATTTTTAAAGACAAGATGAACATCTGAGCACAAGATGACCTTCTGAAAAGTAAATGTTCTTTTTTTGCTAAGGATATCACAGTGACGTTGCTGTGTTAGGGATTCCTGTCAAGAACATTTGCTTGTTTATAAAATGACCTCATTGGTTTTAAAGATAAAGATGCAGTAGCTGATGAGAAATTATCAACACACTGCCTGCTTCAGTGAGTTGCTTTCTATATAATTAAAGATAACTATGCTGTGTTTTAATTTATTACTCTTGATGTGCTTTAAAAGCTAAGCGTAGGGCATAAAATCCTATGAAGATGCACTTTATTTACACTTCATTTCTCAATATAAAAGAGCAGAAGTAATCAGGCAGTTTTCACCACAAGTATTTTATAGACCCTGCATACCACATTATTTATCTATCTATTGGATACAGAGGACCAATATATCTCTACAAACAGAGCATTACTGGAAACCAGTATAATAACTAATCACTTGTGATGCCTAAATAGGATCAAGTGATTAAAATATAGCATTGAGAAGGTAATAAATAACAAATTGTATTTCTATTTTCAGTGACCTATAGTTTAATCCAGCTTTATAAGACTGCATGCATCATGTATGCATTTAAAGTACCCTTTGAACTACCAAAAGTGCAGTATGTACAGGCTCAAGACACAGAAATGTTTTCTTTACAAGCAAACATACACCCACTTTGCATCACACCCTGCTGGTTCCGTACTCGTTCGACAGGTTTTCTCGTCAGCACAAACAACGCCACACCCTCGCAGTTCTCTCACCTCCACTGTCCAGGTGCAGGGATCACAGAGAGGGGTGGGGGAGGCAAAGGGGAGGAAGGAGGAGGGTCATTATCCCCTTTGAGGGTGGAGCAAAAGGGGAGGCGAAGAAAGCGGATGAAGCATTTGAAGCTCATATTGACATGTGGCTCTGTAGGCTCCTGTGTGCACAGGTAAGAACGAATGAACTTTGTGGTAGATTGATACTATCTGGTGCTTGTAGATTTCCACCTGTAGCCGTGTGGTAGAGGTGGCGGGAGTGTTTACACAGGTTAAACCAGTTTCATTGCCAGGAAGTGGACATGCTGGCAGTCAGGTCACAGCAAAGTTTACTGTACATTTGCACCTGTTCACATTACTGAATGTGAACTGCATTTATTACTATTTATTTCTTATCTTGCCTTTGAAAGACATAATTTTGGAAAAAATGTAAATAGAATTAATATTTACCCGACATGACATGAACCTATTCCTAGAATTTTCTTTTCAGTCATTTGCAAACAGCCTTCAGTTCCAGGGTTCAGTGTTAATGTAAACAACTAAATATTGACTGTGAAGCATGTTGGCAGTTGAATGACCATGTAAAACATAGATTTGACTTTGCAAGATGTTCCAGAAATGTTTGTATTTGTCATCCCTGAATTCTTCCACCCTGAGACAAGAAGCCATTTTAATATGTCAACCCTGTTTTTTTCAGCCATGGATGGTGTGTTGGAAGGCGCGGCTGTGTTGTGTGCATGTAAACTGGCCTGCAGTCTACTCTTCCTGCCCTCATTGGCCGACTCCTACAGTGCTGTCAGTTTCTGCTGCTGCTGCCTCCTCGTCTTCACAGACTTCCTGGTCACAGGTGAGGGCTTGATTAGGACACTGCAGGATTCTAACCAGTGTTTCCAGTTCCCCCACAGCCCTCTTATACAAACTGAATCACTTGAATTAGTTTAAAATATCAGAAGGTGTTTCCAACAACCTGTATGTTCAAGTTTCCAAATAATTTTTATTTTTTAAGATTAACCTTACCTCACAGCAGAATCTTGGTTTTACTGACCTCCAGTGGCTTAAGCACTCACCATGCAATGGTGATTTGCAGGCGTTACCCAAGGCCTGTGACATCATTGCTGGGCGTGGCTATAGGTGCAGCAAATAATGAATCAAATAGAATAATGATGCCTCGATGGCCTTACAGAAATAGTGAATTTGTTGATCCAGTTCACTCTCTGTAATAAATGCACTGCAGACACAACAGAAAGGAGATGCTGTGAAACGTCACACGTTTTATTTATTGCCAGTGGCTGAGATGTGGCAGTATGTAGCCACAGGCTTTGATCACAGCTGCAGCTGCTCTGCCTGGGATCTGGTGGCTGAGGATGGGATTAATGCTCAGGCTTCAGCAGCATTTGCTGTTGAATCTGCGGACTGTGGATGGGTGCCTCTGTCGATGGAGGAAAACATTTCTGTGAGGTTTCTGATTAAACTGTTAGAGTGTGAGGACTGAAGGAGCATTTTGAAGCAAAGCATGTTTTGCCCTCCCTACGCTTCAAAATGCTGGAGTCAGCAGGAGCCATGAGAAGTTACTGTTTTTCTACATCACAAAAAATTAAACAAAAGTTGGAAAGGTTTGCTTTAAACTTACTTTCAATACATTTGTTTACTGTTGAACTTTTTAAATCTTAAAGTCATGTAACACTTGACAAAGTCAATGAGTATATATCCTCCTAAATGTTTCAGCGGGGTCTCAATTCATAGATTAACAGCACTTCATAAATACTGTGTTTTCCCATATTTCAAAAATATTTCAAAATCCATGGTCCAATCAAATCTGAAAACCTGCCTTATATCCTTCTGCAAGAGGTCTAAACTCTGACAGGTGATGACTTTTGTACTTTTATTGTCTATAATTTGCTTTTATTGAACATGGAAAAAAGAAACTCTGTATCTATTAAGAAATGCAGCTGGTGTTTCTTAACAGAGACATGTTACAACTCATTCTTTTTAGTACAAAGAGATCTCGGGTAAATACGAGCAGTGGTTTCACAACTCCGACCTGAGTCGGTCTAATCAGCTTTAAGAACCAAAATGCCTGGTAAATTAATTGGGAGCCTGTTTAATCTAATTTATAATAACCTCATCTATAATAAATGTTTATATTAATAAGGTGAATAGACATCAAAGCAGCAATATCTACCAAACAAACTTGAGAAGAATAAAGAAGTATGAATTTAAAAAAGATATAAAAGTGTTTTTCATGTTCACTGTAAGTAAAATGGCAAAGGAAATGAACTTGTATCTTCATCTGAGAGCTACAGATTAAATAATTATTGTAATCTTTGAGTTTGGGTTGTTGTTGTTACTTTACTTTTGGAACTTCGGATGAACATTTTCACAATTTTCTGATAGAACAAGAAAACAAATGACAGATTCTAGAATAATAAATATGTACAAGTTGCTGTTATGTGAGATGTAGTGATCCTGGAACTAGTTCCACTCGCTGCCAGACGCCTTTTTATTTACATGATAAGAGATGCAAATGCTATTGTTTGCTAAAATAAAGATAAATAAAACAGACCTTATGTAAATTTCACCAGTCCTTTTGGTTTTGGCTGGGGCAGTGGTTTAGGAGGCAAGACACATGAACTCCTACACAGTTACCCGAGTTATTCATACTTCAATCGGTCAAACTGTGTTTGTATGGAGGGGTGTGTTCGGATAAAAAATGATTTGCGGGCTGAGTTACCTTACACCTATATTAGGATGAAGTGTTTTTCAGAGCTTTGTCTTTAATAAAATGGCAGAATATTTATTTTAAGTTACTTTATTAAACCAACCCTTTCTCTTCTTTGTGATATCTAATTACCTGGTCTTATCCAGTCATCTAACCCACTGACTCTGACACTTTTTCTTTGTGTTTTGTGTTTCTGCAGCTTTTCTGAGTTGCCTTTGGATCTTTGACTCTTGGCTGACTGACTTGACTCCATCAGGGGATTTTATTGCCCTGCGCTTCCTGCTCTTTCTCAGCCAAACCTATGGAGGGGTGCTGCTGCTGACCGCACCTCTGATCGCTGTGGAGACTGTGATCAGACTCCTGTGGCCTTGTGTTGTCGTCCCTCTTAGGACAGCGAGGCGGACAGCAGGCTCTGATGGACAGTGTTGTGATGGGAAAGAGGAGGAAGAGGAAGACAGCAGCGGCTCAGATGAAGACATACGGTCTCATGTTGTCGGCTACCTCTGCTGCCTGTCAGTGTGGGTCATTGTCGCCCTCAATGTCAGGGGGCAATGGAAGCTGGAGGAAGTGTGGGCTGCTGCCTGTCTCCACACAAATAGCTCCCTTGTCAGATGTCTGCCCAGCCTCTTCAGCCCCATTCCTAGCGGCATAAATCTCTGCTGGTCCATGGGCTTCTTCCTCCTTCTGCTCCTGCTGACCACGAGCAGCACAGGCCTTCAAAGGAGACGCCAAGGCCATTCGCTGATGTTCAGAGTCTTCAATAAAGGCGACTGTCACTGCCAAGAACTCATTCCAGAGTCGTCCGCACCCCTCAAGCCTGTAAAACCAGGGATGTTGGTGTCTGAGCCAGCACAGCATGTTGACCCAGAGAAAACAGAGAGCAGCTGTACTGTTCATACAGCCTGGAACAGCTGGCAGATGTTGACATGCAACCATGGAGACTTTGTCCTTATTTCCCCAATGTGTTTGTCTGGAAAGAAGGGAAGTCAGGAGCAAGAAATGGCAAGGAGAGATGTATCTGTGGCATTTATCACAGAGGAAAACGTGGACTCACAGTGCAGGAGCTGGTGTGGGTGGCGACAGTGGGGTTTTCCCAGCCTCGGGGTGAATGTAATGATAGGGTTGGTATGTGTGCTCTCCATATTTGCGCTGCCTCTCAACCTAAGCGTGAATGTTGTTCTCGTCAGGACTATTGAGACTCTGCTGGAGCTGTGTATCAAATCTGTACTTTCATCAAACATAGCGGCAAACACAAGAGACACGTCTACCTCTGGTGATGAAACACTCATTTAACGCCAAACAAATGGGGAGAGAAAGTGGAACCTGATTGGTCGCCGTTTGCAACACAGTCATCAGATTACAGCTGGCTTGGCTGTTAACACTGGCTTGAATAGAGCACAAATGCACATTTGCGTGCAGCTATTCACATGTGAGGAGTAATATGTGGAAACTGCTGATAGCTGTTGAGGAGGCAGGTTGAGGCGTGCTTGGTAGAAAGACTCTAAAAACCTCGACTGGAACAGATGGCTGGAAGGCCTCTCCTTACTATTCAGAGCTTTGGGATCTGCCACTATTTGTCATTACATAGTGGGTTACAAAACAAGCCACTCCAGTATAAATAAGACTAATACAGGCGCAAACACTGTTTTGAAAGTTATGAACGGGATGAATTAATATGAGTCTGCTGATGCTCCATCACATAATGCTTGTTTAAAGCTGCATATAAATAAATGCTGAGTGACTGCAGGGCACACCGGGAATTCTTTTGGTTTTCTTTGTAGGTTTGTTCCAAAGGATTCAACTGAAGCTGAAGTATGTGAACTTGAATACTTATTATTCAAGTTATTCGGAAGTTAACAATCACAATTGCGCATTGAAATAGAACAAATGATCACTTTATAAAAGCAGCGTGAAGCATTAAATCTGTGATTTCTGTTTCTTTGCCATGTTTCTGCTTTCTGTGACCTGTTAGCTGCTTACTTACTATCCACTTCACTAGGGACACCTGTTCAACTGCTCATTAACACCAATCACCAGTCAACTGGCAGCAACTCTATGCATTTAGGCTTGTGGACATGGTCTTAACAACCAACTGAAGAATGGGGAAGAAAGATCTGGGTGAACATGCTGGCGTTGTTGATGCCAGACAGGCTGGTCTGACAATTTCAGAAGCTGCAGATATGCTGGGATTTTCCCACTTAACCATAAGTATTTCTCCATAAAAGAGAAAATATAGAAAATGGTCCGAGGAGAATGGCCAGACTGCTTCAGCCTCTTGGGAACACTCAAAGAACATTACAACCAAGGTGTGCAGAAGAGCATCTTCTTGAACCTTAAAGCAGATGGGCTACAATAGCAGAAGACCACACGTGGTTCCAATCCTGTCAGCTAAGAACAGGAAACTGAGGCTATCATCACACAGGTTCCCCAAAATTGGACAATAAATGATTGGTAAAATGTTGCCTGATCTGATCAGATGGTAGGGTCAAAATTTGGTGTTAATAACATGAAAGGTTGCATCCATCCTGCCTGGTATCAGTGGCTCAGGCTGGTGGTGAAGGTAAGTGTGAGGGATATCTTTTGGCACATTTTGGGTCACTTTGCATCATCTGAGTATCATTTAAACACCAAAGCGTACCTGAGTATTGTTTCTGGCACACTGTACCCATCTTCTGATGGCTGCTTCAAGCAGGATAAAGCATCATGTCACAAGCTCAAATCATCTCAAACTGCTTTGTTGAACGTGACAATGAGTTCACTGTACTCAAATGGCCTCCACTGTCAACAGATCTCAATCCATCTCTGGGATTTTGTGGAACAACAGATTCACATCATGGATGTGCCGAAAGCAAATCCGCAGCACCCGTGTGATGCTATGATATCAATACGGACCAAAACCTCAGAGGAATGTTTCCACCACCTTGTTCAATTAAAAATTTCAAAAGCATTGAACCCTGTAGTAGCAAGGTGTTTTTAATAAAATGTCCAATGAGTGTCTTCTTGTAATACTTATTTATGAGTAATAAGACCTCTTTTTATAGTAAATGCTTTTACTTTATATATTTTTACTGACTACATTTTCAATGCAGGAATTTTGAAAATAATCAAATTTTATTCTGTTTAAATTTGTGCTTTTACTTAAAAACAGGCACAGAAATTATTTCCACTCTCGTTTCTGTCCTTTAAGTTGAACATTAACTTTGCACAGACTGGAATAGGTACCTTTGCTCTTTCAAAAAGTACCAAAGAAGTACCATTCAGCCCCACTAAATCTCTCTGACAGCTGAAGTTGTTCCCGTGTTACCTGTTTCTGTTGTTGGTGACTTGTTTGACTTTCATCTGGTTGTCTGGCAACAAGTCCCTGCAAAAACTAAAACCTGGCTCTTAAAGTCTGTGATTCTACAGAAGAATCTTCTTTTGTACGCATTGGCTAAACAAACAAAATGTAAGGTGTTATTAGTGAGGCTTAGAGATAACTGACGATAGGTTCTAGTTTCTTTCATATTAGTGGTGTCAAAGTCATTCATGTTCATGCCCCCCCCCCCCCTCCGCTGGTTCTGGCCTGCAGGCTGTACACTTGACACCTCTGCTTTAGAAACAAAACTGACTTGGTCCTCTGGCAATATCTTCATATTTAAAAGGCATGTATCCTGCTCAGAAAAGGTTATCGGGTTTTCCTGTCCAGACACATGAGACAGCACATTTCTCAAACATTTAAAAAAAAAGAAAAAGGAAACCCAAAACAACTTTGGACCAGTTTCGCAAATGGTAGAGCCGCTTTAGACCAATAGGTCTCAAATTGTTCTGGCATGCTCTCTTTAGTTAGTTTTGGCGTTTCAGTGATTAAAAAAAATTCAAATGAAAGTTTTAGAGGAATAACTTTCAAATTAATCTTAATTTACTCCAATTTTGTGTGTCTTCTCTTGTCTCTGCACTTTATTGAGACATCTACAGTTCAGTTCATACGTTTGAGGACAGTGAGGCCTTTTTTTTGCCTTTGTACACGACTACAGACTATTTAAATCAAACAATCATCATGTGATTTAAGTGCAGACTTTAAGCTTTAATTCAAGTGACTGAGCAAAAGTTTTCCATCAACTGTTTAGGTGTTACAGACATTTTCAGTGGCTCAGAAATAATTGGATAATTAACTGACAGGCCATTTCGTGTTCAGGTTCCCTGGTTGTTTCATAACAAATGAAGCAGATAAATGAGCTGAAGTTAAATCCAAGTGTTGATCTTGTCAGTGAAAAGTGAAGAATGACATTTTCTGGCTGAAAAAAATGTGGAAAAACTTTAAGAGTTGCTAAATCATCAATCACATTCCTGAAAAGAAGGAATGCACCGGCCAGCTCAGCAATATCAAAAGATCTGAAAGACCACAGTAGACTGCTAAAGTGGATGATGACAGAATTATTTCCGTCTTTAAGAAGAACACCTTCATAACGTCCATCCAAGTCAAGGTGTATCATTTTTTTTTTTTAGATCTACAATCAAGAGACGCCTTCATGTATGGAAATATAGACTGTTTACAACAAGGTGCAAACCACTGGTTACACTCAAGAACAAGGAGGACAGATTACAGGGTGGGCCATTTATATGGATACACTGTAATAAAATGGGAATGGTTGGTTTCATGAGTTATTTACAAGTTTCTCTTTGTTCACAGATGGGTGGTCTCGTAGGGTGTCTTGCATTGAAATCTGCTGCAATGACCCGGTTACTGCGTTCACCAGATATCAACACAATTTCGATCCGCTCCTCACGTGTTAACCTCTTCAACATGTCAATGGCTGCGAACAAAGAGAAACGTGTAAATAACTCATGAAAGAATAAAGTTACGTTGAAACCGAGCACACCATTGCTTTTCTTGTGACATTACCAATAAGTTTGATGTGTCACATGGCCGTCTTCCTATTGAAAAAACAAAAGTTGTATCCAAGATGGCCGACTTCTAAATGGCCACCATGGTCACCACCCATCTTGAGGTGTTTGCCCCCTCACATATACTAATGTGCCACAAACAGGACTTTAATATCACCAACCATTCCCATTTTATTACGGTGTATCCATATAAATTGCCCACCCTGTAGATTAGACTTTGACAAAAAATATCTGCAGGAACCTGCACGGTTCTGTTCTTCAGAGCGATGAAACTAAGATAAACGTGTACCAGAATGATGAGAAAAGAAATAGATGGAGGAGGGAAACGGCTCATCTGAAGCCAGAGATCTGTCAAACATGATCGACATAGCGTTGTGGCATCGGCATGCATGGCTGCAGGGAACCAGGCTACTAGCGTTTATTTGATGATGATGATGATATATAGCAGCAGTCACATCATCACATCTGAAGTCTACAGATTCAGACTAATGCTGAGTGCTTCGCAGTGCTAATGAATAATGACCCAAAGCATACTGCTAAAGAAAAGTAAAGAAGTTGGGCATATTCTTGAATGGCCAAGTCAGATAGCTGATCACAATCCAGCAGTGTAGCTTTTTTCAATAAATGCAAAACTGGAGGCAGAGAGACTCACAAACAAGCAGCACCTTCAGCAGAACATCATTAACTGCAAAGGATTTTCATCCACGTAATAAAAACAATTAAAATTCTGCTAGTTTGTTCAATTAATTCTGAACATTTTGAGAAAATGGGGGACTATTTATAAAAAAATACATTTAAAAAAAGACTATAATTCCTGAACAATTAATGCTTTACTTTTGTCAAATACCTTAAATTAAAGCTGGAAGCCTGTGCTTCACATACTGATTCTTTGATTTAAAATCCCCTGCAGTGGTGTGCATAGACAAAATTAAAAACAAACAAACAAAAAAACCAAATCTGTGTCACTATCCAAAAACTTAGGGACCAAACTATAGTTTATCTTCTGCTTTATCTTCTGACTTCTCTAGAGGAGACATGGAAACGATTTTTTCCCCCTTTTAATACTGCTTCAGGTTTCTACTTCAACTATTTGCATAAAAAATGTCTGTGTTCTTCTTTTAATGATGAACAATTCAGATAAAAATTGACATGATGTAGCAGCCAAAACTTAGGGAAACGTGCCAACACCAGAGGGCACTCTGCTACAACAACAAACCCTGACTTCGCTGTGTTCAGTGCTTCAGCATGTAACAGGAGAAGCATGAGGAGGACTCAGGAAACAGGATGAAGGTGAATTAGGCTGTCTCCTCTCTGATTGAGCTAAACACCTTCGCACTGCTTCTTTTACGGTGTAGAGACTTGTGCTGACAAATACACTGACTCATGCAAGATTATACAAGAAGGTCAATTTCTCTGTGTGTCCGCTGTGGACAGTGCAGGGGAGAGGGTGTGAATGTGTGTGAAAGCGAGAGGGAGGATTTTTTTTATTTTATATAAGTAGATGATGACATTTAATTGGAAAAGTTGCTTCAAATTTCCTCATTTCTGAAGTTCTTACTATTCAGTGCTGGAACTGTGATCTATGAGGAGGGTGGAAAGAACAACAGACTGTATTTTTATACAAGATTTGAGATAATTTTCTTCCTAATGGCGTAACATTTTATTGCCTTAACAAGACACCCACAAGTGTTTTATCTTCTCCCAGCTAGATGAGTAATCCTCTGCTTCACCTACACAACTTTTTTTTTCTTTTCTGTTTTTAATTTCTGAGACAGGATGAAGGCAAGATTTTGTCATTTCTTTAATGAGCCCTGGAGTGTGTTTATCAACCAAAAGGGGGATACACAACTATCTAAAGTTCATCTGTTCCTTTATGAAGCTCCAAATGACAACAACAGATGGCTCATGGCACTGAAGAAAACCCCTACAATTAAACAACCCCCTATGAGAAAGCACTTGGTCATGGTGGGAAGGAAAAACTCCCTTTTAACAGGAAAATATCCGCAAAAGCAGGCTCAGGGAGGGACAGCCATCTGATCCAGCTCTAAGGAAGGTTTTAAGCCTACTCTTAAAAGCAGAGAGGGTGTCTTGTCTCTTGAATCCAAACTGGGAGCTGGATCCTGCCTTTTACTTTTAGAAATTCAAGGAATCACAAGTAAGCGAGCAGTCTGAGAGCGAAGTGCTCTGTTAGAATAATAATGTACTATGAGGTCTTTAAGATATAATAGAGGCTAATTATTCACGACTTTGTATCAATTCAACATTGAGCCAATGAAGAGAAGCCAGTAATGGAGAATTGTGTCCAAAAATGCATAACTAATGGAAAATCACACCCCTATACGAGAGAAAAAGAAGTCCACACATGGGAGAAACAGGAAGCAGACAATGTTTGGCATTCTGGCTTGATAAATGACCTCAGTGTTCAATCAATTAACAAAATAGATGTCGGACTAATCCCTTCAGCAGTGAGATGGTGTAAAATCCTGTGGCACAGTCATGATCCTCAAGTCCCATTTAATCTAATACAGTGCATAATCCTTGAACATAAACTGCATAATAACATGGATGATGGATCTGTTCATGCTACCAGCATTACGGCTGAAGCTCGTTCTTCAGCAGGAAGGGAAAAAATGATGACAAAAGTGAGCCTCTATTTCTGCTTTCCCCATCACTTAGAAGATTAAAAACCCTACACTCCCGCCTCAGGAGGGCCACATCAGACTGGAATCAGATACGAGTCTCTCAAAGGAGAGCTCAGTGACTTTTTAATGGACACTTTCCCCTCTGGGAAAAATGTCTATTACGGGTTGGACACCTTCTCCTCGGATAAAAATGTCTTTAATCACAGGAGAAAAGTACGCAGAGTCAAAGCTGAGAATATGAAGCCTCTTGTCCTGAGGGTGTGCTCTGGATCAATGGCACTGCTTCAAACTGCACTGTTTGTTCATGAAACAACGCTCAATTGCTTTGGAGTGTGAAAGAAGAAAGAACGAAGGCGCAAAGTCAGAAACAAAAATAACTTTTTTTCTTCCTGGCGTTTTAAAACACAGAACGTGACTCAGACGTTAATCGTTTTTGTCGAGATTAAAAAAAAAGTTAAATAAAGGGGCTGCACGACAGTTTCTTCTTTGCCGTTTCACTGAGCTTCATTCAGATGCATCACAGATGGCAGACGAACAGGATGCATTGAAAACGGTGGCTCATCCGCAGTGAGGGAACACTGAACTCCAGCAGACATCTTTTTTTATTCATCATGTCACACGCCCGAGCCTCAGTCTCAGCCAAAATAGGGAACAGTAATGAAAAAGAGTGCACAGCCTCCCACATCCCTGCTGGATACCTTAGCAGAGCTGCGAGTTTGGCACAGCCCAATAAAATGTGTGGCATGAAAACTCTCTCTGATCTGGAGCAGGTATTGACAAGCTCAGACAAAGCTTTCCTACATTTAAAGCAGGACTCATCTGCCTACCAGATGTTTCATTTTAGGGGTTTTGGTTTCAGCTGCCGCATGGTGTTCATTATGATGATGGTTTAACAAAAATGTGACAGATCGTCACAGATGGAGGAATAGATGACCGCTACCCTTCAATGTCCAAAGGAAACAGCACAAATAAAAGGTGAAGTTAAACGCCAGGTGGTGCTGCATAAAAAGAGCACTAAGGCTGGGTTTGGGTGAAGACTAAATGTTTTGATTTTACACCCTGAGATAAAGCTGTGCTCTATTTTTCTAGAAAATGTGAGAAGGGGGAACAAGGAAAGAAAAGAAGAAATAATAAAGTTAAGTAGATTTAAGATTGATGACCTCTCCTCCAAAATGAAAACTAGTCATGCGTGATGACATGTTGGCACTCAAAAGATAGAGTCCATTTATGTATTGCTTTTTTAGACTTACTGATCATTTAATGTGCTTTAAACTACAACATACATTCACCCACTCCTTCGCTTTCTAAGAAGTATTTACAGCAGCTTCTTAGAGCATCTTTTCCAAGGACACTATGTTTTGCGGACTGGAGGAGCCGGGGATCAATTCTCTGATCCACTGATTTCTTGAGCTGCAGTTGCTATATAAGTTCTCTATTAAACACTCTGTTCTGTGGCACACTGAGGTGTGCAGATGAGCAGCCTTCAGTTTTCCGAATTGGTATTATGAGAAAAATGAACCGGACTGCTCTGTGGAGTTGCTGCTGATGCACCAGCAAAACAAAGTTAATGAGACAGTGGGGTTTTTCACAGTCATTTATTGTACATTAAAACATTTCCCACAAACCTCCAGTGGCAAAAGCTCACTAGAATATATTCACACAATGACGCAAGGGGGCCCCTCATCAAAAGACACAATCATCATAATTATCATTAAAAGTGTCATAGATACTATCGTCATTTTAACCATTTGCATCACTGTCACCAGTAACATCACCTCACAATAATCTCCTTCTTAATATTTAACATAAAGTCTTAATGAAGCAGACAGCACAAGGGTCTGCAACAAACTGGGGTCAAGTTTTGTTTTAACCTGGGGGGGTTACTCCAAGGAGGTTTTCCCTAATAACAGATCGAAGAGAGAAAAATAACCCACTGGGTTATCTGGGGGCATTTTTGTTGGGTATTTGAGGCGTGTCAGGTGTTACTCAGCCACATCAGATGACTGGTGAATAACTCGCAGGCCCCTGCAGATCTGTGCAAGCTAAGACAAGCGCATAGAGTCATCTGCAGAGTCACAAAATTTGACCCTAGTTTGCGTCATACTGCACATACTGCAATCACATCCTACAAAAACAGGGGCACTGCCCCGATTTTTCTTTTACACGGACAAAACAAGAGGACACACATACAAATGCAAATGTGTACAGAGGCAATGGAAGGTCAAACTGATCCTTTTTTTTGTTCATTTGTAGATTTCCCGCAGAAGAAAAATCTATTAAGCTCTGCTTGATAGCAGGGTATTTTGCAATAAACATTTTGGCCGCTCCGTGGGTATGCCTGGATGGCCAGATGGGTGTTTATCAACCACAACCAAAGCTGGATTTAAAATTATAGCTGCAGCAGGCTGCACAAACACACCCGTGAACATCCCCTCCGAGCGCCTCACGCGTCTCTCAGTGTGCCGGAACTGGCCGAGGGACAAGAGCCTCTTAGAGCAGATTCTGCTCGACTTGTGTTTAACTAATGATAAACAAGAGCACTTGAGGCACGTGTCAAAAACACAAGTGAGCCTCTGAGGACTTCTCAGTGATTCTAATCACAGCGACGGCGGCGGCAGCAGCTTTGGGAATGCAAGTCACAGGAAATATCGTATTACTGCTCGCGTTCATCCATCCATCACCTTTTATTTGATAATTAAAAGTTCCTAAAATGTACAGTTTACACAAATGATAGGATTTAGAATAACAAAGCGAACAACTGGTCTCAGAACTGATCTATAATGGTCAGATTTTCACATCTGAGAATTTATGCATTTGTCTCTGTTCAGTTCAGTATGATTTACAAATGTTTTTGACATCAAGACAAATGATCAAACGTCAGGCGTTGTGTAACTTAAACATGATCCAGCATGATGAGTTTTTTAAACTACTGATACTTTATACATACACACACACACACACACACACGTATTCATTTCCACCAATGAGCAGCATATGTCTGCACAACCTCATCACCTCAGCGGCCTATGGACTTCTATAATCATTCATTTAGGTGCTGGTGCACACAGAACTGGAGCTTTCTACACAATGATAAAACCTGTACAGACACATGGATGTAGAAGGAACTACCATGGTCTCAGAGACAAGTCAAAAAAAAAAAGTGCCAGCAGACTTGACGAGCAGATCGCTGTCCAATCAAAAGCCAAAATAGGCGCCAAATGCTGTCAATCACATTCCACAGACAAAGCTAAGCCAACTGTACAGCGCAGAGAAGACAAGTGACTGGTATCCACTGTCCACTTGTTTGGACAGGGAGAGGGAGGGAAAGAGAGAAGGACGTCAAGTCTGAAAAGCCTGAAGCTTGATACAGAGAGCAGAGCCCCCTGGGAGTGTGCAAGGCGGGCCTTAGACAGTTACTTTAAAACTGAGGATAACTTCTGCTGCCACAGACCTCAAAATAAGCCCAGGGGTCCCCACTATCTCCATTTAATGCCATCTTTTTCATGAAAGATGCAGAATGAGGCTCAACAGCAGGTTGTACCTGTACAGTCACTTCAAGTCAAAAAGAGAAGAAGAAGGAGAAGAAAAAAAAAAATGAAGTTTTTAGTTTTAAGAGCAACATCGAGCACAATTCCAACACCGAACTGAAGGAAATAAGTATTTCAAACACCCTATTTAACATTTTGAAAGTGACTTCTTAAACATCTTTTGAAACACGTGAAACCCGTGGATTCATCAATGACAGATTCATCTGTCAGGACAACTGCGATCACAGAGGCGAGCAGCTCTTAAAGGCGTACTGTGTTGATTCGCAGTGGCTGCACATTCTTGCCATTAGCGTGACTCTGGCCAGGGCTGAAGTAGGGGAAGACCTTGGGGGGGAATTTCTCTCGGTAGGTGTAGAGCCAAGACATGTCGTCTGCGTTGTAGAAGATGAGGAGGCCTTTGGGGTAGTCCAGGAACACCCCCACCTTCTCCAGCTTGCTCTTGACATTGAGACGGGTCCAGGGCTCGGTGCAGGCGCTGTACTGGTTCCCGTCGTGCATAACGATGCAGTAGAAGCCGCGGCTCGGCTGGATCTGGATGCTGCCTTTGCGACTGACTGTCTCGCTGGCCACGCCGATCATCCACTGCGTCTTCTCCGACACCATCACCTCCCAGTAATGAACGCCAGACGAAAAGCCCTCTGCACCCAGAACGGACACCTCGACATCAAAGCG
Organism: Copadichromis virginalis; assembly: GCF_057382275.1. Classification (NCBI taxonomy): domain Eukaryota; kingdom Metazoa; phylum Chordata; class Actinopteri; order Cichliformes; family Cichlidae; genus Copadichromis; species Copadichromis virginalis. The sequence goes on along the minus strand of NC_140622.1, from coordinate 25,088,213 downwards.
CCGAGGGGAGTCCTGCAGAGGCTGTGGATGGAGATTCCCGTAGGCCACGATGGTGCAGTCGTCTGAGAGAATCAGTCTTTGGTGGGCTGTGATGGGGTCGAGGGTCAAAGCTGCTGGCACTGAAGAAAGCAATGAACAAGAGCGAACATTTAATTTAGTTTTAGATTTAACCCTGAAAAGAGACTGAACAATGACAAATAAAACAAAAAGTAAAAAAAAAGAAAGAAAGAAAACAAACACATTAATATGTTATGACTCAGCTTAGCCAGACAGAAAAGCAAGGACAGCAGTGTTATTCTCAGCAAGTCCGTTTGCTCCATCATGCTGCCGCTGCGGGAACAGTTTTGTGCTGAGGCAGTGAGTGAAAACTTGAAGACTGCTGGTCACTTTGTAGGAGAGGTGGGGTCAGGGTGATGAAACAGAAAAGTTACCATCGATTTCATCATTTCGATCACAAACTGAAAGTTGGAACAAAAGTTTCGGCTTCATGCTCCGATTCTGATTTGCAGTACTTTGCAAACAGTTTTGAAAAAGCTTAAAACTTCAGATCCTTCTTATCCATCAGGGAGGCTTCTGATCAGTCCCAAATTTATTCTGCTGCATGACAACAAGCTCAAACCTCCAGGCAGAGTTATGAAGAACTGTCTTCAGGATTTGTGGTTGCTGCTGTTTTTTAAAGGCACAAGATGGTGACAGCAGATATTGTAATTAGGGGCATGATTTTGGAGGGTAACTGATACTGCAACAACGTGGCCATATGTTGTCCATGGTAACAATGACAACCAGCCAATCTGGGATAAATCACAATTTCTCTGTTTGCCTTTATTTGGCGAATTGAACCTCTAGTGTTTGCATTATTATCATCATCATGATCATTATTATTATCATTATTGAGTTTCTTATAAGTTAGTTTCTAAAAATGATTCGGGGGCTTAATTTTTGTGGAATCTTTCTAACATCTGAGTGAAAGCCCAGAGATACCAGTTTCATAAACTTTATCAATCCACACTCACCAAGCTGTGGAATTAAAATTTAATGAACCAGTTAGTTAGAAATGCAGCAGCTGTGAATGTGGCTGACAACCAAAATCATTTGGTTTGCTCAGATGCTAATCGCTGTTAATTCAACAAAGCTGGTCAATGCCGATGTTTGACCAATAATGTCCCACTAAAGAAAACTTTTGTGACCATGTGCAGTGACCCTGGGATCTCGCTGCCTTTGATATGAATGCTTTACAGACCACTTTCAAAGAGTTGCAATCAGTCTGCTAACAGTTTGTGACTGAATAGGGCCAAAACGTCAATTCTAAGTAATCATGTCACAGACAGGTTGCGCTGATCAGTGTGGTTTTACTCAGATTGCTAACATGTTGCCTCCAATCTATCTGGATTTGTAAATTAGACGTCAATTAATTTCAAACCTTCATCAATCTGTCTGAGACTGCAGTGAGTCCAAGTTGGGGTGTGACTGTTTGCACAGGTCACATGATGGGAAGCAACCTGTCTCCAATTGCCTTATAACTGTAAGTCTTTAATGCAGCTACATTTGATTGGCCACCAAAGGAGGGCTGAATGCAATCACCAAGTCTGAGAAACCAGATTTTTCCTAGTGCTAGAAGCCATTTTCACTAGGAGGCGCTTTAGTGTGCCTGAACCATGAAACGTAACTTTCTTGTTGTACATTTCTTTTTTGCAAAGCAGACTCTGGTCAAGGTTGGCTCTTTCAATAGCCATACAGAAGAGAAGCGAAACGGACAAATAAATCCTAAAATGTCTGCACTCCAAGCTACTACTGAGTTAAAGTAAGAGGCATTGTGTTATCTTTTGGGAAAACCAAGCATTTAACCCAAACAACATTACAGTATGTATGTATAATTGCTGCCAGAATTGGAGAAGGTGACCAGAGCCCTGGCCTGTGGTAGAGGACGAGTAATGGGTTGTCATTATATGGCACACCCCACTGCAGCTCAACTCCTATTTCAGGAACATGACCCGTGTGCATGTGAGTGTGCGTACACTGTGATGTCGTCTTCATAATGTGTTTTTACATTCTTGTATACATCATATACACTTCAAAAATGAAGTGTTCTCATGAGTCTGCACAGGATGCGACCATGTAAAGAGAAGAAGCAGTAATTACAGGGATGGGAGGAGCAGCTTCAGCTCACAGCCCTGCTCGTCTGTAGGAGGCGGGTCTGCAAACGTTTAGTTATAAGGGAAGCACTTCAGGCCAAACAATAACATCTTGTTCTCTTTGCCCTCTTTTATATGAAGCAAATTCAGGAAAGAGAGGGAAGGGCAACTTTCCAGTTCTCCCGTATTTATATCAGCTGGGATAAATGGAGGTGAAATGTCTGGCAGTCTGCCAGTGGACAGCACAATAGCTTCTTCACACAATGACGTCTGCAGTGTTTGTTACAATCGAGTCATTAAAATTTCATAAGCGGAGTGCCTCTGTGTGTCATATGAAGAAACATGAAGGCAGACACACACGAGGAGACTCCATTTCCCCGCTGCTGAACATGAGGAAAAAAAAAAAAATAGGAAAAGAGAAAGGAGGGGAAAAAAAAAATGGCACAGGGTCTGGTAGTTATTTCTGCTAACCCATCAGTGACAACAAGGGATGATGGGAAGAATGTCTTTGTTGCATCTCTGGCAACTGCTGGTGATGGATCGTAACCAATTGTTCCATTTGGCAGGCAGTCAAGGGAGGCCAAGAAAGTGCCCGGCCTCCACTCAGCCAGCAACAGGCTGAAATGAGAGAATTGATTGAGTAAAAAAAAAAAAAAAATCCTCAGCACATTATTTTAAATAATCTCCTCTGAGTGAGTGATGACTGTAGGGCAGAGATGGTAGAGCTCCTCTCAGGACCGCAAACACAGAAGGACATTACCAACCTGCAGGTTCGATTACAGACGAGAAAGAAGCTCAAAAGCTTCCCAGAAATATTAATGCTGGATCTTCCAACACTCTATATTTGTGAAGAAAATTAGATCATCAACCTATTCTAGGCTCCATCTTCTATGGAAGATGTGGTTACTTGTTTTCTATCCAGGTTAGTTGAGATGATTAATTCCTTTCTAATATCCTTGGGTAAAATATAAACACAACAGCTAGAAACCGGGTGAAAAGAGTAAGTATGGCTGTGTCCAAACACCACCAAAGCCAGAAGCCAGCTCTTTTAATTTCTCTGATTAACATGTAAAGTCTTGTCTGTTTAATATGGACAAATAAAGTATAACCGGCAATTTGTGGTTTTAAAGTCTTAGCACAAAGTCAAACAGGCCAAAAAAGCTTTAAAACAGGAACAGACAGCCACACAGAAAACAAAGTGCTGCTTTTAAACTGATTTAACAAACATGCAATGTAAATGAGAGCTTTAGAGGGGCTGCTAGATTGATTTTTTTCAGTTATGCACGCAAGACAAGCTGTTTACTTCCACTGTATCTGAGAAGCTAAGCTAGCCACTGTCTAGACTCATTTAGTGGTAGGATGTGGGAGCGGCACTAAAAGCAAGCAACATTTTTCAAAAGTGAGTATTCACTCCTTTAACACCTGTATATTTACTAACATGGCTGGGTACATCTACATATAAGCAAGGCTCATTTAAAACTTAGATCTTTTTACTTTACATAAAATTTAAGATCATACTTGAGTTTGAAATGCACATCAAATGTCAAAATATACAAAAAAAAACCCAAAATCCCACTCTTATTGTGTACAATCTCGTTATAATTCTAAGCTACGTTGCATTGGCTCAGTTTTGAAACACCTTGGACACACAGCACAGTTTGCTTCAGGCTTTTAGTGCTTTTAGCGCAGGAGTAATAGTTATTCTTATGCCATTAGTTGTTCAGCTTGTATCTTCCCATGTCCAGAGACTAACGAGCAGGTTGGCTAGTAAAGCTCTTCTTCATCACCATCTGGCCTAAACTGTCCACCTCCTTTGGGTCAGTCACACTAGATTAAAAATAGGATGCCAACGTCCTTGTAACTAGGAAAATAATTTCTGGTTACCTGGTATTTGCATTCAGTGACTAACTGCAAGTACCTGCAGGGATGCAATTGCACAGATCGTCTTCACACAATGAAGACTTAAAAAGCACAGCTGAAAATCAGAGTTGTGATTTCTGTTGACAGACAATCATCATAATATAATATAATATAATATAATATAATATAATATAATATAATATAATAATGCCAACTTGGCCCAAATCAATAACAGACATTACATTTTTTGCTGCCTTGATACCAAAGTTGCTTTGAAGATGCAGACCTGGTTCCCATCTTTCAAGCAACAACTTTTAAAGGCAATAGGTCAACCTTTTCCAAGTTCATTGCACACAGTTGCAATCATTTTTGTCAGGTTGCATTTCCCTGGTGTAGATATAGCATAAGGTGGGATCGACAACAGTTAAGTTATTTAAAGTACCTTCAGCCTACTTAAATCATTTCTACACATTTTTACATATATAAGCCTGAATGAGTTAGCGAAACAGTAAAATGTGTTCAAACAGTGAAAACAGCAGCATTTTGTTTTTGGAAATTCCCACATAATGACAATAAGAACAGACTCATTCAAACTGAAATTAAGACAAGACTAAGGATTTGAAGGCACCCATCGTACCTGGTGAAATGTCCTGGAAGAGTGATTTCCATATTGTATACTGTAACGGACCCATGTACTTTGATGTCGGGAAGTCCTCATACGTTAGGTTGGTCTCATGAATCTTCCCCTTGATCCTGAGTCAGAAAGAGAGATCAATAACAGTCCAAATCCAATTTGCTGCTTTCCCCCCGCCCTTAATAACACTGCCTGTGGTGTTCAGACCACAACATTGACCCCTCGAGTAATAAATCTACTTTGTGTGTTTTAAATATGCCATTAAGCAACTGACAAACTACTTCATGAATCTCAAGGCACAGGGATAAAAATAAATAAATAAAAATAATAATCACAGTACACAGTCAATACGGACCTCTACACGAATCACTCAGAGCACTTACATGAAGTTCAGAGATCAGGCAAGCAATCGAGTGAGTTGGTTAACAGTGTGAAATCTTCATGGGACTTTCCTACGCTTTTGAGCTCTTCTATTCAAATGCTATTTTTTTAAGGCAACCTATGTCAATGTGCTAATTCTTCTTCCTCCTGTGTCAAAACAAGATTTTACATGTGTTTTCGACATCTAAGATCTTGAGTTCCTCTTTCTTTATCCCACAGAAATATTTCTGACTCATCTTGAAATTGAGAGCGCAAACTTTTTTCTTCTGTTATCTGATCACAAGGTGATTTGGGTCAAGTAGCTACTGTAAGCCATAAAAGAAATGACTGTAAGCTTGCAGAGAGATGGTACGGGTCACAGAAGTGCTGCTGGATCTGCATTTACAAGAACAGCATGTTTCAATTCATCTCCAGATCAATGCAGATGGGGGCTTTTTTTAAACCATGACCACATCTTATATTTTAAGAACACTTTTGCACTTTAATCTGAAGAAAATATTTCTAGCGAATGCCAAGTGATGTGTGCACAAACAAACAGCCTTTTACATACACAACTACATGTATGGACAAAGTGACAATTTCTTTACGTAGAGCCCATTGTACACCTCTGAATTTTGCACACTTCACACTTAGTCAAACCAGAGGAAAGGGTGTTTAGGGAGACTTCAAGTACCACAAAACGATACCATGATATTATTACAAAAGAGACTGAGATGGATCAGTGCAAGTATCTTAAGAAATCTCCTTTATAAATTATTTACAGGCTCAATGTTTCTGATAATGAAATTATTGTCGGTCTAACAAATATAAACTTGTTAACTCAAGTATGAACAAACTGATACAGTTTGTCTTTCTGTATTAAAATGATGATTTTCTTGTTTGGACCATTTGAGTCTATAATAAAGATGGATTGACTGACAATTTGCCCGCTTACACTGATTTAGTCTAAAGTACAGGACAAAATGTTAGGACAGAAGTATTACGTGACTCTCCTTTTAATCTTTCAGTTCAGGTGTTTTCATTCCTGTTGTTAAAGGTGTATAAACCTAACCACGTAGCACTGAAACACTGAAAGAATGGGTCGCTCTAACAAGCTCATTGAATTCCACAGTAGTACTGTAATAGAACGCCACTGTTACAACAAGTCAGTTCATCAAATTTCTAGATGTCTAGATATTTGATGATCATCTGTAAGTGGTGCTATTGTAAAGTGGAAGGTTTTAGGAAATACAGCAAAACTCAGCCACGAAAAGGCAGACCACAAAGTTACAGGGGAAAGGCGCACAGTGCAGAGCTCCAATCCTCCTCTGGCATTAACAGGAGAACAAAAACTGTGCGCTGGGAGCTTCATGACATGGCTTTCCATGGTTGAGCTTCTGCTGTTGTAATGTGTTGGTGGTCTAGTACGTTCTTTATTGAAGCCACATGTAGCTCATGTAACAAAACTACATGACAGAAAAAAAACAAAGACCTTTGTAAGGTGCCAGGCCATCATGAGCCTCATGGCTATACTCCTACTGGGGAGACCAACATCATTTCTGTTCTTCGTTTCTCTTTTTGTTAGTATTTTTGTTCCTTCATCTTCTGTGTCCACATTAACAATTGACGATGTGACCTCTAAATTAAGACCAACTTGGCTTTCTTATGACTGTATACATCTCCTAATAATGTTTTTTTATTTTCAAAACTGGTGCCAAAATAGCTCTTACCTCTACCTTTTTAAAAATACATCAGGATTATATAATATACTGTCATCATTTAGACTCACTACAATACCTTTTATTCCCCCACATCAAACAACATTGCTGCTCAACATTTTGACATAGCCTGTTCCAAAACGAACCCAATAAAAGGTTGAGGGAGTTGTGCCAGTCCCTTCATTCGATATGTGCCCATGTTGGATTTTCAGTGCTTCAAACACATTTGGCATGTTCTGAGATACTACTTCCATATACCTGAATCCTCTCTCGTATTTTCTTACTGCACTACAATACATTTTGAGTGCGAGACAGAGGGGAAAAAAAGGAAAAAAAAGAAGCACCTCTCAGATGTGACTGCTACACCCTCCAGGAAGTCGTGTCGCCCTGTCTCATTCAGGCGCTCCTGCAATATCTGGATGCCCTCCTTGACATCTCTCAGCTGTTGACTGTAGCGCTGGATCTTATGCTCAATGTCGGACAGTTTGCGGGCCGTGTCCATCTCCAGCTCCTCCAGCATGCTCTTCTGACGCTCGCGCAGGAATCGATGAAGGCGCTCAAATGCGTCACCGATAGTTGCCCGCAGACTCTTGGCCGAGGACTGAAAAGCAAAAGACGGTGGGAAAATTAAACCCCTCTTGGCTGGGCTATTTGAAAATGTCATTACAGGATTGTGAAGCAGACTTCATACTGTAGTTAGTGAGTGATTCAGTCACAACAGTCTAACTCTTAATTAGACATGGGTCAATAATTCAAGGGCTTACACAGTACTCTAAATTGTGTTAATATTGCATTAACAGCCATTCATTGATTCAGCTTGTACATGTATTGATTTTAAGTGGCTCTCTGAGAGCATGTGTACAACCTCACAGGGAGGAAACAAACAGGTCTGTTTTATATTACTGTGATGAGGAGAAACAGGAGCACACACTAATAGAAATAACCCCAACAGATGACCAGGAGGAGGTCACAAAGGACATCTTGTGGAGGAAGTCGACCGACCGCGAGATCGGTGGAGAGGCTACTGCAGACAGTCATTGAGTGAACCGAGCAGTTGACAGAGAATGGCAGATTGGAAGAACTGGAGAAAATGATTTGTAGCTTAACAGGAAGAATGAGAAGATGGACATCAAAGAGAATTAATCATCTGAGTGTTAGCAGCTGGAGTGTCAGAGAGGCAGAACAAAGGGATGTGACGTAAAACCCAGAAATTGCACTGAGACGAGGGGAGAGATTTCAGTTTGAAACTTCTGAGCATGATTTCATTAAAACTTTTATTTTTCAAATAGTCATCATTTTAATGGAAAAAAATTGAACTTGTGTTTGCACACTGACTGAAAAGAAATCCAAACATCTGCCCATCACAGAGCAATTCAGAATTAGAGAAATTTAATGACCTCAGAGCAATCCAAAAAAGAATTTCAGATGAAAGTCGTCTCTAAGAGGCTTCGATGAATATTTTGCCTGATCAGAATTTCCTCTGATCTTTACAGGACGAGCTGGGTTTTGGAACTATCATCTGGCTCTTTTTTTTTTGTAAATTACGCTCGCCTGAAAATTCAATCAATCCTCTTTAAACAGCAGGCATGTCTCTCTGGGGCTTTTCACAGGCGAGGGGCAGGTATTCTTAGTCTGCCTGTGAGAACCTGTTAACATGACTCTGAGTGCTGTGGCATTAAAGTGAGCTCCAACACAGCCCTCCTACCTAGTTAAGAGTTGAAAACTGATGGTGAGGAGGAGGACTGCAGCAGCCCAGCTATCAGTCACACTGACGTGTTTGCTGTTTTGGCCCAGCAGGCTGCGATGTCTGTGATGGCTGTTTTGCAGCCCTTGGAGACAGCAGGCTGAATACCTTTCCTGGGAGCAAGTGATTATCAAGAGAATCCCCGGCGGGCGTGTGAATGAGAATGTCGGTCCTTCACGTGGAGACCCTCCGCAGCAAACGTGAGCCAAGGTATCAAAATTGGAGCCACATATAGGTAAAGGCCGACCTGCTGGAGGGATTGTTCCTCTGTGTTGGTACCAAGACTAAGATGGCAGAAAGGTTTAATGTTAATGCAACTGGCATGTGAAGAAATGCAGTAACACAATGAGCTTACATTAATCCATGTGTATGCAGGACTCATGCACTGGACCACACCAATCCTTAAACTTGGCCTTCATTTAGACTTAAACTGCACAACTGTTAAGTTTCATGACTTTGCTCTGCATGGATTCTCTTTGCTGCGATGGAGACTACACCCACACGAGGTGAACGCTGCCAGCTACACTACTGCGGTTGCAACCTCTCTTTCAACAAAACAAATAAGCAATGCAAGGAGACATTTCATTGTCAGCTCCCTAAATGCATCAGAGATCGATATAGTCACAGTGCAGCCCTCTTCCAGGCAGAGCACTCTGTACAAATGGATGTAAATCTAATGAAATCAGCTCACTTCCAAAGAGAAGGCGGGGCAGATAAAAGGCCTGCACGTAGCAGTTAGAGCGATGAAATAGACAGGCCAGGCTCGCTCTGGCAGGTCTCGGACACTGAGGTGAGTTGTGTGGTGGCAGACAGTGCATACAAAAACGAGAGAGAAGACAAATGTACTCCCTGAATAACAAATAATGCTGACGGCGGCAACACAGTCAGAGCTCCTTACCTGGTCAATATCAGTTATAGGAGAGAGGAGCGGTGTGTGTGAGAGGTCAAAAGACTGACATATTGAGCAGATGTTCACAGCTCCCTGATTAAAACATGGTGTCTAGATTAAACAGTCACTCAATAAACCAGTTTATGCATTGGAACTTAACTGTCAGTCGAAGCGGTAAGAAGGAAAGATGCATGATCAGTGGCTGAAAAAGTGCACATACTACCCAGAGCTTTCCCTTTCATTTCTTGTGCTGCTTGTAATGAGGAAGTTTTACTGTGTCAATTTGGATGTCTAAAATGGAAACAAGATTTCTTGCTTCTCTAAGTATCTTTGAAGTCTTTTCAAACTGACATGTTTGGGGATTTGCTTCTTCAAGCTATTATCCTAATTAGTTACTTTTTCCGGATTAATTGTTTCGTCTTTGAAAATGCCAGAAAACAATAAACAAGCCTAAAATCTCATTCTTAGCAAGCCATTTATTGACCCTAATTGAAAACTGATTTTTTTAAGCAAACATGCCAAAATGCTCCTACTTCTCAACTGTAAGTAGTTGCTCAGACATTTCCTCTGATCTAGCTGTATATGTATGATTTTAACTAAAGGGTAACTGAGTGGGGGAAAAAAGCTAATAAAAAAGTGTGAGTTGCATTTTCACTGAACATATTTTGTTTACTATTCTGAAAGGGAAAAAGGCAGCAAAGGCACTTTGTCTTAAAAAAAAAAAAATGATAATAATTCCAACACCTTAAAAAAAATGCAGATATTCTTATCTTCTAACAGATAAACCTACGTGCTTCAGCAGGTGGAGTGATATTTAGTGCTACAACAATTACTTTATCTTAGTAATTTCCTTTTTTTAAATCCAGAAAAACCATGATTCGTGGTTCAAGGTGCATTTCTTGTTAATATCATTGCAAACTGAATTTCTTTTTGGAATTTTTGAATGCCAAATTATCACTATTTTAAAAAGGCTTTATGAATGATATGGATCATGGAAATTACCTGTAGTTGAAACTCTTGTTTTTTTGTTTTTATAAAGGAGAACCGTCACAGTACCTTGGTCTCGGTGAGTTGTCTCTGCAAAAGCTGCAGGGCCTCAGTGTGTCCCCTCTCACTGTCCTGCAGGGTGGCCAGCTGCTCCTTCATCTCCCTCTGCAACACAGACAACAAAACACAGATCAGCGACTAGTAATTGGACTTCAATATGAAAGAACTGTTGAGCTTAACTCAATTGTGAAACGTATTTGAAAGATTTCCCTTTCCATTTAAACCAATCAGCTTCTGCTTGCTTCCGGTAAAGTCTCAAAAACACCATCAGTCACGTTGAACTAATGCTAATCATGTTAGCAGACCAGTATTTTTCCAACTCTGTGATACTGTATTTAAATTGTGTTATTTGCGTAAGAAATCGCTTTTGATTGGGTATGAGGCAGCAAAGATTTAAGCTGCAGCTTAAACAAACAATCCAGACGGAGAGTGAGATATAAAAGAAATAAACTGAAATCTCTGGAGACACTGGGCTCTGTCAGACAAAAACTGGGTCTCATCTCTAGTCAGACACATGCTGGCAGAACCTGCACTGCTCAGCCACCTCCAAGTCTCCCTAAGGCAATTGGCTCTGCGGGAAATGGCTGGGATGTCCATTGTCACGAACGGTGCAGAGTTTTTAAGCAGGTTTCACTTGCCAACAACACCGGTGTTTCAGGTTTTTGGATAAAGGCATTTTAGCTGATGCAATCCCTTAAGCACAGACATCAGTAGACAAATCACCTGCATCAAAAACAATGATCTGACCGATGAACTGAGATAAAAGCCGTCCAAAAACAAGCCCAGAAATGTCTCATGCAGACACATTTCCACAAAAATTGAATAAGCAATGATCCCCATGCAAGCAGGGAAAGGACTAACCTGTGTTGCTAGTGTGAGCAACAATATCTATATATTAAAAAAAGCAGACATTTTTCTTTAAAAGAATTAGGGCACAATGGACCTGGAAAAATCACACATTCTTTGCAGGATGTTAAAACAGGGATAAAACAACACCAGACACTAAACAAATCCAAAATAACAAGGAGGAATTATCTTGAGACGCTTAACACCTCTTAACATGAGAAGATGAAGAAGGGTCACAGTTTTGAAAAATTAATTGAATTACGATATTGGGCAAGCTGGACATATATTGGTAATAACACTGACCTTGTTGACTGAAAGAACATATTTGGTGCCATTCTGTTGCCAAAGACAGGCTTTAAAAATGTTCAGTTATTTTTTTTTTATAATATAATTGCTTTTAATTCCCTGGCAAATAAGGGTAAACAAACAACAAAAAACAACAAAAAAGAGCATGCATCTGCATTGGTTAACAGTTATTTAAGCAACAGCATTAGTATCTGCCCAGAACTGCACCATCAGTGCATCACTAGCACCAACTGCTTTGATTCAGGGGAAATTAAAACTAAACTGAATCAAAGGACACAACCAAAAGCCTCATTTATTTCAAGGCCCCCAAGTTAAGCTTTCCCGCTGCCTGGTGTATCTGCTTGAGTAACCTGTGTGCCCCCTTCTCTGTGATCCACTAAGTGTCACTTCCTTTGAACACCAACTGCAGCAAAAATCCAGCAAATGGAACTGTCAGCTTACAGAGGCTAATAAAACAACCGTCACTCCTCACTACCATCCAAGCCTGTCTGACAGGGAAAAAAATAAATAAAAAATTACTGATTCGAGTATTTTTTCCTACGACGGGACAGGAAAAATGAATAAGAATCCATTTAGCAGAAAATTTCTGACCTTTGTTATGAGTTGCAACTAAAAGAAGCAAATGTGGGCTGGGGAAATGAAGCATGTTTCTTACCAAGGACAGGAACAGAAAACAATGGATGGTGCAGAGGGGGAGTGTGACTCTCCATGTTAATGATCGGAGTGCGGCAGGCTCAGCAGGCTCTCTGCCTCATCGCTACGCGTTTGTCTGCAGCGGGTCAAAGGCCACTCCCACACATTGAGATAGACCGGCACTGACAGAATAAAATAAATAAATAAATAAATGCTCCACCACTTATCTGCTGCACGCTGACTGACCGGTCAGGGAAGGGCAGCTTTAACTGTTGCTGCTGTCACAGCGTTTAGATGGATGTACAAACAGGAAACTCCACATCTGTTGAATCCTTCTAAATAAATATACAAAAAAACAAAACAAAAAAACCCAAAAAAAACCCAAAACCCCACAACCTTGGTGAAAACATTTTAATTCAAGGCCTTGAATCAAATGTGCAATTACTTAATCCTTTTTGATCTTCCAAAAGCAGAAACTGTCCTTCAGATGAAGATTTTATGAGATGATATCAAATGGAAACCGGAAAGAGCTTGTACACGGGTACCTACAGAAAAAGATGGCCTGTGCAGGTGTGTGTGTGTGAGTATTTGTGTGTTCTCTGTGGAGGCGTCTCTTTCCTGTCCATCGAATCTGGCCAACACAAGTCTGACATGACATTTTCCCCAGGACGTCGAGCTGCAGGAAATGGGGGTCACAGCTTGGGGATTATAAATCTAAAACTCATTTCATCCTGCTGTCATTCCCTTCGTCCTCTTACTTTCCTGTCATATTAGCAGCTCCTGGGCAGATACATAGAAGTAAATCAAATAATATAGAATAGTCTATACCGCACAACAGTCTAAACTATTTGCACATTTTCCACAAAAAACAAAAAATCTAAACGAGCTTTAAAATTCCTCAAAATTTCCGTTCTGTAGCTCGGATTTACAGAGCATTATTGCTAGACTCGACAAAGAGGCGAACAAAACAACATGCAGTCGCGCAGTGTCGCAGCATGAATAATAAAAAGCTCACAGGATGAAGAACTTCCTCTCACACACAGACAAGAGGAGCTTCCAGTTATTTCATTCACACATAGTGACAAGGAAAAAAAAGAAATAATGAAAACTTGGAATTCATATTCTTCCTGGAAGATTCACAGAATGCAGAGCCAATATGCTTTTTGGGCTCTAATTACACTGGGATCCTTTTCATTTGTTTATTGCAAGGCAATGGGCACACACCCCAGCGCAGGCCTCGCTAACTGAAAGTGCTGCAAAGTGACTTTCAGGAGGGCGGTTTGGCATAACCTTCATCGAGCCCAGGGTGTAATTCTGTCAGGTAGCAGACAGTGTGGGTAAATAGGACGTCAGCCAATAACAGAGCGGTGAACAAACTGCAGTCATCACAGTCTGTCCGTGAGCTTTATGGGCCTGTGGCGATTTAGCTTTTAGAACAGGACTGAAATATCTTGTTCCTATACTCAATATATTAAAAGACCCAAAAGAAACAAAAAACATACTGTGTGATCAAAACTATCAGTCTGGATATTAAAAAAAAAAAAAAAAAAAAAAGGAAGTCGTGCCTAAAATGTTTGGGCAGTAAGGCACGCTGATCAGCCATTAAAAAGCACAAACAGGGTCCCTTGCTGGGGAACCTTGGGGTCCTGATACTTACTGCAGATGTAAATCTGAAACTAAACACAGCAGCACACCAGCACATGGGGGTAACAGCCTCCCCGAGCAGGAAGCACCACACCACCTGGGTTACTTAATCGTGGTCACTGTTAGGAAGCTGGTGTTAATGTTGTGGCTCATTGATATATGTGTGTCATCTAGAATATACAAGTCATTAAGGAATTTCAACTGGTAATGACCCATCTTTGAGACTCAAGAAGATGATTAACTAAATATATAAAAGTTTAGTATATTACTATATGACTTGTGTCTGTATGGTACTGGTGATGTAGGGTGACAAGACCAAAGCTGTCCAGCCACCTTTTTATTCTGTATAGATCTTGGTTTGATGGGAAAAAGCTACGTGGAACTGATCTGCAAGTTGTTCTGACGCTGACTCGCCCGTGCGCAGTCCTGGCTGTGCAATGTGAGGGCCCTTTACAGCGCTTGATGCCAAACTGAGGGCAGTCTGAAGACACTGACACAGGCTGCAGTGAAGGAGCTAACAGCAGAGCTCCACAAGCAAACTGCAACGGCTGATGTCACCGCTGCAGAAATACCTGCTATGATATGTACTGTGTGTTCTGGGGTGGAAAACTTTAAAAAAATATATTTTGACATCTCTGATGCAGTTTTCTTCTCTAAAAGTGCCAGCCTGTGCAATTTAAAAATGCAAACCCATGACCTCTGGGAATGCGACACATTGTGTATGCTTAAATGTTTCCTTATCCATTATGCAGGTCATCATTTCCTTGGATAAAAACTATAATGGTGCATTTACTGGAACTGTGTTCAAAGTCATGCTGAAACTGTTTGCCAAGGGATCTCAAATGTTTCACCTGCCCAGTGTGACAGCAGTCTGCAGCCTCCTCTGGCACAGATAGTAACCAAAAACAAAAACTTGTAAACTGATACAGAGAGCAGGACAACTAAAACGCTGTCTCAGGCTGCAAACTCTGACGTACTTCTTCCAAGACATCAAACTGAGCTCAAGCTGTGCCTTACATTCCAGTGCCTTGTTTCCTCTAGCATCAGCAGCGCCTACAGCCTCTCTGGGGGGGACGAGTACGTCCCTGCAGCCTGAGATCAGCCAGCAGAGCAGGCCGAGGCCAGCTGAGCTGACTGAGCAAGCCTGGCTCTGGAGGACAGACACACTATTCACTTGCAGCATCTGCTCTAGTGAGACAGAGGCACCCTGAGATGAGAACGGCCTGCACAGTACATGTGCAACTCTCTCATAGGACTAAACATAAACATGTTTACAGCAAGTAAATTCATTGCCTTAATTAGATAAATATAGCATTACAATTTTAGAAGTTAACTATAGAAACATCCGCATGATGGGAGCTGTTCTCGTCTGCGGTGACCCTGGGTTTGTCAAGAATGACCCCACCACCACCATTTTTTTTCCTACCGGCAACATATAGTAAAAGCAATGAACTCTGGGAAAGCACTGATGCTGGCGGCTTCCGCCAGTCCTCTGAATATAGGGCACGTCATGTAAATGATGAATGCTCAGAGGCTGCTGTTCCACTTCCTCGAGCGAGGAAGGGCACAGAGCATGCAAATGTATTAGTCTAAACACGAAATGCTAAGAAAGAAAGAAAAAAAAAAAACTATTCTGCCAGTCAGTTCTAACAGATTAATCCTTCAAATGAAAAAGATTAATGACGTCTGAAGTGTTGACAAAGGTCTACAAAGGAGGTGCATGGCTTTATCGGGGCTGTAAAGTAGGTCGATGTCTCAGGGTTTTAAGAGAGGCAAACAGATCTCAGAGTCATCAGTGTTATGCCTGATAATGTACACATTGCAGGACAAGCCATTAAAGAGGAACAGGGGGATTCTCTTGGCCTTAAAGTGGAAATCGGAGAGGTGTTGACCGATAAGAGAGAGCCTGCTGCTTGTATAAAGTCACTCAGCAGCTCAGAGCTCCTCGCTGCTTCACCTTCAGCCCTGAGGCTTTTAAAGCGTGTCCTCTCCTGAGTGCCAAACAGGAGTTCAAGACATACACCTTTTTTTTTTCTTCTTTTTCTTTTTTAATACAACTGGAGTTGGAAATGTATTTGACAGACAGCCAAGTTTAAAGACTTATAAGCCTAATGTGAGACTTCAGAATAATTTCCAGTGCAGCAACCAGTTAGTCTCTCTCTGAAGCACTATCAATCAATGCTGTCAAGAGCAAGATGCTAATCTTTGAGAGAGCTATACATCATCTCCGCAGGCAGCGGATAAAAAAAACAACAACAAAAAAAATGAAATAAAGTCCAAAACAAACTCCTAGCTTCTCACATGAGCCTTCTAAAATTATTTCCAAAGAAGGGGATCATTTTTAATGCCGATTTATTTTGCAGTGTTGTTTGGAAGCTGGATCTAGTAGTGAAGAGATCTTTACACTTTTGAAAGTACAAGCTGCTACAACAGCTGACTAGCATTTGTGCTAATGTAAATAACGTTTTACAACTAACTTCTCCAATTATCTTGTTTATTTTTAAGTAACAGGATTTTCATTTACTGCCACCTTTTTTTTTTCCTTCTTTTTTTTTTTTTAAACCACACATCATAAAACCACTGATTGGAGTGCCAAGGCCATACTGCACTGGACCCCTAGAGCTCTTCCCTGACAACATAGCTTCAAGGACTACGCCACATAAATTGCTATATGATGAAAAAGTGGTGATTTGAAACGAGCTAGCTGAAGTGATTACAACATCTCACTAGGATGTCTCCCACGTGTGACCTAAGCGGGGTGTTCTGGATGCCCTGGGGCAGACCCAGGACATGTTGAAAATAGATCCCTTGATTGGCTTGGGAATGCCTTGGTGTCTGCCTGGAAGAGCTGGAGGAGGTGGCCGGGGAGAGGGAGGTCTGGTCAATTTAGACCACAAAATTATTAGCAATGTTTTCACTGAGCTTAGATCAAAGGATCAATAAGGTTGAATATGTGTTGATCTACAACCATGACACAATCACGTCTACGACAAGCTAACCAGTAACCCTTATGACTTACTGGTTAACCCGTCTAGGATGCAGCCCAATTTTTGCTGCCCACACATCAAGTGGGCCTGTCATGACCTACTCTAAATACAGCTAAAAGACGCATGTCATTACAATTGTACAGCAGTTTTGTTTTTTTCTTTTTCTTAAATACAATCTACTCAGGGAGTGATTCTTGATAAACCTACTCATCTCATATTTTGACTTGAACTACAACTTGTGCAGGTTTATCAACACTGCACTGACTTTCTGCATTCCCTTCTAACACCATCATCTCTCTTCTGCCGCAGAACGACTTCACCCTTTGGTTACACTTCGTAAACAAACCCTGAAAATAACCCTTGGATCTGCACGACTGCCAGCAGATTTCCACCACAACCGCATACAGGCTTGTGTCATCTTTTAGAAAAAGCTTCTTAGGATTAGTCAGACCTCTAACAGTCCGCATGTTGTTAATATAAAACCCATGTAGTATGTGTCAGTCGCACAAATCACCTTGTGAAAAAACATGATGTGGTTATATGCCAGCCAGTGCCACACGGCAGGGATAACAAACAGATTTGTTTGCCTCTAGTTCATCTTTACGGCATGACTGCAGCTGGAAGCTATTCTGCTGTAGCTGGTGCATATGCACTACGCAGGCTACAGCTCATAAACAGCTCTATCTGACCAAATAAAGTATGCGCCTGCTTCTCTTTCAGCCAGTTCCTTGACATCAAATAAATATTTGGGATACACACCTCTTTTGTCAAGTCACACAGTAAAGCAACACACTGGTTTTGGGTTAGAGAGGCAGTACTGTTGTTTAAATTATAAGTATAGCCTCAAGTGGGTTTTGTATGGTTTTAAATCTCCTGATAACATATGCCTGAATCATCATTTTAAAAAACTAATTTCAGGAGACTGCTCATGCACAGAGTGGGATTAAAAAAAGCTGTTTACAGTTAATGCATGCCACGTTGGGCAGTAATGACCAGTTTCAACCCACACAGGTCTTCAGACAAAACGCTATCAGCAGGAATATAAGCAGGATGAGAAAGAACACGCTTACCTCTGGAAAGAAATGGAGGCCACACAAAGTATGCTGTTCAAACTGTTAACAAGAAAGACTAACAACAACATTTAAAAATTAGTACACTTATGGCTCAGTCAGGTGGTTGCCTGGCGAACACATTTAATTTCTTCGCATTCTGCAACTGTTGCAAGTAGTTGTAGCAACCAAATAGTTGCACAGAGGTTGAGAATACGACACCCTCAACTTCTGAGCGACTACTTTTGAAATGATTGCACATGTAGTCTATATGAATTTATGCTTATGTAGACAGCAACTGATTTGCGATTGCTGCTCATTTGTCACTGATAATTGGAACATTATTGCAAAGAGATTGTGTGTAATTTCCAACAAAGCCTGTTCAACTGCAAAGCAAAAGCTGACAGTTGCAGACTTGGTCCCCATCTTTGAAGCAAGCATTTAAAATGCTATAAGATTAGAATAATTAGAACAGAATAATTCTGAGAGCTCGGGTGCTTCTACAAAAAAATGCACCCTTCCAGAGGTTCAAACTGCTGTGTTTTAGCGTCTAAAGTTTTACTGAAGTGTTACTGTAAATAAGCCAAAAGAAAAAAAAAAAAAAAAAAAAAAGGAAAGGATACTTCTCCACTTAGTTTACTGTGGGCACACACTAAGATTACAATGAATTAAGCAATATTTCCAAACACTACTACCTCTAATGCTTTTTTGGATGAGCTTTTGATTGTAAAAATTGTGGATTTCAAAGGGGAACTTTTGTAATAGATGATACTGCAGATTAGAAGTATGTTCTTCTTTGATTTTTTTCTGATTAAATTTGTAACACTTTTCACACTTTTAAACTGTCTCACAGCATGTGCCTTTATGAAGACTGCTCACTTGTGTTTACAGCTGGCATTATTATAAGGTCAAGGTCAGATTTATTTATATAGCACATTTCCAACAGCCGATGCTGCACAAAGTGCTTAACAATAACAATAAAATTAAAAACTACAGTGTAATACAATAATAACAATAGAAACAATAAAATAGAAGAATTGAAACAATACTAACTAATTCAGATAAATCCAAAATGCTTGGGTCATAATGTGTTAAAAGCCAGAGCGTAAGACACTATGGATAAAAGCGTGGGCTAAATGGTTAAATTGTAAACAGCTGCTACGGGAGGAAGTGCCTGCTAACGGTGCAGACTAAGAGCGAGTACAGGGAATAGGGTGAGTGGGTACAATAGAACTGGCTTCTCCCCACTAATTAGCTTGAACCTTGTAATGCATTATAATAAATGAACAAAGTCTAAGAATTCGTGGCCACAGAAACCTGAACTGGCCATGTATCACTTTAGCAATGAGGGTGTTTAAGTTTCTAAGTGAGGTATCAATTATTAAAGAGGCCAATTTCCGTTTCAATTGTGAGGTGAAGTTGCACATTAATTCTTTGTGCTATTGCTGGCCGTTGGCCGAACTGTCCAGCCAACACCATTTTGTGAACGGTTCCTACACCTACACCAAACTTTTGAAGACACCTGGAGTGTTAATTAAGACATTCTGAGTTGACTTACCTAGATAGAGTGCAATCTTTCCAAATCTGTAGACTGACTGATTCACACAACTACACAACAACATGACAGTAATTTGTCGCTTATGACTTTTACTTTACTATTCAGGTAAATTTGTTATCGTTATCTACTTGTAAAGTGTTAACCGATTGATCTACAGGGTGGGCCATTTATATGGATACACCGTAATAAAAATGGGAATGGTTGGTGATATTAAAGTCCTGTTTGTGGCACATTAGTATATGTGAGGGGGCAAACTTCTCAAGATGGGTGGTGACCATGGTGGCCATTTAGAAGTCGGCCATCTTGGATACAACTTTTGTTTTTTTC
The DNA here is from genome assembly GCF_057382275.1 of Copadichromis virginalis. NCBI lineage: Eukaryota > Metazoa > Chordata > Actinopteri > Cichliformes > Cichlidae > Copadichromis > Copadichromis virginalis. The sequence continues at coordinate 25,068,479 of NC_140622.1, read as the reverse complement.
CAATAGGAAGAGGGCCATGTGACACATCAAACTTATTGGTAATGTCACAATAAAAACAATGGTGTGCTTGGTTTCAACGTAACTTTATTCTTTCATGAGTTCTTTACAAGTTTCTCTTTTTTTTCACAGCCATTGACATGTTGAAGAGGTTAACATGTGAGGAGCGGATCGAAATTCTGTTGATATCTGGTGAACGCAGTAACCGGGTCATTGCAGCAGATTTCAATGCCAGACACCCTACGAGACCACCCATCTCCCATGCTACAGTCAGCAAACTGCTTGCTAAGTGTCATGAAACTGGTTCAGTGTTGGATTTGCCAAAATGTGGATGCAAGAAAACTGTCACTAATGAAGAAACATCAGTGGCTGTCCTAGCTTCATTCAGCAACAGCTCACAGCGTAGCACTCGCTGCATGTCATTGGAGAGTGGCATTAGTCGAACATCCTTTCGGCGGATATTAGCTACTCACAAATGGCACCCTTACAAACTCCAGCTACTGCAGCATCTCAACAAGGATGACCAAGATCGGCGCACAGAATTTGCAGAATGGGCAAAACAAAAATTGGAACAGGACCCGCAGTTCACACAGAAGATTTTGTTCAGTGATGAGGCAAACTTTTATGTGAATGGTGACGTTAACAAACAAAACCACCACTATTGGTCTGACACTAACCCACATTGGATGGATCCCTTCAAGACTGTTGGAACAACAAAAGTGATGGTTTGGTGTGGTATATGGGGAACAACGATAGTGGGTCCATTCTTCATCAATGGAAACCTCAAGGCCACTGGATATTTGAAATTGCTACATGATGATGTGTTTCAATCTTTATGCACTGAAGCTGGCACGTTCTCTGAGTTTTTCCAGCAAGATGGTGCACCACCACATTATGGGTGCCAGGTCCGAGCATTCCTAGATAAACAGTTTCCTGGAAAGTGGATTGGTCGTCGTGGGCCAGTTGAATGGCCCCCAAGGTCTCCCGATCTGACCCCCTTAGACTTTTATCTTTGGGGTCATCTGAAGGCAATTGTCTATGGGGTGAAGATACGAGATGTGCAGCACCTGAAACTACGGATACGGGATGCCTGTGCTGGCATTTCTCCTGCAGTGTTGCTATCAGTGTGTGAAGAGTGGGAGAAGAGGGTTGCATTGACAATCCAACATAATGGGTAGAACATTGAACACATTTTTATAAGTGGTCAGAAACTTGTAAATAACTCATGAAAGAATAAAGTTACGTTGAAACCAAGCACACCATTGTTTTTCTTGTGACATTACCAATAAGTTTTGATGTGTCACATGGCCCTCTTCCTATTGAAAAAACAAAAGTCGTATCCAAGATGGCCGACTTCTAAATGGCCACCATGGTCACCACCCATCTTGAGGAGTTTGCCCCCTCACATATACTAATGTGCCACAAGCAGGAATTTAATATCACCAGCCATTCCCATTTTATTACGGCATATCCATATAAATGGCCCACCCTGTAGATCAATCGGTTACTTCAACCCATGACTTCCTACACTACTAAAGGCAAAACAAAAGGTGCCATCCCTCCGTTTTTGGTTGCACAATAAGTTCTTAATGACACAAGTTGGAAATCATATTTACAGTAAATGTGAGGGTAATAGGAAACCAATATAAATGCTGACTGTGTCATTATTCTGTTGCGGTTACATTTCATAATGATAATTAAAGCAAGACATTTGTTTTTGAATATTTGTCTCACAACTAAAACTTACACTAATGTTTAGCAACGAACTGTTGCTTCAGTTAACAACATTAACTAATCCCACAGTTAGCACGAGACTGGTCATGTGAAAGCTTTCCCAGCACTTGCCTTGCTGTCAGTCATGCCCTGCCCCTATGCACCTGGTCTGTAGTGAGAACCAAGGGTTTTTAGGTAAACACCAACACAGCTCGACTCTCTCGTTTAGACAAAGGAGGCATTTAAAAGGTGAACATCTACAAGTTCCTTCTCTCTTCTTCCCAGCAACTGGTAAGCTCAAGGGAGGAGTCTGAGTGCCTGAGAGCTGAAAATGAGGACTCCTATCAGCAGCAAGTCAAATTAAATCATCGGCAGCAAATCACGAACACGGGGAATTACAAGAGATTACTGCCCCCGTCCAGCCCTACCCAGACCCCAGAGAACAATGGCCTGTAATCTGTCTTAATTCCCAAGCTAATCAACTCAGGGCTCAGAGTCTCATGGCAGCAGTGACAGGGAACAGCAGTTCACATCCACCCAAATGCCAAACTGACAGACAAAACGAAATGCAGCAAAGCCACAGTATAACTCCTCAGATCGCTCACCACTCATGCATTTTTAACATCTACCAAAATCTGTAATTGTCTATGCCCAAAACCATTTTCTTCAATGTGTTTTAAAGCCTATTCCATTTCTAAGGGAGTTCATACAACACCCTCCACTGTCAGGGCTTTTATTTTTAATGTAATCTTCATTGCAGTGCTACTGGTGTGCAGGCTGCTCTCCCTGGTGATCTGCCTTGCGTTAAGGAGGCTGGGGGCTCAGCATTAAGCCTCACTTAAAGCTGCAAAACTTTAAGAACAGCGTTTCTCCTTTCATTCACCAAGATGACACATAAACCACATGTCTTTGGTCATCCTTCGTCTTACTCTCTGGCCTGTCAGGCCAGTTCCAGCACTCTCAAGCCCTCGTGATCTTCAGGTTTCACTAGCTGACAGGTAGACGTGCAACTACAGATGTCATGCATTCAGCTCCAATGAATCATCTGACTAGAGTTAACATGTGGGAGTTTGTGCATCTCTGATGAAACCCACTTCTACAGAACACATCTTCTCAGAAGAAGTGATTTGAGGCTATATAATTTACGATGTTGCTAAGCAAACATATGGACTCAGATGGCAGTTTTTCCCCAGCAGCTTTCTAAGTTTAGCACAGTTCTGCAACACAACACACCTTTACGAGAGTGATGTTTGTTACCATAGCATTACTGTGACTTTATAGTCATACTGAAGGCTATGCAACACTGATATCTGTTTTTTTTTATATACAGTATTAGTACCACCCTTTTGTCCCCACTGTCCTTTACGTTGCTTTAGTTCATTTAGGTTTGAGGGTATTCATTATGCACAGTTCTCTTAGAGAGGGTCTGTTGGGATGTCCACTGTGAGGAAGATTAGAAACTCTCTTGAATGCTTTCCACTTATGAATAATGTCTCACTGTAGAGTGATGCACTTGGCAACCTTTCCTGGACTGATGGGCATCAACAATTACTTATCTAAGATCACTGCTGATGTCTTTTTCACTTTTCCAAGGTGCTTTTTCCACCTTGACACTTTGTTAGGAAACAGCCGAATGCTTCAGACCAGCAAACTGCAAAAACTTCTGCTTTTATAGGGGGAGCCCACACTTGTAGCATCTGGTCGCTACTTACCTTTTTAATTCCTGTGGAAGCATGAAAGGTATACTTTGTTTTTCACAGGACGGTGAAAACTCTTTGACATGACAGCAACTGCAAAATTACATAGAAACTGAATACATGACATCAGGATAGTGGCATGTCAGTTACAAGATCATGAAGGCTGATGAGACAAACTGTCATAAACAAGCCTTTGTTTTTATGTATGCAAGTCTAGTTTTCTTAGATTAATTTTCCCCATGTTTTGAAATGAAACATCACCTGTTTTTCCTTTAACAGAAAGCACTGGCAGTCATGTTTGCAAATACCCTTAAAACCTAACCAAAAACATTTCATCTAATAGATATCTTTATGGTTCAGGGGCTTCCTAAGATGTCCTCAGCTTTCTGCGACGAGGCAGGGTGTACTTGGTAATATGAAGTCATTTGAAAGGTTGTAACTGTAACAACGGTTGTTTAGGAGACACCTGTTAAGCCTGATGCATTTTAAATCATGTTAGCCTAAAAACACGGTTCAGAACAGTCTTTAACAGCTACATATTGCAGCTAGGCAAACAGCTTTTACCTGTATGCGTCCTGCCCTCTACTGAAAGGAGAAATGACTAGTAAACATATGGCAAGTCACAAAATCAACTCTTTGCAGAAGGCATGCATAAACATTTTAAAAGAACAACAGATGCAGAGACATCTGACTCACTTGGCGCAGGCCAAAGTAATGATCTAAACAATACAAAATGTTTTGTGTGATGGAGGCTGCACCAGCTCGCTTTCTTCCAATCAATGCAGATGTTTATCCGCTAATCTACCAACAGCTTGGGCTGAAGTAAACATGCTGCCTGGCTCTGTTCTGCCTCAAGCATCATCAGTGCTATCAGTAATGAGGACAGGATGAGCTACCACCTCTCCCAGTTCCCTAACAGAACATGACTGTTCTCTCTTTCCCTGTGGCTCCATTTCTGCACGAATGAAGCCCCTCTGCCACAATACCACGACCAACCGCTAAGATGGACAAACTAATTTGTCTGGGGTGGATGTTTGAAAAACAGAAGGGTGGAGAGCTGGGAACTGGTTTTCTCAGAAGAACCAGCTATGAGGTACTCAATAAAGCCCATATTTTAGAAATGAGAAGATTACCGAGAAACACAACTAAGTAAATGAAAAAAAAAATTCACAGAGAGACAGAAGGAAAGATGGAGCTGCTGGAGGAAAAGAGAGCAGACTGAGGCAAGCCACAGGGGAGATGGCAGCCGTGGGTGCCCTTGAAATTGCCTGACTCATTACTGCAGCAGCACGGCCATGCATGGTGATGGCAGGCTCAGAGAGAGAGCTCTCGGCCAGGCACTGACAGTCAGAGAGTGAAAGACAGCCCTGTTTTTAAACCACCAGAGGAACACTTCAAAGGCTGGCGTGCTCATTCTCCATTTTCAAACGCCACCCTGCACTAGAGCGAGGCAGACGGGAAAATGCTAATGGGTTTCTGTGATTAACCCCCGTGTTTGTGTCCTGATAAGCATATAATGCCTTGCTATAAGAATGGTGTTAATAGATAGCAGCACACAGGTACATCTGGACACCCTGAGTGACAGGTCTGTGTGGGTGACTCAAGACTACAGTAATCATTTAATTCTTCTGCAGCGTGGGCTTCAGTCAAACTGAGAATAGCATTACTGCACAGCTGCCTGCTGTATACTCCTCACACATATACTGTACAGCATCTATAGTGTCTGGGAAAAACAAAACAAAACTTAAAGTTCCAAATGTATGGTTAAGCAGTGGTTGCAATCTATTTTCCTCTTTATCTGGTCCAATACAACTAGAATGTAGAGTGATAACGCATCCCTCGAGCAAGTAGACTGCAGGAAGAGTGTCAATCTCTGCGATGCTGTGGTTGCATACAACCCACTGACAATCTTCATCATCACAATTAAGGCAAAGTGGCTGCTGTGTCTTCCATTTTGTCCTCCACAGGAATTGACTTCCAACATTAAGGGCCACAGCAGTGTGGTAATAAGTATACAACTCTGTCCAGCACCAATCAGGGTGCAGTAATCCAGCCAACCTCTTTTTAAAATCGCTCCAGCACTCCATTAGCATGACTGATGTATGACTGAATTATTTCACACAAAATAAAGCTCTTGCTCAACCTGGTTAAGGAATGAAGCTCTGTGGATAATGATATGCGGCCTTTTGGATAAACCCTTATTTGATGAATTAACCATAAAACCGACAGGGGGAAATTTTATATACATGCCATAATGGGTTGTCTGGAGTGTATTTAAATGTGGATATTTATGAGACCATCTACGGCTCTGTTTAATGTTTTAGATTACAAGACGTTTGGAAGAATGTTATATTAAGAGTGCTTTTTGCTCTTGTACATTTTAAATGGGTGTCCCAAATCATCCAATATGACTGCTGGAATAAAATCCTACCTAATCAGAAAGCATTAGTTCCCTGTCAAATCTCTGCTCCCTGAAGCAAATGGCAGAGCTGCAGACAAATCCTCCCAGATCCTACCTTAATGTCCTTTATGTTGAGGGGAAAAAAAAGTGTACGAGCAAGCACTTATGTGCTGAGTAAATGCCTGCCAGATGTGTACACATCACCATGCAAAAGTCAGGTGTCATATGTGTTTGTGCATTACAGATTTGGCCACAGCAGCATTTACCGGTTAAAGGATGCAAATCAGCAGGAGGCAAAGCTCTCAACGTGGCGTCAAGACTCAGGGCCTGAGGTCAGCAGAGTGACATGCCAGGCTAAGGAGATTACATTCTGCTACAGACTAACGAAAGGCTGCTCTTGTGAGTAGACACTGACCAACCAAAAACATCAGAGTTAAAGCAGTAGTGGCATGACATAACAGAAGGGTGTTCCATCTAAACCTAGCTTGAGAATAAGAAACAAAAAGGTATCTCATGTGGAAATGTGTTGAGAAGAGCCTAAATAAAAATATAAGCCATGACTGACTTGACTTTACATAGTAAAATGAGCTATTTAAGGGTCAACTGCTCAGAAATTAGGCATTAGTTATTCTGCAAGTTTCTCCAAAATGAAAAGCTTTTTCCAAAGAAGGTCTTCTGGCAGACACACAAGAGTTAAAAAAAAATGTTTGTGCTGAATGTCTTTGTATTTCGTCGTGAAGGTCTATTCTATGATCTGGTCTCAGTCTGGGTATGCTTCCTTCAAATGTAAAAAACTTGATTTCTTCCATCCTTAGAATGCCGATTGTGTAACACACAAATCATCAGCCTTCTGCTTTCTGGAAAGCTGTGATAAAGATGAAAAAAATATATATATTACTGAGGAAAAAGAGGCGGCATCTACTTGCGGGGTGATGAAGATGTTGACTTAACCTAAATTCAACCACTGCTGGGAAACTGGACAGTAATGCTGAACTATTACGACTGACAGTAAGTTTGACTTTCATTTTCCCCCAAGAACAAAATCATAACCAAACTAGGGAAACTCTCCTTGCACTCTCTCCAGAAGATTTCTGTAAGAATTCAAAACTACTTCGGCAAAGACCTTGCTAGCCTCTCCAACATTTCAACATAATGAGGCAAAGCTTTGGCACTCGGCCTACCAAATCCTTTCCCCATATCTAAACAGTTCCCCACTCTACAAAAACTCTAACATTTATTTTAAATACACCATCATACTGGCAGGGCATGTGCCCCTTTGGTCATGACTGTCAAAACACTGGATGTGATCTCTGCTGCATTTTAACACATCCTCGCCATGTTGTTTTGGCATTTAGTGAAACACTGCTGAGCCTCACGCTAAAAGTGACGTTTAAGCCTGCAGGCATAGCTCTCGCATTTGTTTCTGTTTGACACTCAGCTCCTATCTGCTCACTGCAAAACAAATAAATAACATGGAAAATGTGCAAGTTGTTCGTCTGATATAGATGAGGCATGATGTAACGAGCTCTACAAATACGAGTTTGCCAAGATCATCATGGGACATGCTTGTGTCTGATGGGGCCACTGTGTGCGCACACTCCGTTTCAGTATTGTGGATCTGGGAAGCCTCCAAGTCTCCTGCCAGAATACAAAATGCCAGATCGCCGCCATGAAAAGAACTCCAAGCAGAGGGACAAGCCGGTGTCCAAGAAAAGAGAAACATCTTGTGTTGGGCCTAATTACTTCTGCTCCAAGATTACACAGTTTTGACCTTTCTCAAGCTTACAGCACACAGCCTGATTGGAAACTGATGAGGACAGCATTAATACACACAGCACTGTTAATTATATTTAATGCAGAACAAGGGAGGGGAAATGTAGCTATTTACTATGCACAAACTGCCTAATTATGTTTCCTTGTAACCCTCAAACACCTAGATCATACAAATTGGTTTTAATCCAATTAAGTATTTTTTTCCCCAATTAAAGAAGTCTCCACAGATTTTACAAGCCAAAGTCTGTTTAAAGCTCTTGGGGAATAAGTGAAAAAGTTCCATGAAGACATTTGGAGAAGTAGCTGCACAAAGTCAAGTGATGACACTTGAGTCAGAGTCTGTTATTGTTGAAATCTGGAAATGTGAAGACAGAAAGAAGTGAACTTACCTGACAAGACTTCCTCATCTCTGCTGCTACAAGTACAACATATCCAACTGAACTGATGGTCAAGTGCAGTGCCAAATTATTGTAAATGGACAAATGAGTTGGGGTGTGTTATCTGAAAATCCGCTACTGTGGATTATGTACAACAGTAGATACAGAATGGTTGACATTTTAAGAATTATAAGAAGTGAAATGGGAAAGCATAAAGCCAATCACATCGTTTTATCCATCCATGGCAAAAGCTGAGGTTTATGAAGGCTTCAAGTGTGGTGGAAAACATATCTCCTGATGTAAGAATGTGAATGATAAACCAAGAAAATGGTAAATGCACAATGTGAAAGTGGAGAGCAATTCTTTAAGTGCACTAATGTTGATGAAACCATAAATTTGTAAATTGTAAACCATAAAACGCCACTCTCCCCATTCTTTATTCCCTTTATTCGTAAGGGGTTGTCTGACTGGTGGGATTTTCTCTGTATTATTGCATCATCTTTTACAGTACAAAATACCTAAAATGTAATATGTTTAATTAGCGTGGCAAAATTACCAAATGTACTTAGTTTTTGTTTTAAATCAGATTTGACTTCTGAATTTGCATGTTTTGGTGATCAATGCAATATAGATTATGCCCTGGTTTTACTTTCACTGAAAATAACTGCCTTACCTATATGGCTGCCAAGTGGCAAGACTGGCTACTAGAAAGACTTTGACCCAATGCAGCTTGGAGGTGTGGAGACATGCCTATGAGCCCTCTGCAACTGGGAGACAAGTGGTTGCTGGCTAAGTGAAACTGATCACAAGAAAATATGTGGTGCTGGTTGGGACAAACTTGTTTCCCTAGAATCCAGTGGTTGAAGTAGCAGCAGAGATGTGAATCACCACTTCCACTGAAAACTTTCAAAAGGAAGTCATCAAACATGTGATGCAGAATTGGGCATTTATTTGCTAGTTAAACTGACAGTCTCGATGTTCAGTCAACTATATGCATAGTTAGTAATATAGTCACAGCTAAATCTGTGGACAGAGTTGTGGGCAGGCAGACTGGAAACTAATAACATAAGGAAGTTTTGAATATTCAAGGTGGAAGTCAAAAATAAAAGACACATGGTGTTATTTGGGATTTCTTAATTCACTTGCAGTCTGCATATAACCCTTCTCACTCATTAACAGTACCACACCACAAAAGGAGAGTGTCTGAGGTCATGAATAGTCAAAGGCTGAGACCATCTCGCTGATAGACTTTCCCTGATGGGATTAATAGTTTTTCTGCTCCTGACTGAAATTCCAATTCTAAAAAGAAGAACAGTAAGCCCCAGCATAAAAAAATAAAGTATACAACAAAAGCGGCATCACGAAGTTAGAGCCAGACACTGAAACCGAAAACTCAGACTTCATTAGTGATATATCCAAAAGAGACTTGAGGTTTTGGTTTGAGATGCACTGAAAGACAGTGAAACCTCAAAACCCCCACCGAGTAACTATAAATCTCTTTTATCAGAAACATCACTGTGCTCACTATCAAGAAAACAAAGTGTTTTATGTTACATACAGCAGATATGAACATCTACACTGGCAACAGCAGGCATGAAAACGGAAAGGAACTCCATAACATTAGACTGGAATGTGTTGCTCTGTATACTGGAGCAGAGAAGGAAAAGGATTAGGAGCTTTGTTTCACAGTTATTGGATTTTGGCTCCGTGGGAATGGAAATACCCAAATGGTGAAGGGAACGCAAACACTGAACTATTCTCGTTAATGTGGAAAACATGACTCAGGGTAAACGCAAATGACACATTAAACACACGCTTTATTGAGAAGTTCATTTCTTCACAGTTACAGTCAATTAGTTCCTAATATTCTAGATTTAAATGAATCACTGAGGAAGGTTTTTTTCCCCCTCTCCTGTTTTCAAGCATCTGTTAGTTGCCGATGTCAAGATCTCTAAAATCAAATTTCCCCTTTAAATTGTAAATTATTTGGGGCTAAGCTGAAAGCAAAGAGATGACAAGAGATAGGGAGAAAGAGAAATGATGTTGATGTGCAACAAGGGCCCCCTGCCAGATCTGAAATGTGGATGTATATGTCTAACTAATCTAAAAGCTTTTTTCGTGGAATATTTCCAGGACTTTAATTAGTAATGTGAAAAGAAAAAAAAAGCCATGCGTTTCTGCGTAGAGAAGCACTTTACCTAAGCAGGAAAGGTCCCCAACTGATTCGAGATCACCCTGGCGATATGAACTTTATTTGCAAGTTTGTTTGTTTCTTTTAAAGGAGAAACTGCCAAACCAGAGGCATAACAATGAAGAAGCAGACAAAGACACTGACAACACAACACTAAACTTAATTAAATAAAAAGGTGTTACATAACTAACACCTACTTGTATTAAAAAAACAAAACAAACAACCCCCACCCCCCCCCCCAAAAAAAAACAGGAAGTCCAAAAAAGTAAAGAAGTTTAAAAAAAAAAAATCTAAATGAATCAGATTTGTCTTATTCTCTTAACTTCCTTGAACACACCTAAAGAGTGACTGCTTCTTTCAATTTCTTTGTGATTCATTCCAGGCAGCAGGAGCTGCATTCCTAACCATCATTTCAGTTCAGTTTGAACCAAGAAATGAAACTATTAACCTCTGATCATAACGGGACTTACAAACTGGAATCTCATTATGATTTCAGGTCAGTGGACTTGTGGGCATCAGGGAGAAGCAAATTAGATGTGCCTCATTCATCAGCACCTGCTGTACCTGAAACACTCAAAAGCAAAAAGCACCAAATCCCCAAACTGCTTCAGTGCAGCTTCTCTGGGCAGGAGTGGACTTAATGCTGAACTGTCTGGGCAGCTCCCACGGGTGAAAGAGTCTGAACGTGGAGCAGAGTGCTGATGGGTTTTAAGAAAATGTCAGCCTCGCTCTTGCTAATGAGCTGTCAGAGTGTGTGCGCTATGACTGACCTGTATTTCCTCGTAAGCCTCGTCGATAGTGGTTACTTGGTGCTGCTCATGTAGCGCCGGCTCGTCGCAGAAGAAACACACGAGGCTTTTGTCGGTGAGGCAGAAGAGCTTGACCTTCTCGTGGTCCTTGCAGGGGTAGGAGCTCCTCTGTGCGTTAAGGATGGCGTCCAGTGGGAAGGCTGAATAGCGCTCCACAATGTTGGACAGCTTGAGACTTGGCGAAAGTAGTGGATCGGCGAAGGTCCTCCGGCACTCGGGACAGTCCCGCGCTCCGTGAGGCTCCTGTCTGCTCCAGTGCTCGGTGATGCACTTTCTGCAGAAGTAGTGCTCGCAGCCGAAGCTGACGGGGTCCTGGTAGATGCTGAGGCAGATGGAACACAGAAGCTCGTCCTTCAGAGAGCAAGCCATTTGCAAAAACTGACACTGAAAGGCATCTAAGAGGGCAACGTCGTGGAGCAGAGTATACTTGGTTCAGTTTGTAAGGACGTGGTTCACTGCCATGTGGGAGTTGACTTCAGGAATCCTGAAATTATCGTCTCTGTTGGGGTGTAAAAACAATAAACAAAAAGACAATAAGGCACCTCAAACCTTTAATCAGCCAAACCCTAAATAAGTTATGTGAAGACATTCTTTTGGTTACACATTAACAAAATCAACTTCAACAACAACCCTTTAATATTTAATCTACAACACAAGAGCTTCTAGTAAGCTGTACTAGCTCTGTACAAACTGATTACACAGTCTAAATATGGGTTTTTAGATTAGACCTGTAATTAGTATTTAAAAAATGACAAAGAAATCACACTTTCCAGTTTCTCAGATTGGATATTTGCTCGTGATTTTAGTATTTTATTGCAGTGTACCAAGTATCCTTTTATCCAGCAGCATTTAGCACATCAATTAATTTGAAATCAACCGCACATTCATGGATAGTGAATACAATTATCCTGACTTTATTTTAAAGCACTTCAAAATCTCATGCCCTAATGAAGGCGGTGGACATAACTTTAAACAAATCCCTTTAATAATTTGGCAGTAGCGTGTACCACCTTTTTTAAAGCAGTCCCTTTTGTTCTCATAATATAATGCCTGCTCTTTGCTTTCACTTTGTGAGCTTCCTCTTTACCTGGGGAAACACCTGACGTACATTAGCGTTTCTACCAAACTAGTTCTGTACTTTGCTGCACCCATTTCCTCGCTCTTTGAAATGGATTTGCTCATTTCTAATGGATTTGCCTGTTGGTTTGGTTGACTGCAGCAGTCCACCAAACCAACAGACAAACACCTGCAGCAGTCAGTATTATCTCCGTTGCCTGTCCACCTCCTTCCCCGGTGTTAAGAAGCTGCCTTTTAAATACCCTCCCGTAAAGGGCTTCAAGATCCCGTGCTGCTCTTTTATTTAATTCGCACCATCTATCACAAACTATCGGACCAACATATGAGCTGTTGCTTAGGATAAATACACATTATATAACATATTTCATCCACCTTGCTCGCTGGCAGGGACTGTAAACATAAGCGACCAGGTCCACGACACCGCCAACCACAGCGGGAGGAGATAGGGGACACAAAAGAGGCATAACACTGATTTAATTAGCCGTATAATTAGAAAAGTGTATGTAGGAATCTATACGGGAGGTTGAGGCTTCCCAAAAAATGCCCATTATTAATAGAAGAAACGAATTAAAACAGCAAAAAGAGCCTAAACTCACCAGCCTTCGCTCAACGACATCAGCGGCTCCAACGCAAGTGTCTTTCAGGAAGGGAGCAACACACAGCGGCAACGGATGCAACCAACTGTACCGAAAAATTAGGGGGGCCGGGGACTCGACCACACACAATGTTCGGAAGAAAGATACTTGTCATCTATGAATAACATTTGGAAGATAACGAGAGTAATTTATATGTAGCGTGGTAATTTAAATGATTATCAAGTTGAGTACGAGACAAGGAATAAAACTGTGTAAAGTTTTATCCCCCTCTCCTAATGAATTGACTCGTACTGCCTTTCTTTTCGTTCACAAGCTGCTGCTGCTGCTCAGCTAATTACAAGAAAGAAATATACAGAAATCAACCGTTAGCAACTTTTTTTTGTAGAGCAAATTGCCTGACTTTAAAAAAAAGTTCAGCAGCTGCCATGAAAAGTAACTGCCACTTCTAACTGAAAACAATTTTATTAGTCAGAGAGATGTTGTAGTGTCCAACTTCGACCAGCAGGTGTCAGAAGCGTCCGCAAAAAAACTACCCTAATCTTCAGGTTTAGGTATCGTGACAGAGGATAAGCGTTTGTTTTATCAAAAGTAAACGGTTTCTTCAAGAGCTAGAGAAGAACCGCGGGTTTGGCATATTAAAGCAAAATGCAACAGTTTCGTTTATTAATACTATAAAGAAGAGTGGTTCTGCTGAGACACTGATTAGAGTAAGCAGATCCTTCCAAACTGGGACTAAAGTTAATAATGCTGAGAGGTTTGTGTAACACAAGCGAACTATACTTCTTAAAGTTTAAGGATAAATGTGCTGTATGTCATTTCAGTCCCAACTTATTCTAATCATAAATGTCTTTTTTGATGTCTTTGTAAACTTGTGCACTTCATTTTCTATTGTGATGCAATTCAGAGCAGCTCTTTCCTTTCTTGGCTCTGTTTGTTTTATTTTATTTATTTTATTTTATTTTTTTTTGTTGTTGGCATGTTCACTTTTGTAAGCTAGAGCCAAACAAAATCTTGAAAGGGACCTACATGTAAAAGTGGGTCACTTGGTCGCTGATGTATCATGAATATGTATAATATGTGTAATAGTGTGTCCAATCATGTTTTCATGTATTACTGGAGAAAAAAGGGACTTAATTGCAATTAAACAGCAAAAATTAACATTTTGTTACACATAAAAAAAAGATATGAACAAAAATGTGTATTTTAATGGAGAGAAAAAAGTTAGGACACCCTACCCCCTAATAACTAGTGTTGCCCCCTTTGGCTGATATAACTTCAGTGAGACACTTTTTGTAGCCTTTTACCAGTCTCTGACATTGATTAGAAGAAAGTTTGCCCCACTCCACAATGCAGAATTCTTTCAGCTGGGGGTTTCTTGCATGTACAGCCCGTTTCAAGTCACCACACAGCATTTCAATGGGATTAAGATCAGGGCTTTGACTTGGCCATTCCAGGACTCTCCACTTCTTAGTTTTTAGCCAGTCCTTGGTGGATTTGCTGGTATGCTTTGGGTCATTGTCATGTTGCTGTCTCCAGTTCCGCTTCAGCTTTAATTGTTTGTTTGTTTTTTGTTTTACAGATGATTTCACATATTCTTCAAGCACCCTCTGATACACAGTCGAATTCATGATGGATTCTATGATGGTGAGCTGGCCAGGTCCTGCTGCAGCAAAGCATCCCCAAACTATGATACTGCCACATCCATGCTTCACAGTTGGTATGAGGTTCTTTTCTTGGAAGGCTGTATTTGGTTCATGCCAAACATGTCTACTGTTCTGGTGTCCAAATAATTCAATTTTAGACTCATCAGTCCAAAGAACATTATTCCAGAAGTCATTGTCTTTGTCTATGTTCACTCTGGCAAACTTCAGTCTGGCCTTAATGTTTCTCTTAGAGAGTGAAGTTTTCATCCTTGAACACCTCCCATAAAAGTCAAACTTGTGTAGTCTCGTTCTGATAGTAGAGTCACGCACTTTCACATCGACAGTAGCCAGAGCCAGCTGTAGTTCCCTGCTACTCTACACCAACCCCACTACACGAAGATGCCACACCAATAAAACCACTGTAGAGGAAGTAAACAACAGTGATTATCTTATTAGAACGCAGTGTTCTTCAGAGAAACATTGGTTCCTGGCATTCGTGTGGATGTTTCTTTGACACATAACACGTGCCCAAACATTGTTGCGAACCAAGCAAACAATGAACTGCGACCCCCCCCCCCCCCCCCCCCCAAAAAAAAAAAAACAATGCTCAGGAAGGGCTTAAAGGAAGAGCTTTTGATTTAGCCTCCAAATTTCCCAGATTCCAAGGACTGCATCCGCATGATACGTGAGGTCTTGAGGAACCAGAGGTGTGAAGGGTCAGAGGTGATTTAGCCGCAGGTAGGGGACTTACACAATGTTAGGAAGGTGGTTTTAATGCTGTGGCTTGGTGGTGTATTTCACATGAAAATATGCTGCTTCTTTTACTCCACTACCCAAAAGTATAAAACCTTTAAAACTAGCTAGGGTACTCTTTCCATTTTTGAAAATAGAAATACTATTATAGTTTTAAATAGTTTCAGAGGCGAGTGAAATGAGCTCAAAGAAAAAGTCAAGCTTTGGTTTTTTGCGCAGTTTTGTCAAATCAGCAAAATCTTCTGTCTTTCACATTTGTTTAAAATGTTAAAGAATAAAACAAGAAATGGAAGACTTCTGACCGAGAACATGAGGTACCAGGCAGAGAAAGCGCAGCAGCAGATTGGACTGAATAATTGTGAGCAACATCAAGCAGAGCAGGTGTGAAACAGCAGCAGGGATCACTTCTAGGATAAATGAGACTTACCAAATGCAAGTCTGTTTACAGAACATTTAAAGTAGAATCAAGGAATTTGGATAAAAAGGGTGTGTGATGTTTAAAACTCAGAAATTATGGCTATGATTTTCAAACAGACATGTACTGTTGTTTGTTTTTGTAAATATTTGGATGCAAACTTAAATCAGCCAAATACATAAATAAAAATACACCTTTTATTTACATTGTAACTGCATACCCCTCTGAAATCCTTTGCTATAACCTGATATACACCCCCTAGAAATGTAACTACACGTCGACTCTCACCGACATCTTGGTTAGGTACACCTCTTCAACTCCTGATTAGCCGATTACATGGCTTGATCTCAGTGCATTTGGTCGTTATGGTCAAGATGACTTGCAGAAGTTCAAGCCAGACATCACAAGGAGAAGAAAGGTGATTTACGTGACTATTAATGTGGCATATTTGTTAGTGCCAGATGAGCTGGTCTGATTATGTTAGAAACTTTTGATGTACTGGGAATTTCCCACAGAACCATCTCTTGAGTTTACCGAGAATCATCTGAAAAACAAGACACCCAGCCAACAGCAGTTCTCTCGGTGAAAATATCTTGTTGATGCAAGAGGTGACTGGCCATATTGTTTTGAGCAGCTAGGAAGGCAAAAATAAGTCAACCACTTGTTACAACCAAGGTTGTAACCAGAAGAGCATCTTTGAATGTACAGCACGCCAGTCTTTGAAGCAGATGGGTTACAGTAGCAGAAAACCACAGTCTGTACCACTCTTGTCAACTAAAAACAGGAAACTGAGGCTGAGATGTGTATGTACTAAGCAAAATTAGACAAGAAAAGATTGGAAAGATGTTGCCTGCTCTGATTCTCAATTTCTGCTACGGCATCCTGATGGTTCGGTTATGATGGCTTCTTCCAGCAGGATAATGCACAAACTTCAAATCATCAAGATCATCAGATCTGAATCCAACAGAGCACCTTTGGATGTGGTAAAACAGGAGATTTGCATCATGGACTCAAACATGACAAATCTGCAGCAACTGTCACACAGTTGCTTCAGTGGACCCAAACATGGACTAAATCTCTGAGGAATGTTTTAAGAGAATTAAGACGGCTATGACAAAAGAGATTTAACATGGTACTAGTAAGGTGTACCTAATAAAGCGTCTGATGAGCGTATGTGACCGACGTCGATCTTCAGCCCCCCCGTTGTAGAAATATTTTGCAAATGAGGAAATTAAATTCACAGAATATCCCACAGAGCACATGCAGCATACAGAAGCGTGAATGAGCGGATATCTGTGCCCTCTGTCACATGGAGGAAACCACAGCTATTTCAACTAGTTGACTTCATGGCCCAATATTGTCAAGCAGTTTCTGCAAACTGCAAGGAACCCAGCCTAGTTTCTGAAAGACTGTGACTGAACTCTTTAGGGCAGCCACTGCTGCATGACCAGAGTGTTTTCTTGAATATGTATTTTTTTAAAAATATATATAATTTAAAGTGTAGCTGTGCCATTTTGCTTTAAAATAATTTGCTTAATCTTTGACATTTTGTCATCTAGTGCAGTTGACCTACATTTTTTTAAAGTGTGGTTTTGGTATCCAAACACATTTTTGAGGTTACCTTACATGTAATACACAATATAGTGATGTGTGGTATCTTAACAAAAGAAAATGATTCTTTCAGCAAAACTGTACACACAAGATATGCATTTTACAACAAAGATTGGATATAGATGTAATATATTATGATGACTGTAGACTACACCTCTCTCCATATTTACATTTTTATTTCCAGCACGGCTTATATATATTTATATATACATATATATACAAATATAAACAATAAGTAACAGTTTCTGCCTTCAAAGTGGAAATAGTTGTGTACCTTAACATCAGTCTTTCATGCATATGAGTCTTGCTTCGTGTGCTCAGTGCAGTAATTGGAACTCTCCGGCACTGACATTAGTGACTGTTTGCCATCTTCTTGCTGTGGGGTGCTAAAGGACTCCTCTTCCTCTCCATAGGGGAGCTTACAGTCAGGTTTTATCAAGTCCGCAGGTATGAAAGCTGGTGTCCCACAGGACCCGTTTCCTATGTGCAAAGTGATGTTAACGTTGACGTGTGGGCTGGTAGTCATGGGCGTGATGATCTGAGGGCTGCTGGGCTGAGAGGACGTCTGTGTTTGGATACTGGGCTGTGGTGCAGCAGAGTCTTTGTTGGAGTGTAAAGTCTTGGGCTCGGACAGAACAGACAATGGATTGTCAAGCGCAAAAGTGGAATGTAAAGGGCTGATGGATTCCTGGCTGCTGCAACCATCAGTTCTAGTTAAAGTTTCGGTATTGGTTGTGCATTGACTGTGATCACTGCTGGCTTCCCCTTTTTCTAGCAGGCACTCATTTTCTTGTGATGCAACTTTAAATAAAGTCAGCTGAGTTTTCCCACTGTATTTCTGCAGGGAGGAAGAAAAAGAGAAGTTCATTTCCAGCGGATTTTAAAAAAAATCACAAACACTGAGCTATTCTGCCATAAAGACAAATTTTATGGTGCCTACCAAGCCCAGTTTTTATTGATGCTTTTATTGGAAGTCGCACTGTGGTTACAGTTAGCAGTGGTGTTGTACTGGACTGGATTATATCAATAAACGTGCAAATGGGAATGTTTCATGATTTAATTGTTGTAAAACTGAACGCAATCAACTTTAAAAGGGGGAGAATAAATGGCAGTGATCTTGTACTGAATTGCAGACCACAGAGGATGTGTACTTCACTAAATGTAGGGTGTATTCAGTATGAAAGATAGAAAGCCGAGACTTACTTCGTCAGCAGTCTCACAGTTTCCGTTTGCATCCACCTTAGGAGATAAACTTGCAGTGTCTAAGAAAAAAGAACAATGGTTGTAAGTAAGAGAGGGAAAGTGTAATAAAAACTGTTCCTTGTAAAGAAGTTAAAAACTAACTGGTCCTTATCATTCTCTAATGTAACTCAGAAATAAACATAATGCCTATAAAAGCATATATTTACCTTTCTTGCAGATTTTTTGACAATAACATAGCAGAAAAAGGATGATGGTGATGACAAGTAATCCAGTGACAGAAGCAATTAATCCAACTAAGAGAGGTAAGCAGAGATACATCTCAAAAGAAGCAAAACAAGAGCACTTTTGAAATACTTTTCATACACAGCTGTTTTCTTATGAGTAGTCTGAAAGTTAGTCAGTTATAGTACCATAACTGCTGTCAGGCGGTGGGGTCAGTAGGCTTGTTATTAAATAGGTGGAGGGTTCTTCTGAAACTGAGGCAGACTGTGTGGTGCTTCTTAGCAGAGATGTCGAGCCTGAGCTTGGTGCAACTGTGGTCGTGCTTGTGCTGGGAGTTGTACCGACACTCTTCTTGTGATTGTCAGTTGTTGTCGACTGTGAGTACGGTTCACACACATTGTCTGATTCAGTATTGCCTTCTCTAAGAACAGCCCTCCCATTGCAGCTGAAGAGAACAAAGAGAAGGGTCAGCAATTTGAGTCTGGAACACCTTTGTGGAAATACCATAGCTCTCCTTCACTCACTCTGTGTGGGGCTGGCAGGGGTCAGTGGAGGAGGTCTTGTCAGAGAACGTGCCTTCGGGACATATTTTACACTTCACATCTGAATTTGGTGTGCCTGGCAACAACAGAAAAACATTTAATTTAATGACGTGTTTCACTCTATGACTTGTATTGTATGGAACATGTTACAAAACAACATTAATAAAAGCACTGGCATATTGAGACTTCATGGGAAATATCAGAGAGACTGAATAGAAATCTGCAGAAAAAAACGCTGTAGCTGCGAAGAGTGCATCTGACCCACTGTCCCGAAAAAAGCAGTCACATGAGCACAGTATACCGACAGCTATATTGCACTAAGGATAAAGGTCAATATACTAATAATGTCATAACATGGTATTTGTTGAGTGATTTGGTGGGATGAGCCAGAATAATTGATCATGTTGATGACTCTTGATTGATCTATAAATGAATCTGTAACAGCATATAACTTTGTCAATGAGTGGAGTATATCTACGAGGAGGCTGAGGGCCGACACCAGTACTTTTTCTATTCCAGTAACCACTAAAGTTAAAGCTATACTTAGAAAAGGGCCTGTTCTTGTTAAATCAAAACATCAACCCAGATAAGTGTGGACTGTGGGAGGAAATTAAAGCACCCAGAGGAAACTCGCACAGGCAATCAGGAGGTCTTGCTTGAGGCAAAAGTGCTAACCACTGCACCAGCATGTACCCCTCTCCTTTTATTTTTGTTATATTTTTATTAGTAGTAATTACAGAAGACCCTCACAGAAAGAAGTTGGCTCATCTGACAAATGGTACATCCTTAAATTTCAAAATATTGTTTTAAGATGTACCATAAAAACATAGTGACAAGAGAGATATAAAAAAAAAAGTTTTACCTTTTACAGACACTCCCAAGCCAGGTTTGCATTGTTTGTATTTTTGGCAGTCTGAGCAGTATGGATTGTCATATCCCAAGCGGCAGAACCTCCCAGGTCTGCAAATACACTTGGACGGTGTTGTAGAGGAGCAGTTCTGTGCATACTGTAAACCTTTTTCTAGTTGAAGACAGAAAAGTATTCTTTGCTCACATCCATTGCTTGTTGGTATTAAACAAAACAATAACTGGACAAATATGAGTGTAATAACATGGAGATGTACAGTTCATCCACTGACCTTCTTTGCATTTTTGACAGCTATTACAGTTTGGATAGAAGTTAAAGTTCTCTCGATACTGATCCGGAGGACATGGTGTACACACAGTATCGGTAGTTTCAGTGCAACGTGTGTCCCCTCGATAGCCTGTAATTATATCATTTTAGTTACTTAACTTACATTTATATTTAATTTATAAGTTTTATATGCATTTTATTACTGCACATAGGTACCGTAACTCTACAAAAGCCCCAAAAAGGCCAAAAGCATAAGTTTAATGTTATTTGTCATAGTTGTTAATTGTTCAGCCTAATAAAATCTGGTCATACTTTGATAACGTAACAGTGACACATACAATGCATTATAATACAATACTTTATACTCTGTCCCTGAGTGCATTAAGTTATTGCAACTATAGCATTTAATACACACATTTAACCGATAAAAGGCAGTCCAATAAAATGTCTGCTGCACTCATTCAGTGGTAAAGTGGGAAGTAAAACAATTAACTTCATACTGAGTGGGAGAGATGAGATTAGTGAGCATGGGAGATCAAGTTATCTCATGAGCAGGGGTGGAGTGAGGGCAAAACGGCTGAAATGCTTCAAAGTAAAACTGATTTCCAGCTCAGTGTGGCCCAAATCACTGTTGTCACAGCAGGAGGTTCACAAAGCCAAAAACACACACAAGCCACTGCTTAACAAAAGAGGAAATAAACAGAGGGAAATCCTTGTGTGAATGCACCTTTTGTTAGTGCAGTCATTACGAAACCCAGCCTACCTGCAGTATTAACCAGCATTTTTGTTCGGAGTCAGGAAGTACACAATTACCAAGCTGGTAGTTTTTGTTGCAGAAAGAACAAAAAAGCCCCTGTTCTCTATTCCTCAAATCCCATAAAGTCCACCACTGAGTAATACCTTAGTATTTAATATATCTGTATCATTCAAAAGAGTGTTCATTGTTACTACTTGTTGACAGGTACTACCTGTTTATGTTACAGTATACACATTGTATTTTAACTATGAAATTCTACATAGTAATAGCTTGATTTTTCATGTCTATTTCAGTTTGTAATAGATGTGGAACTGTAGACTTTTATGAGGCTTTGTGTGTGCACCTTTCCAAATGAAGTTGGGCGGTCTGTGTTTGTTAAGCTGTGTTATGTGTAAGGTATTAAAATTCTGCTTTAAATCTTTAAGTAATTAACAGTATTGTGCGTTTGCTTTCCTTCGTCTCTGAGGATGAAAGAGCAGCTTATAAATACATATAATTAGTCACAGTAGGTGAAAATTTCCTTCTTTCACACCTTCACACCCAAGTTTTACTAACACGTTTCATGACATGCGTTAGTGCTCATCGTGTAGTGATGCAACTTTCAGAATAGCTTATGCCTGACCATTGTTTATCTAGTCTAACTGTTGTGGTGGAAAGTTTTGTAAAAAAAAAAAAAATGCAGTCTTTGTTATGTTTACAGGACAACTCTTACCAGGGCGACACTTTGTACAGCACAGGCCATTGTGATTGTACTCTGTGTCATTTCGACACTGTCCATTTTCACTCTTGTAGGGTGTAGAGCAGACCTATGGGAAACAGACAAATACTTGAGCGCATCTCATTTTCTGCTCCTTAGATGTAGACAGCGAAGAATGCTGTAACCCTCCAACCCAGAGCCAGTAATTCAGGTAAATTTAGTAATTCTGAAATTACAAATTTATGTGGAAAGTGTATGACGTTTTTGCTATAAATGTTCTCAGAAGTAGACAATAAGCGTAAACATTAGCAAACTCAGTTAAGATAGTAATTTCAAAATCAAAGATTTAGTCACTGTCTGATATAGGAAACAGACAGGTTGAGATATAACCTGCTGTACTTTTGAGTATGTTAAATAGGACCTTAAAGTAGAACCAGACTACCCACACCTTCGCCCACTTTTTCCTTTCTGGTAATGGTGCTGGCCCCAGTGCAGACATGGTCAAACAAGCAAACTCTTGTTCAGAATTCATAGGAAGTGACTCTTTTTTCTGCAGTATTTCTGGGCGTTTGGGCAGTGCACGCATACCAATGCCTTAACTCACATGCCATCTCTGCCTGTGCTTCTGTCTCACACACCAAAAGATAGTAAAGACTGAAGTACATTGTAGCTGCTTGCACACCTGTCCTATGCACACACAAAAAAAACATGAAACTCCCTCACCGCAGTGGCCTCCAATGACAAGCAAAATGAACGATTATGCTGACTGCAGCACCGTGTTTCTCGTATTACAGGAAACAGAGGCGGCGACCTGGAAGCGCTGGGTTCCTAAGCAGTAAATTCTTGTGTAGTGTGACCACCGGTACTACTGCGAGTCATGACAAAGGTGATTTATGAAGCACTTTGTTCTTATTTCCTGACAGTTAATCAGTGATAATAGTCTGTGTTTTCCTCCAGCTCTCGGCTTCATGCCTAAAACAACTAATGATTTACAGAAAAGCACAGTGATACAGGGAGATAACAGAAAGAGCTGCTCCTTCATTTCTGCAATGAGATATTCAGTCTGAAACTCCATTAGAGAGCAAGTAACCGAAACCAAACATTCATACAGGTTCACCACAGCACAACCTATTCATTAAAATTCCACGGTAAAACTTACTGTAATATGATCACATTGATACAGACTATTAAGAAATGCTTTAAAAGAAATGAAAAACTCTCCGTTTGTTGGTTTCAGGACAGGTGATCAGATTAAACAATATACAGAAACACATTAGAAAGGTTAAATTACATGACAGAAGTTAGACATCTACATTAAATCTTTAATGTTAATGACGGTCTTTCAGTGATTTCAGAGAACTGCGTCTTCAGTTCCTTTTCCATTTAAACTGTCCCTCTGGTCATTAGCTGAATCCCACTGCACTGGTATTCATCCAGTCTGCGATGAACAGTACAATCAAGTGTGACAGACTTAAAGACAGTGACAAAGCCTACCTTGATAGTTTGGGCACACAGCAGAAACAGCAGTAAAAGCGTGTCCTTCATTGCTTCTTTAAAGTAAACCACAGAGGAGACGAGTCGGCAGCCAGCGTGCGCACTGTACTTTTCATTTCTAGGCGGGTCAACACTCACTGTGCTCATGTGTAAGCAGGAGTAGTTTCCTTGAACTGAGTTAAGTAGTTGGAGGAAGTAAACCAGTAACACGTATTCACATATCTGTAAAAACCTAATACGAAGTGGTACAGTTCATGTTTAAAAAGCGATGTTGGACTCCCACATGTTTACATATGATATCCGTTATAAATGCGCAGTATAAGATTGCTATGATCTCAGCGTTTGTTTACCTGGGGTAATTCAGTGTCTGCTAAAAGAGTAAGATTTACTCCAGCTGCTGGCTGTGCCGTGAGGAAACAATGGTGTTTATGGATAATATTTCTTTCATGTTAAAGTAAAATTTAGACTTCTACAAAGAAATGTCTGCCTATGGACAGAACACCAGTATGAATAGGTAATAATTAATTTAGTACATATGAAAAGGGGTCGTTAGGTCAGTAACATGATGTGCCAAAAAGTTTGTCACATAAAAAAATTAAGAAATAGACCTTTGAACAACAACTTGGAAGTCATTTTTAACCCACATCTTTTCGCATTATGTCGATTTGCTAAGTGGTCTTTACTAGTTTCAACAAGAAGGTAGGGCTTTATTATCAGTATCTAAACATCTGAGTGAAAAGACATTGGATCTGGCATTCTCAGCTACTAAGTTCTATTTAGTCACGTAAACAAAGAGTTTTATTCAGCTAAAATGCATGTGACATTAGTGTTTAGCTATAAGCATTAAATTTGCTGATGTGCATTGAGATGAGGATTGTGTGTCTGTTGCCCTTCAACGCTCGAACGTAGATCAGCATAAATGCACCAGAATTACTTCCCACTTATCGTGGTTACATCTGCCTAATTATGCTGCTTTAAATTCAAACTCAGCAATCAAGTTCTGCTGCTGAGGGCTGTACTACAAAATAGCATTTGGGACTTAGCAGGGTTACTTAAGGTTCAGCCCTGAGTTTTTAGTGTCACAAAGATTGTTGGAAGATAATGAAAAACATCGTCTTGGAGTTGTAAGATTCAAAATAAGGACATTGTCCTAAAACCTAAGTTTTGATACTCATGTGTAAGCAGGAGCAGTTTCCTTGAACTGAGTTAAGAAGTTGAAGGAAGAAAACCAGTAACACACATTCACATATCTGTGAAACCTAAGTTTTGATACTTGTCACCCTATATACATTTGTAAGCCTGCTTACAAGTTTGAATTGTGCTTTTGTATTTCTTCAGTCCATTTAACACGACCAGGGTTAGGGCTGAAAGAGCAAGCCGAATCTTGTCTTACCTGCCATAAGACTAGCATAATTTAAGCAACAACACACTAGATACAATATGTAATTATAGTCAGATTCACCTGTGCCTTAATGAAGGCGTAGTGATTCTGGTAAACGTTAGGTTTTGTTGGCAGCTTTCCTTTCCAGTTGTAAATGGACTTTATCTGTAAGCATTTGTCTAGTCTAAATCACAATTGCATTGCTTTTAGCCTGTATTATGCCAACAGCATACTTCTCCATGTGGTCGGTAGACTAGATTGGGAGATCTTGGATCAGCTTATGGAGCTGAAAACTACTTTAATTTGATCATTTAATAGGATTTTTGATGTTCGGGGAAAAACTGACAGGTAATAAAAAGTTAAGCGCTGTGTCAACAATTCATTCAAAAAATAGAAGTGCTAAAAAAAATATGTATTGAAGTCACCTTTAAAACAGGAAGTGAATGCCCTAGATTTCTTTATACACAGCAACCTAGATGCACAGCCGTCTATAGAGCACAGCTTGCAAATTATATGGGTCAAATGCAATGGCTATTGTACTACCTAATCTACTCAAAGGATTGATGTGGATAGATATGTGTGTCTAGACTTATAGTTTTGTCACACGAATAAAGATTTTTAAGTTCCTTTTTAATGATCTAAAAAAAGAAACCAGAAACACAGGTTCAACTCTGTGGCTGCTAGCTGACATTGCTCAAGAGTCTTTGGGTGAGACGTTCCCAGCTTGATCTCTCTGTGGAGACATGGGAATAGTGAAAGGCAGAGAGGTTTGTTTTATCATACTTTACACCTCAACTGTTTTATTCTTGTTAAGACATGTTTTCTGCTATGACACTGAATGCGTTTGTGCTTTGCCCAGTCTGATGCCCCTGTGCCGCAGTGTTTGTTCCTGTGTGAGAAGTTGACATTTCATAATAAAGTTTCCCCTCCCACATTGTCATCACGTCTCTGCTGCTCAGCAGTATCAGCCCTCTTGTCCATTACAGTCTTCTAATGTTTAATCTAAAATAAAAAACTTTTTTCATGAAATTCTGAGCTTATTTTAGAGCATTAGCCTCACCTGAGTTTCATGTTGTAGTAAAAAACCACAACAAGGTGAATTGAAACCTTTTTAAAGGTTTTTCTAAATATCTTAACTTTCACGTGATAGGGCACTGATTTTGCATATAGTACTGATGACTAATTTCCAAAAGTACAGCATGATATTTGTTAATGACAGACATGAAACATTCTTGAGACGGGAATGAACGCACTGCTTGCTTCTATTTCTGAAGAAGTCAGTCTAAATATTTCACAGCAAATTGCGCATATCATCGAAATCCCAAAATGCATCTATGCCACCGTTACCAGCCATAATGATGATTATGCAATGCCATCTTGTCACTCTCTAGTGACTTTCAGATCCTGTTTTCGCTGAAGGAAGAAAAAGTTGGTGCTTCTAACAAATACACTGAAAGGTTTAACGACCATAATCAACAGGGTTAGATTCGTTTATTGACAAGTGTTAGAGAGAAAAACACTTTTGCTATCACAGGGCCACATCTTACACAGAAGCCTTTCATTTATGTCACAACATCCGCAAAGTAAGTCAACTATCGGATGTCTGTCTGTCAGATAACTCAGTCTCTGATGTTTGTGGCACAAACCTTCAAAGTGCTTCACCAGAACAGGAAGATATGAATTATTACCCAGTCATTATATCCCTTCGGCCTGTTGTTTTAGAAGGTTTTTCACCTGTTTCACTACCAGAGCTGGGAAAAATAGTTAGTGCAACAAAATTATCCTCTTGCTCTCTTGATTTTTTACCTGCATCATTATTTAAAAATGTCTTTTACTCTACTGGTCCCTGTATTCTTACTATAATTAATACCTCCTTGGCCTCGGGCATAGTCCCTGCCTATTTTAAAACTGCTGTTATACATCCCTTGTTAAAAAAGCCTATGCTGGACCTATCTCTCACTAGCAATTATAGACCGATCTCAAAAATTCCGTTAATTGCTAAGATTCTAGAGAAGATCGTGGCTAAGCAGCTTACAGCAGTTTTAGATAAATATAGTATTTTCGACAAATTTCAATCTGGCTTTCGTAAAGTTCATTCCACTGAAACAGCCCTTCTTAGAGTTTCTAATGACATTTTGTTACAAAGCGATGCAGGTAAATGTTCTGTTCTCTTAATGTTGGATCTTACGTCGGCCTTTGATACTGTTGACCACTATATTTTACTTAACAGGCTGAAACACTGGGTTGGTGTCTCTGGGACTGCATTGAAATGGTTCTCCTCGTATCTCTCTGAACGATATTCTTCTGTGGCAGTTTCTAAGTATAGATCATCTTCTGCGTCCCTGTCTTTTGGTGTGCCACAAGGCTCTGTGCTAGGGCCATTACTGTTTTTAGTTTATTTACTCCCTCTTCAGCACATTTTGAGCCCTTTTGAGGATATTTGTTACCATTGTTATGCAGACGATATCCAACTCTATATATCTTTTAAACCGGAAGAGGCTTCTAAGCTGCGGCTTTTAAATGTGTGCTTGGAAACCATTAAAGGCTGGATGGCTGAAAACTTCAACTAAATGAAAGTAAAACCGAAGTCCTCTTATGTGCCCCAGATAGACATATACCCAGTATAATAAATGCTCTTGGTCCTCTTTCAACGTTTGTAAAACCATCTGTCAGGAACTTAGGGATTATCCTTGATCCTGCTCTTACGTTAGATAGTCATGTTAAATCTCTTGTTCGGTCTTGCTTTTATCATTTAAGAAATATTTCTAAATTGAGCTCTATTATATCCTATACCGAACTGGAGATTGTTATTCATGCTTTTATCTCTTCACAACTGGACTATTGCAATTCCCTGTTTACTTGTTTAAATAAAGGTTCTTTGGAGCGTCTGCAGATCGTTCAGAATGCTGCAGCAAGACTTTTGACGAAAGCTTCTAAATTTTCACATATAACACCGTTGCTCATGCAGTTACATTGGCTTCCTGTTGAATTTAGAGTCCAGTTTAAGATTTTGGTTTTAACTTTCAAGGCTCTTCAACAACAAGCACCACCATATATCATTGAACTTTTACAGCCCTATGCCCCTAGTAGGTCTCTGAGGTCGAGTAGTCAGGGCCTACTTGTCATTCAGTATACGAGACTGAAAACTAGGGGTGATAGAGCTTTTGCTACTGTGGCCGCCAGACTGTGGAATTCCCTTCCTCAGGACTTACGATCCGCTGATTCATTGATTACTTTTAAAAAACAGCTAAAAACACATCTTTTTAAAACTGCCTTTTGCTAACTTTGTTTGTATTTTGTCTTTTTAATCTGTTATATCTTGTAAAGCACTTTGTGATCTCTATCTAGAAATGTGCTATATAAATAAAATTTTACTTACTTACTTACTTACTTCTGAGCAGCAGAAATACATCAGAAAGAAATCAGTAGAATCGTGTTTACCCTATTTCTGTGGATTTAATTGGTTGAAATACATTGCATGTAGATTTTTTAATGTATTCAGAAATTCAAATTAGTTGGCTTAGAGGGGACAAACTGGAAAGCGACAGTGTTATGGGTGGGATTTCTACAGCATGTGACATTTAACATAGGTGTTTCTTTGGTTTCCTGTGAACTACTGCTTCTGTACCTTACATCAGCCCCTGCTTTTGCTTCTATTGTGTTCTCAGCCCAACATTAAGGAAGTGTCAAAGGAAGCTTAAAAACAGAAGTAAGCTAGACCCTGGAGCCAAAACAAGAGGCTGGAAATGGAAAAGCAAACTTGAGACAACCAAAACAACATCCTTTATGTTGCAATGTTGTACATACACTTCACTGAATAATTCTAAGTAGTCTTGCTTCACATCCACAAGGCTGTTGACAGTAACATGTGCAGTCTAAATCGGTTCAGCTTTTAACAGAGATGAAAAAAAGGAACAACCAAATTGGAATTGCTGCAGTTATTCAAGTTTTATTGTACAGACGTGAATAAATTAATCTAATCTGTCATCTATGACAAAACTTTTTAGACATCCGCTCAAGGTTTTCAGTTTTGGCGCTTAATACAAAGAAACAAACAAAAAAAAGCCCACTCAGTATACTTTGATAGTTTATCAGCACGCAGGGTAAGGAGGGTAAGATATGCCGCCCACTCTTCTTTTTGGATTAAACCGTTGAAAGTTGTGACGAGCTAAGCGAGCCACATCTGAGATCTGGTTTGGGTTATGAGACACCCTCAGTGCAGACCGATCCTGAAAAATATTTTTAAAAACACCGTTTAATTTGTGACATGTACAGCACCCTCCGTAATTATGTTAACAAGAGCGAGAAACTGTATACTAGGAACAGCTGCTTATTTATTAATTATTAAATCAGTCAGCCCTGTGGCAGCTTGGACTGTATAAAAACCACACAGTTGTCCAGTTCCTCACCTCCAGTTGTTTATTCAGTGGTCCTTTTGGGTTCTTCACATTAACACTGCTCTGCAGGTCAAGGCTGCTGGGTGGTGGCAGGGTGCTCTGCCCTGTGTTGGACCACCCTGATAGACAGTGCTTGAAGGTGGAAAAAAAAGAAAGAAAAGAAAGAATGCTTTGAGATGAATTTATAGATTTGAATACAGGGGCCATAACACAAGTTGCAGAGATGGCTGATCGGCTATACAGACCTCATGGTCAAATTCACAATTGCGGGTACTTTACAGTCAGAACATCCGACCAATCAGTTTAAAAAAAATAAAATTAAAAAAAAAAAAAAAAGATGCTAAAGCCTTTCTAGAGATGGGATATGCAACACTTCTGTATCATAGTATCTGGTAAAGTGATGGCATTACTTCAGATACAATAATTTTCCTCAGAGCTATATTCATACAAAGTCATGGTACTTGTGTAATATACCTGAGATACCAAGTAGGACATCAAGCCACACAGGATGCATGAGGTCAAAATTTTCTTTCTGCGTCATAACAGGCCACAGTACTGCAAGTGTTCACTATGCTGAGCAACACGCATTCTGAGAGGTACACATTTATCAGGAGTAGTAATCTCGTGCATGCCTATCTCTTAAAGTTTGCAGCATTTAAATGTGCTGTGTCTACAGCACCATATTAAGGTGTTTATTGGTCTATATCGCCTGTACAGATACAGGTGATGCAGATTTGTCAGCTGCACCTCCATGATGTGGATCTCCTATTCTACCATATCCCAAATATGCCCTCTTGGACTGAGATCTGGTGACTGCAGAAGACATTAGAGTACAGTGAACTCACTGTCATGTTAAAGAAACCACTCGTAGATGAACATGGCCTCAGTCTCCTGTTCTTAGCTTACAGGAGTGGCACCCAGTGTGATCTTCTGCTTTTGCCTTTTCCTATCAGGTCAATGCAACCTCACCCAGAGAAATGCGGCTCATCGGCTGCTCTGTCGCTTTCAGACCATTCCCTCTTAACCCTAGAGGTGGTTGTGTGGGAAAATCCCAGGAGATCAACAGTTTCTGAAATACTCACACCCACCCGACTGGCAAAAACAACTATGCCACGCTCAAAATAAGTTAACTCACCTTTCTTCCCTATTTTGGTTCTCACTTTCAGCAGTTTCAGCATGTCGTGTTGACCATGTCTACATGCCTACATGCATTGCGTTGCTCCCATGTGACTGGTCAATTAGATATTTGTGTTAGCAAGCATATTAATGGGTGTACCTTACAAATTGGCCAGTGAGTGTGCGTTTGTGTGTATATACTGAAACATTACAGTTTATTAGCTATAAGAGCAGCAAGTAAGACAATAACCCGTGCACACGGTCTAACTGTTTTTAGGAAGTGAGATGTTGCACCTTCAAATCACCAATGAATGGAAAGACACAATGGCTAGAAGGGGTTTTATTATTGTGGGACAGTGGTTCAATCAAATCAAGTGGTGATGATCTTTAGTCATTAACCTGTAACTCACCGATGGTAATCCTAAACTGTCAGAAGGGTCAAAGCTGCATCGCCGATGAGCTTTGTATATGTAAGGTGGCAGAAGCCTGGTGCGAGGGATGCTGACCCTTAGAAATACAAGAGAAAGAAGATGAGTAAGAAATCTGAAGAAATCTATTGTGAGGTGATAATTTTTTCAAACTAATCCTGATAATTTTTTAGTCAATATCACACAGCAACACTACTGATTACAGCACATTTGAACAAAATGTAAAATGAGAATACAGGCGCCGTTGCTTTTAGTTATTAGGACTTGATCCAGTGGAGGTTTCGGACGCCCTTTTCACAGGTTTCCCTTGCCTTGTTGCAGTGTATCATACTACAGATCAAAGCTACCATAGCTTGCTTTTTGTGTCGCTGCTGTTTTACTGAATTCAGAAACAGCTTCAGCTTTTAACGTGTAAAATATGGGAAGGCAGAAAAAAATAACACAAGGTCTAAGTCCCTGCTGCACACAGTAGAGCTGCTGCCTCCTGTATTCAATTGAAAGTGACAGACTAATATATTTTAGATAAAACTGATGAAGTGCTTTAATGTTCATAAGTGGTTTAACAATGCAGTTCAAGTGCAGGCCATCAGTACCTGATTAGAGCAGGTTCAGCAACAGTGTGAGGGTGGGAGGATTTAGGCTTTTTGCACAAGGGACAGCACTCCTGAGAGTGGAGGGGGACCGGGAACAGTCTGCTGTTAATCCTGTAAGAGAATGTACCTGCACAAAAGGTGAGCAAGCAGAGACAAGTGTTAGAACAGCCTTAATGAGAGGAAATAGAAAGTGGCCTGTTCAGATAAATGCTCCCTCTTACACTGATGAGTGTCCATGTTAGCTTGTGGGCCATCCTTGTCTGTTAGCAGTTGTGTCACTGGCTGGTTCCCCTGAGAGAATCTGTGAGGAAAATCTTAATGAACCACAGGAAAACACAGTATGGATATATAATAGAGATATTTAAAGAGCACCACTCACTCGGTTTGTCCACTGTGGACACACTCGTCCTTATTGAGCGATCGAAATACACAGAGATCATTGAAGAACTCGTCTGAGCGCTCTATCAAGGAGTCCTCAGTATCCAGCACTCCTAACAGGGTAAAAACAAACATCAGCTGTTATCGGTACTTCTGCTTCAAAGATAAAAAGTGGACTCAAGGCGTGGAGATGTCAGAAAGCAGCTAAACAGGACAGTTATAAGCACCTGGGTATCCCATCGGCCAACAGGAACCACAATAACAATACATAAAGGTCAGCTAAAGCCAAATACCTCCACAAGGTAAGACAGGTGCTGAGAAGCCAGCTCAATGTTAGGAAAAAGATCCAAGGCATCAATACAAACACCCTACCAATCACCAGATACCCAGCTGGAATAATAAGCTGGCCACAGAATGAGATAGACACTAATGATGTAAAGACACAAAAACACCTTACAGTGCACGGAGGTGTCTACCCGAAGTCCAGCACCCTGACACTCTATGAGCAATGGAACGAGAGGCAAGAGCGACAGGATGAAACACGGAGCATACGTGAATATACCATGAGGATCGCCCCTTGAGATGAGCTGCTCCAAGAATACCTCAGGCAGCTGAAGACAGACGGTGATGACAAAGAGGAAGAGGAACTATCACTGGACGACCAACCTCCTGCATAGGATGTACCATTGACATAAGACAGATACAGAGGAAGTGGCTGACACCAAGAAATCCTACCAGTTGCTAGAAAAGGCCGGCTTAAAGAACAGCACAAAGGTTCAGTCCGAACCTGGGTGGCTGGCTGGGATAATGTTCAGGAATATGTGTTGTTCATATGGACAAGTGTCCAACTCCCGATGGGAAATGCTACCACAGGTAGTAGAGAACAACGGGGCTAAGAAGTCTCTGTCCAGAAGTGCAGTCAGTACCTTAAACTCTGGTAGAGGATCAGAGCCTGACGAACATGCATACCACACTCCCAGGGGGCAACGGGGAGAATTTTGATATGATAATTTATCTTTCATCATTATTAAACAATTTAAATATCAGAAAACAGGTCTATGTAAAGAAAACTTAACATGCAACATTACACTAGAACTATACTCCGCCTTAATTCAAAAGAAAAAGCTGTAATAAATGTATTGAGATGTCTGTGGATATCTCCACAATCAGACTTTTTAAATTATTTGTTAATCTTGGGCACCACAATAGAAAATGCAAAGGTTATATCTAGGTTATATCTATTTCACTACTGCAGGTTCTATGAGTCAGTACTTTCAAAAGCATATTGTGAAAATGTATTACATGTGGGATTAAAAAAAAGAAATCATGTAACTTGACTTTTCAGCATTATAGATTTCCTGTTACTAGAACGATTAAATCAAAGGTCAGAGGAAAGGTCAAAAGGTTAAATAGATCTAATAATAAGATTTGAAATATATGCAAACTAATTTAACCTAAATTAGCAAAGCGTGGCTCCCTATATTTCAGGAGCATTTTGGCTGCAGATCAGTGCGATATGTGACAGACCGATAAAGCTTACCTGCTATCCAGTCATATCCGAGTAAGGGTGGTAGGTGATGCCTCTCTGGGTCAAGGACGTCTTTGAAATCGTCCGACTGAAACGTGACCCTGCTCTGCACACCCCTCTACAAAAAGAAAGCAGGCAGTGCATTAGCAATCAGCATATTCTACTTCCACCTTTTCAGTGGACATAAAGCACACAGCTTGCTGCAGACTTGTAGTTTATAAACTAGTTGTAACGATATAAATACAAAGCTCCCAAACCAATGTAGATGTGAATTAGCTTTTTTGAAGGGGGATTGTCAGTGAAATACTAGTGAGTGCCTTTTCAGTTTGAGATGAATTATTTATTCCTACTAACTTTATAAGAGTAACACAGGCAGGGTAATGCTGATGCTCCTTTGCTTACCTGTCCTTTGCTCGGATTTACTACACAGGACTTGGTGCTGAATGGCTCTGTGTCTTGTTTCTTGCTGCCTCTAATGAGATCTGATTTAACTGTTTGTTCAGCAGTTCCTTCTCTGTGTTTGGTGAAAGATGGTGTGAAAACAGTCTTTTTGATGACTGTTCTTTTCTCACAAGTGCCTGATGAAGACAGGAAGAAAATGATTTCTAAATGATTATTTCACACATTACATGCAGACCACAGGCTCACAGTCAAATGGAAAGTACCAGCAGGATAAAAAGGCTCCACAACAAAAAAAACAAAACAAACAGAAAAAAAAAACTGCCAATAGTGTCAATAGTGAAAAGGTGATAAAGACACAAATATTTTTTTTATTTTAGTTACATTTGAACACATATCAGTTAATTGTCATCTCTGATGAATGGTAATAAAGGTGCACTTTGTAGTTTTTCTTCCAGATACTTTCAAATTTTACACATCATTTCATCATGTATATACTAAATCCACTATTAAAAAATAAAACCAAGCACCATCCACTCTCTATAATAAAGCTCACATCTCCAGGGAAGAAATACTTATATTTAAAGTACTTTATTAATAATTACTTCAGGCCTCAGTCACACTACACCACGAAAAACCATTTGTCTTGCATTTGATTGCAAGTGTCTGAAGTGGAATGTTGAGCATCTTAATTTAATCAAACCTATCATACTATCGAGGGGCGTGAAAGAAATGTGAATATGTTGCACTGTGTGAGCGAACTGCTGCTTCACTGTGTCGAAATGTGACTAAAAAAACTGAAACGCCCACTCTGCTTGCTGTAAACAGAAAAAATAAAGTTTTATCCATTTATCTGTTCAGTTCAGTTCTGCTTTATTTCAGGGTTGTTAGGGAACAGAAATATGCGGGCCTTTGCTCTAAACACTCACAGTTACGGGGCAAAGCCAAAGTTTTGGCACTGCACTCAGCTTTGAGCAATCCATCCGTAAAAGTTACGCACTCATTCTGCTAAACTTGCTCTCCTCTCATTCCAAATAAATGAACACTCCTAAAGACAACTAATGCACATATATCGGGCGCAAAATAAGACTTTTTTGTGCTATTTGCAGGCATTTGCTAAAAACTTTAGCAACTCAATTGTATGTGATTTATTACATTATATCCTCACTTGGAGAAGTAAATGATGGAGCAGACTAACTCCGACCGATCTTGGCAATTAATTTTCCATTTACAAATAAGACAGCGATTAACTGCAGACGTGATACAGGTTTACTCCCACAGTGTGGCCTATGCAGTCGCTTTGCAACCAAAGCTGGTCACTGAGAGGTTGAGGGTGCTGCACGCTTAACCTCTAGATCATAGGTGTCAAACTCTGGCCCGCGGGCCAAATTTGGCCCGCAGCCTAATTACATTTGGCCCGCGAAGCCATACCAAATTACTATTAGAGCTGGCCTACCTGTATTATACAGCTAATATATATATTGTTTAGTATTAAGCTTTGCTTGTTCCATATTCAGTTTTTCAGAAAAACTTGTTTGAGTCCATAAGAAAAGATTTATTCTTCTATCTGGAGGAAGATTTTTTTTTTTCAATAAATATTAACGTTAGCCCGCGACTTTGTTCCAGTTTTGAATTTTGGCCCACTGTGTATTTGAGTTTGACACCCCTGCTGTAGATGACAATTTGGTTGGTGCAACTATTTGCAAAAAAATTCATTCCAATCACTCACCAACCACCACCTCTCGTGATCGCACAGAAGTTACCGGCCTATTTTTCCTCTAGTGTGACTGAGGCCTTAGTGAAATCCGAAACAGACTATGAGAGTTTGAGAGTAAATATGTGAAGTTTGGCTCTGTAATGTCTGTTACAGCATCAGGCGCTGCAAGTTCTAACTGGGAATGAAGCAGTAAAGTGACGGTGAGGTTAGGGTCTTTTCACTCAGGAGTGAGGCAGCAATTGCACCTTCTGTTGCAAAACCAACAAACATTGCACATTACATGTCTTCAGAGACGCCCACATAACAAGGCTTTCTGACTGCGAGATGTGAAACAGCAGCCGCGGTGCACAGACCCAGTTCAGTTTCACAGACTGTAGAACAACCCACATGGCACAGTAGCAGTATCTGTATTAACACACAGACTGCTCTGGATATGATAGCAAATTACCTTTTTTATCTTGTACACAAATATTTTGTTCTTGGTAGAATACTGAAATGAACGAGCTGCGTTTGTGTTTATACATTTATAAATTTGCCCTTTTTCAATCTGGCTGTCTGTGATCGAGAGAATCAAACCCCATGTGTGGCTTCTTCGTGGTCTGCCAGTAGCGAGTCCACCTCTAGATGTTACAGCACCACAGATCTGATGCAGATAGCAACAGATTAGAGATTTATCACAGCTAATTGGGGTATTATTGCAAATAGATTGCATGTAAGTGGCAACTTGATCCTTTTCAATCAAAAACTGATTAAACAGGATCAAGACTGAGTCCATCGTATTTTCATTTTATTGTAGTCTTGACACACCAAGGTCATTTTGCAGATGGCAACTGACTGGGAATGGTCTCAGACTTGGTCACTGACTTCGAAATAATATGTTACTATTTCATGAAAAATATATGTTGACTTTCATTTTGATGGCAGCAAAACATGGGCCAGGGGCAACGAAGGCCAGAAAAGTAAATGGTACTAAAAAGAAACAGCTAGAGGAGCAGGTCAAGATGATTGGATTAAAAAAAAAAAAAAAAAAGCATTTTAAACAGGCAGAGTTTCCCAGAATCAAAGATGGGCAGAGGTTCAGCAATCTGTACAAAACAGCATGTACAGCTTGTGGAACAGGTTCAGAATAATTTCTTCAATGTGAAATTAAAAAGATTTTGAATATCTAATCTACAGTACATAATATCATCAAAAGATTCCAAGAGTCTGAAGAAATCTCTCTACACAAAACACAAGGCTGAGAATCAATACTGGATGCCCATAGTCTTCTGACTATCAGGCAGCACTACATTTAATGATGACTCTCTCATGGAAATCACTACATGGACTTAGGTAAAGTGAAAACAGTTTCTTTTTGGAAAACATGGCTGCTATGTCCTTTGGATTAAAGAGGAAAAGGGGCATAGAGCTTGTTAATAATGCTCATGGCATGGGAATACATCAGCATCTATGAAACTGGCATCTGGAAAGGTCTCATGAGTGCTCAAATATATCCTCGTTTCCAGACTTCTTTTTCAGGGAAAGTCTTGGATATTTCAGTTCCTCCATGCTGCATGTATTTCAACAGCATGGCTGCTGGGCATTGAACTGGCAAGCGTACAGTTACTTCTAACCAAGTAAAAGCATTTGACGAAGAAGACCATCTGAGCAGCTAGAATCCCCCAAAAGACAAGAATGGGACAACATTCCTGTCCCACAAATCCACCACGTGGTCTCCTCGGTGTCCAGACGTGTACACAGTGGTAAATATGATCCTGTCCCACGTTTTTTGAGACGTGTTGCTGCCATCAAATTCAAAATGGCATTATCTTCGCCTCTAAAACCGTACGTTTTCTAGTTTAAACATTTGTTCTAATGTGAATATGCGCCTACGAGATCTGCAGATCATCGCAGTCTGCCTTTATTTACGTTTTACACGTTCTTGGAGTTGGGGCTGTATATGTGAAGGAGTTTAATCTGGCTATCTGGTAAACAAAACGTCGACAGCTTTGGTTTGTTGTGATGTGAGGTCTGGATTGATCAAGAGCAACTCTGATGTGACCTTAGCTCATTGCTAATTACTTCTCTCGTGCTGCTGGCGTCAAGTAAACAAACAGTTTAATTACCGGCAAACTTCACGGAAGACTTGGCTAGGGCCGCCCTTGCAAGGCAGCGGTCTCCACCGGTCATCCCGATCGTTTCTTCAAGTGGTCTTCTCTCCTCAGCTCCATCCTCTCTCTCCCTCTTGCGGCTTTCACGGCAGCCGCACAGCCGCTCCAGTTTCTCTCCATGCTGCCTCAACTGGTCCAGTAACTGTTTATTGCGCTCTCGCAACACCTCCAGCCGATCCATGGACATTTAGTTTTAATATTAGAGAAAGCAAATAAACTGTAGCTTTAATTAAAAGTACATCAAACACACAAAGAAACTTTCGGGATCTTCTATGCTTTCAATTAGGCCGACTCCATAACAACGCGTTGACAACAGTGATTTGATTGGCTGTTAACATTTTACCCACAATTCTGAGCATTCTTAAAGTGACAGGCACACGTGTAACTATAAATTTTCACTACAAGGCCAGATGTTGAACAACAGAGGGCGCCACACTTCCATGATGGAAACACTGATGAGACTGATGGGTGACTTCCCCAGAAACAACAGGACCCACGTTTTTTAGGATATTAGCTGGCTTTTTCTCCCCCTTTTTCATCCCCCCTTTTAAAAAGAAACACTTATAAGTACATTTTTATGTTTCTGTTTTCAGTAAGTTTCTGCTACTACTTAATTTTTTCCCCCAAGAAGCACGAAGGAGTGACCAAAGTCTAAAAAATATCAAATTCTTCAGTAGCATAATTTTATATTGTCGGGCATTTTATATCACAATGCCCGACAAGTTTATCTCACAATAAAAGTATCCTGTTACCTGTACTATTTTAATAAATGTATATGTATAATATATGTACTTCAGTAGTTACTTGTTATTTTTTGTTATATTTTTACTTTTGCCTTCCTCTCTACTCAAAGCACTTTGGTCATTTTCCTCTAACCTCTGGCATCAACAAGGCATTTTCTTTCAGAGAACCGCCACTCACTGCATATTTTCTCTTTTATCAAACCATTCTCTGTAAACCCTAGAAATGGTTTTCTGGGGAAACCCCAGCAGATCAGCAGCATCTGAAATACAAGTCCAAAGTCCCTTAAATCACCCTTATTCCTTCAACAGAACTTCTGTACTGTAAAATGGTTCCAGTTAGTGATTTGCTATTAAATATGATATTTTTTGGATTAACATCACCTTCTGCATACCCATTGCCAAGATAATAGAGGAGTTTTGAAATTATGTATTTATTTTTAAAGTAGGAGAATTTTTTTTAAATGCCATAAAGGAGAACATAATCCAAAGTTCATTATAAATATTAAAATTAGCAACATCATGAACAATGTACCTTAAAAGCAGTTTGTTCCTATGATGTACTAGTTACATTCCAATACATTTTTAATGTTGATATACATAACCATATAATATTTAATCATGCCTCCATAACTTTGCAGCCTTTTGTTTTTTGTAAAAACAATTTTAGTGTTTCTGTAAAAGTACTTGGTTGCTCTCTACTTATTGATAAGGTCAGTGATGTAAAAAATATGAACGCACAAGGTCAAACTTAGTCTTAAAGCCATTCACAAAGCATGTTTTAAAAATTTTACAAAACACGAGCCCAACAACATCCAGCTAATAAATGAAAAGAAAAAAATGTTATTTATAGCACAAGAAAAACAAAACAAGATACGATAGACTACAGAGAACAGAACAAGCCTTTAAAGGCTGAGTTGAGCCTAAACAGTACCATCGGGGTTTCAAAGAAAACAAGGACAAAATGCTCCCAAGAAACCCATATTAGGTGCAAGGAAGACCAGGCAGCTCAGAGGAAAATCCTCCACAGGCCCCTACAAGAGGTGCTAGAAAATAATAGAACCTTTGGTGAATTTACAGTTAAAACTACTTGTATTTACAGCCTTTATGTCATACACAGTTTAGGATATTTGGCATGTAGTAATGAACTTGTTTGCAAATTTCCTAAATGAAGACACAGGCTCCCTAATAACTGCAAAACCCACCCATCACTTGTCAGCAAACTATAATTATTCTACTTCAGGGTCTGACATACTTCTTGTTTTCAGTACTCGGACATCTCCAGTTGTCATTGATACAGCCAGAGAGGCATTCATTTTTAAGACCACAATTTTTAATGTTACTGTGTTATACTGACTTGTCTTTGTACTATTTTGCATGTGCATTTTACTAAAACGAATTGAGATGAACAGCAGAAACAAGAGCATTAACGTCTCTCTGAGCCCTAACTGTAAATTGCAGTAATAAATTATATGAAGGCACTTTAAGTGACTGACCTGTTGCATTTGGACTGGATTTAAGTCTATGGGTGTATCTAATATTTTTATCTAACATACAAGCAGTTATCGCCATGACTGTATTTGAACATGACCCAGCTGATGTTTTTGCCCAGCTGCTGCTATTTACTCGTAAGATTAAAAATATAGAAGAGCGCTGGTTAACATTTGCTTACAGTTGTACTTTATTTATTCTGTTTATCTGTCTCAGTGGCAGTAACTATACTTTGCCCATGAAGTTCAGGATGTGTCTTTATCCTATGATTCTCTTATACATACAAACTTTAGTCTCTATGAATATAAACTGAGAGAAACTACAGCAATGAACATGCACGCTTCAGTTTCCTGTTTTTCTCAGTTTTAAATGTGATGTCGTCATCAGAACTTTTTTTATACCTTAGAGTTCTCGTAATACACCAAGTACTACCGAATCAGCACATTCTTTTCCTGTTGCCACGCTGCCGTTAGCTGATGATATTCGTATCAGATAAGAGCATGCAAAGATCAATCAATAATCAGAATTTCTTGCCAACTTCCTGTAGATCAGCACCCTCATTTTCTTCTCATTGTATGACCTTTCAAGGGCAATCTGTGCTTGTAAAAGTGTAGACAGCAGCATGTGGTCACTCTTTTTACTGGGTGGCTTGATGACATTGGTTTATTTACATTAAACTGTCCATGCGTGGTAGCACTAATGACATTGTTGCAGGTGTTGCAGGGTCACACCTATAATCATATGCCTGATCCCCTGTGGAGTGAATGGTGTGGAACTGTGTGGGCGAGCACCTGCTCAGTATTCCAGTCACGGCTCGTTTGCACTGAGAGCTGTCCAGGCCGGCCCAGTATGATTAGCTGACCACAGTAGTGTGGCGTTGCACCCCATTATCATTAAACAGTACCAGTCATGAAGTCATATACTCCTCCCTGTCTCTCTAATTACACCCCCACTGTTGGGCTCTGAGCAATTACTGCCCGCCGCCAGAACGTTTCATTGTTCATTAGGCACAGATAACGGACACATCAACAACAAAAACAAAAGAAAATGTGAAAATATTCATATTTCTGATAACGAAATCACCTAAGAAAGACATTTTCTTTTCAAAGAAACCACTGATGTGTTCAGAAGAATGGCTGTGCAATTATTAGAAAATGAGTCCCATGACCCAGAGAAACTGTTATATTTGTCGTGATGTGTTCAGAAGGACCGTTTCAAGTCTTTGTATCCTTTCCTGTTTGGCTCTGTGTAATGAAGCTCTTACTAAATACTAAATCAGCATAGTGCAATTGGCTCACATATAGAGGGAAAGAACTGTTTACCATTACAGTTGCTTAAAGCTATTTATGTATAACTTAGCTTATAATAATAAAGAAACAAATAGCATTAGTGGCAATAAGTATTAATAAGAATTAACATATAGACTGTATACAAAAGCCTGGAGAGCCGCTGCTATTTTAGTTTTTGGGTTTTTGGAGTGAGAATTAACAATATTTAGATGAAAGAACAGAGTGTTGCCAACTAACAGGCAAATTTATTTAGAAAATTATTTCTATGCGTAATTTGTGATGAGATACAAGTGAAATAAAACTGGAGCATAGCTTTCTTTGACTTGCTGGGAGTACATTAAATGCACCTTAAGCTGTAGTATTTAGCAGATAATTCAATAAAAATGCTCCAAAAGGCACCAACGGCACAAATATGAGCTGGAGTTAAAGCTGCCCAGTCGGACTCACCCTACCTTCAAAAGAGCCACACCCTAATAATATATAACTTTTGTCCAACAAGATTTCTATAAAAATCAAACCTCAGTAGCTGTTACGAAGAAGAAATCTACTATAGCTATAAACATGTTGTTAATTGCTCTAAGTTGGGCATTTTAACATTTGAAAAAGGAGAGATCATTTGGAACAACTGAACATGAGTTGAAATAGACAAATTTGTTTTTATTGTCTTCACTAATTATTGTAGAAATGAAAAATCACAGCGATTTTCGCAAATTGATGATGATTCATCTCACGAATTATGACACACTGCTCTCCCCTACATAAACCTTCATAGGTTTAAAGTGTCAGTATCAATATTGGTATCATCAGTACTGTCCCTGTATTAACTTGGTATTAGAGCAATATCATGGCAGAGAGCACTGAGATTTAAACCACGCAGAGTGGAGGCTGATTGGCTCAAAGAAAGTGGGGAAGAAGATATTAGACTCGTGTAATGATATCACTAGTAATGATGTCGCTTTGCCGCACTGAGTTTGATAGCATGGGAAAATGGTAGTGAAGAAAAGAACAGACTAGCAGCCAAACACCCAGGAAAGCAGGCAAATGGATGAATACAGATCTTACTTATTTGAAATTATGCATAAGTTCAATAAGGAAGATCTGCATAATAGTAATAGAAATTTGGCACTAACGTCAAATGGCCAGTGGAGCACCTAGGGGTGTGCCCACAAGGGTGTGCACACTGGACGCTTGTCACATATTGCTTTGAAACTGATGGCATTCAAGCCTCTTGTTGCATAGATGCCTAGATGTATTTACTACCGGGTCATATGTCAATCAAAAGTATTCTTCATTGTTAATAGTGGTCACTTCATTACTTGCCTGGAAGTAGGAGTGCCAAAGACACTAATAAGAACAAATAGTTTTAATTTTGACCATCGGATAGGAGTCTATCTGATGGTCAAAATTAATTTTTATTTTCACATTCAGCACATTTTGGTGTCAGACCGATCTCCTGAAATGACAAATGCATCATATTGTATAAACAGTTTTAGTCTTAAATACAAGAAAAATGTGGTGAAAGAAGACAATTTTGTTTCCTTGTGCTACAGTGCCTGAAACAGAAGAACTAAAACACAGAACTAACAAAAAAGTGATCCAACTGATGCTGATAGCTATCAGCTCCTGAGCAGCAATTATTTTTCAGAGCCGATTATCATCCATGGTAAATGATTTCTGCACACAGAGTGTTTTGGACAGTGAAAGTCTTTCACATACAGCTCAGCTCCCTTCACGTTCGCGATGAAAAGAAAGATAACGTCACAATAAGACAAAGTAGAAGATTTAGGCTGAGCTCAGATTTATTAATATGAATGCTGTTTGAATATTTCAAATATTTTTAAGCATTTCAAGCAAAATCTTTGCATTCACATTGCATATTTGCTAGGACATGCTTTTTCTGAGTTTTAGTGTTTATACAGCACACACAGTTTTGCCTGGGAAACCAGGTATATCTACATTTGTTTTCAGTCGACCTAGGGAAACTCAACTTTCTTGTTATAAAAGCCAAACTGTGATAAGGCTTTGCAAAGAAAATCTTTTTTAAAAATCTGAGCTACAAAGCCTCTCTTGACTCCCCTGTTGCAAAGTCCCTATTGCCACAGTGGGAATATGGGGAGGCAAAGAAAATAACCCAGAGCCAAGGTACAAAGAACACACAGGACTGTGTGTTCTTTGTATTTGCACATAAATGTGAGTGTTTTGTTTTTTCAGATACGTCAGCCATATGCCTATTTCAACAGCAGCGACGTTTCCTGAGAAGATTTTTTAATGTTTTCCTGGAAACATGCATCTGGACATCAACCGAGGTTGGGATTATCACATTGCACAAGAAGATTTGGTAAGTTCAGAGTGACACAGGCCTACTGATGGTGAGAGAGCAGGGTGACCAACAGGATTGGTGAGGGAAGTGGTTTTTGCTGATAAAGAAAGGCAAAGGGTCGATCTTCCCTACAGCTCCAGCAATAAGGCCAGATGCCATTAAGATAAGGAGGATTAGACCTGCCACGGTGCTGTCCTAGCTGCTAAAACCCGAGGGACAGGTGGCTAGTGGGGGGTATTTTGTCACTTCACCTTTCTGTGACCAAAGAAACTCATCCATTCACGTTAACACGTTTTATTTAGTTTAATATTATTGCAATTGACAGCAATCCAGTTATATTTCACCATCAACAGTTCTACCTGAAGCTTAAAAAACTCTCACCATCAATATTTCCATAATAATGAAATAATGAAGAGCTGAATGATTCTCACTGTTCTCTTGTGATTAACAGCTGCAGTGAAAGAGCACTAAATGTCCAACAAAAATGAACGGGTTGAAGGAAAGGTGGTGACAATATGTAAAAAAGAAAGGTCTTGCAAGACGCTACTATTTGCAGTAGTACATTAGTTAAATCTGTAATATATTGATTAG
The DNA here is from genome assembly GCF_057382275.1 of Copadichromis virginalis. Taxonomy (NCBI): domain Eukaryota; kingdom Metazoa; phylum Chordata; class Actinopteri; order Cichliformes; family Cichlidae; genus Copadichromis; species Copadichromis virginalis. The sequence goes on along the minus strand of NC_140622.1, from coordinate 25,024,858 downwards.
AGTTTATTAATAGGTAAGCTGTGCAGATTAGACGATTGTGCCCCTTCCAGCATGAATTACGATCACGCTGTTGAGTAGTTCAGCCTATGATAATGAATCATCTCCCTACAGTTCAGCATAAATTATACCTTTACAAATATAACAATGTTCAGTAGTGATTGACACTGTCAAAGAGCTACTGTTATGGTGAATTGGGTTGCATCATATTATTAAGTATTTTAATGATTTTATACTGATGTCAGGGGTCACTGGTGATTGTACCTGTTGTAAATGTGTCAGTAAAATAAAAAGTAGGAAACATTTAAGAAATTATTAAGCAATATCATGAATTGCATTTTATTTACATTTTTACTTATAGAAGTCTTTTGTTTTTATTGGGTCATTTTGTTTTATTTTATTGAGCTACTTTATTTGGGGTGTTTTGTTGTGTTTAATGTGTAGGCTACGGGTATTCACAACTTTGTGCTAAAAAGTCTTATTTTAAATGCCGTATTTGAAGTATTTGTGGTCCAACTGCAGACAGACTTCAATAAAGCTTTCATAAATGCACCATACAAAGTGTATCGTAGTGCTTTCCATATGAAAGCCTAACCTAATTCAAGCTCTTCATGCTGCTGTGACTGTTTCCCCTTTCTTGTTATTACTTTCTAATTAGTTCAGTGCAGGTTTACATCTGCTTGACAAAATAATTCAGGGAAAAACTATTTGTTCTTATTAGTGTCTTTGGCAAGCTAGACAATATTCACAAACTGAGAAGAAACCATGAAAAGCAGAAATTACCCTATGTTCCATCTATAATGGACTTTTTCAGCAGAACACAAACATAAAAAAAGACAATGCTAGTCAAAAAAATATGTTTTTAAAATCTTTTTGTATGGCAAAATCGTCTAAAGAAGTATACTTTTATACTTTCTTTTCCAAAGAAGTTATCCCCAAAGCAATTATGCTCAGCCATGCTTATGCTGCATTTGAGGAATGAATATACCAGCAGCCACTTGTATTTCAACACATTACACCTGCAAACTGTGATCTAATGAATGCTGATTTGTGAGATGAGGACAGAGAACATGAGGTTTGCTTCCCATTTGGTTCCTCAGAGTTAGTCTGCAGCGGGACCTCATTTTGAAGCTTTTATGTTAGCTCTGTGCTTAATGGCCTGTGTGCCTTCTCCGAGGCCTATTAAACACATGCAGTAAATCAACAGAGGAGGAACATACCAGTTAATCACAGCCTTTCTTTCAGGCTGAGGGAAGACAATGACTCTAACTGAATGCCACCAAGCTGACAAAGAGTGTCAGCACAACATACACTGTCAGACAGACAGACAGCCTCAACATCCACCTGCTTCTAACAAGATTCAATGCCACTGTTTCATGCAATCTCTGCCTCTTTCAGCAAACCACTCTTACATAACCAAGAGACTATAGTGGTTTTTGAAAGAAGAGACAAATATAAGTTCATATCACCTCATCAGAAAGTCCCAGTAAATGAGCTTTTTGTAAAATGGCATGGTTTTAATTGTTGGAGTTGAAATATTCTGAGCTTTTTAAGCTTACGCTGACTGCAGGCCTAATCCAACAACCCACAGGATGTAATTAATAGGGAGATGAGAATGTAAAGCCATGATTGCTGCTATTGTCGTGCACCAAGCTCTAAAATAGGCAAAACCGTAATGAGCAGAAATGAAAAACTGTTTTTTAAATGTTTATTAATTAAGGCGTTTACAGTTAGAACATGCTGTTTTCTTATCTACTTAGTCTAATGAAAAAAATTAAATAAAATTTCTATTTTTTCCAAATTGCATAACACATAATCTGTTATCATTCTTAGTTACGGGGTTTAAATATACAAACTGTCTTCCCACAACAACAACATCCTTCTAACCTCACTCTGAGAGTTTCTGAACACACATTCCATTTTCTGGCAAAAGCTTTTTAGCAAAGTAGATCAGCCTTCTCCATCAAATACGTACAGTAGCATTCATCAACAATAGCCTAATTAAAAAGCTTTCAAGCTTGTTTTTCAGATCCACTAATCACCAAGACAGTCCAGTATTTGTTTATGGCCTGCGCGAGAACAAACGGTCTTACAGCAAATAAATCTCCGATAATCTAATTTCAGGTTGCCTACTTAAACGCTATAAGACTCTTGCAAAACCGCAGGTAAACTCTGCACTTCAGTATATGACATGCAATACGTGGAATTGTAAAAAGTACGTTGAAAAAAGTAAAGACTTGATGCGAGCAGAGCAGCTTGTTTGAATTGTGGCAAAATAGAAAAAAGAAAAAAAGAAAAAAGAAAGGTCAACCAAATTAACCAAAGCTTTTTGTTTGCCTACTCCGAATTAAAGCTCGTATATGTTGAAAAATAGAAGTCCTTTCTTTTAAAGCAGCAACATTTTTATTGCCTAAAAAGTAATTTCACAGCTCTTTGTAACACTTAAATGAGCATCTGTGCAAGTCCTCTGCTTTTGTGTGTATTTAGCTCGGTCCTTGTGGGATGACTTCATAGTTCAGAAGCAGAGAGCGATGACCTAACACTTTTATGCCTGATTGCATGTTCCTGTTTCTGTGAGTAAGAAATACATCTCAGCACCTCCCCTGCAGGAATTACACTTGGACCATGCAATAAGACACATCTCTCTGTAGAGCCGACATTAAAGTATTAATAAATAATAATGATGATGTCTTGGGAATATGTTTCAAACTGTGTTTAAAATCCATGTGTAGTTTTCTTTTTTTTAATTGTAACAAGTTATTCTACTTTTTAGTAGTTATTAAAGTTAGTCTGATCATTTCCTATCACTGTAAGCCTTAATTACACGAAATCAGTGAAATCAGTGGACTGATGACCAAATTCAGGATCAACACTGAAATAAATTGATTGCAGTCTTGCAGAAACATTATAGGAGAGGAAACATTCTCCTGCTAAATAAAATCTATGAATAAATTATTAACTCAGTTTCAAATCTCCACTCCCTGCTGCGTTTCACTCCATCAGTCATGCTAAATGACTGCAGCTTTGCACTTGTAAACATCTCTCCACAATTCCTTTTTCTAAATGTAAATGATGCTGCATGTGAGTAATAAACACACGAGTGCATTTTCAACAACACGTGCTCTTTATTTTTATATTTTTTAGTTTTGATCAAGATCCTTAAATTTGTTGTCAATTTCTTGGGTAGCAACAACACCTGACTGGGAGTCTATGATCATCAGCCAAACACATTACTTTCTCTTTATTATCAGCTTATTAGTGTGGTTAATCAGGCTGATAATGAGCCCAGGCGCCATGCCATTTAGATTTGATACCAGGCCAGGTATCCCCATCAGGCTCTCCATAGGCATCTAAGAGCTCCCTGGAGTTAAGTTTTCCTGGACACTAGGGGAGAGAGGGGTGACAGGAGGATCAGCGGTGAGTGGTGCTTGTAGTGATGATGACTGGAGTAGTATAGATCCATATGTTTGTGGCTGCTGGGATGAGAACAAAACAGCTAAAATAGGTTTAAACACACGGTGTATGCCGGATTATTTGTTAGCAGAGGGCTTTGAAGACGTGTTTGTCTTATCTCTCTGAGAGCTTTCCAGATTTTTCTGGTCTTTCCGCTCAGCAGCTGGGCACACTCCACAGTGAGAAAAAGAAATTGATGCTCACTGTAACACAACCAATATCCTTTTGACCCCTCAGCTACACACCTCAGCTCTTCATAACACACACACTTGTTCCTGATGTGCGTTTTTTTTTCTTCTCACAGTCATGCAATCAAAAACAATCTAGTACTATCACCTCCCATCTGCCTCCTCTTTCTCCCTCCCTCTATCCTCTCCTTCTTTTATTCTCCCTCCCTCTCGGCTGCCTCACTCATTCCCTGAGCAGCACACTGAACTGGATAACGTCTCCTTCAACCCGCAGCACAGACTCATTTCTCTACACACCAGCTCTGAGTGGATGCTCAGCAGGGGTGTTTGAGATATTAGCACGCTGTGGGGGAACGGCTCAGGGACTTCTGCCATCCATATACAAAGGTAAGCCTCCGGATCCTCTAGATTGCATTCCTGTTTGCTGTCAAGTGCCAAAGTGAAAGTGGTTAAAGTTACCCTGTGAAGCTGCAGCCTTCAGGCATCAGGTCAGCAGCAGAGTGGTCCCAGGACAGATTCAAAACACTAAGCTGTTAAGACATTGCTGTGGGGAAAACGTAGATGGCACCGTCACAAAGTTTAGGGCAAAATAAGGGAATGAGAATGAACGCCTATGAAAGTGTGCAGATCGCTGGCTGACCTGATAATCCTTGTTTTGTTTGTACAAAACAGTACCAGTCACTGAACAAAGCCGCATATAATCTTAACGTGCCTAAAACAAAGACTCCATAAGACCTTTAGCACAGATTGATCCCACTTACAGAGAAAGGCTCTTATTTTGGAGACCCTGAATCTCTGACTGTTAGATTGTATTTGATACTTTTGGGTTTTATTGTTTTCTAGCTTTTAATGTCAAAGCTGCCGTGAATACCTTTGGAAATGAGTTAAAATCAATCTGAAAGTGTTTAGCAGAATTTTAACTTTTGATCTGCAATGTCACTCAACAAATGAATTGGTTTTCGCTTAAATGCTCATCTCACTGTTGACAGAGTGTACCACTAACTTAAACACATTAATCTCTGTTGGTTCTCCCATATCTTTTTATATGAATGTGTAGAATTAACAAAATAGCCTGTAGAAGTTGTTTGCACTTGTAATTTGTCATTTTAAATATATTTTAAATAAGCTATACCATTTATTCTCTTCGCTCTTGTCTATTCTCCTACCCTCTTTGGCCAAATATCTTCAAATATGATATCGTAATTTCAGCATGGTTTTTAACTGATCAAACAAAGGAGCCTAGAAATAGAAATGCCATCTCAGCTGTGACAGACAGTGTTACTCTGCCTTGCTAAAAGCTTACTGACAGACTGTGATGGACTCAGGAATATTGAAAATGTGACAAGCCTGCTGCAGTTAGGGAGTTTCAGAGCTGTGAGTCCTTTAAATGGTGCTTATAAAGGCTTAGCGTTATGCTACATTGAGCACAGTAATCTCACAGTGTTATGAGTAGCAATATGATTACCGGCCAGGTAGCCATGTGAGCCTTTGAACTCAGCTAAACAAAGTAATTTGAACCAACAACGAGAGAAGGAAATGATCTCGATCAGTGATCTTGATGATAGAGTTGGAAATATTTACTCTCTTGGCTGATTAAAATTTTTGTCTTTGCTCGCTTATGTCTATTTGAGCCCTACTTCAGTAAAGGTTATCAAGGTTACCAACTCAGCAGCCACCTAAATTTCAGCACCCATTTTACTTCTGTGTTTTTTTGCCTTTCTTTTAAAAAGCAAGTAAAACTCCGTGGATCTCAGCTACAGCTGACGCAAGTTGTCCTCCACTGCTAAAAGCTCGTGATTGAGTCAGTGACAATGCTGATTCATCTCACTTTGAAAGCATGTGTTTAACATGTCTTTTTTCAATCTGCTGAACATCTGAAAACCTCAAGCATGGTGCCCATGCCGTCTCTTAAAAGTGTTGCCAGCTTTATAGTTGGTAAAATGAAGATAAATCAATACGCTGGACTGACAATGATGAGTGTTTTCGGTCCTCTTTTATCCCGAGTTGTGTCTCTCAGGCTACAAAGAGCCTGTCCTAACCATCTGCTTGGTCATGTTGAGGAATAAAGATGGAAGCCGGAGGTAGGCAATATGTTTTTGGCTTCACTGGACATAAAAATAAACGACAACTTTTTCCCACATGATAAAGAAAGTGGTCTGAGAAGGAATTGGACTCCTGAACCTCCTCTAGGGTCTGGTTATAGGATTTAGAAAATCGAATTTATAATAGGAAACGCTTGCCAATTACAGGTGTCTTCAGAAGGCTACATCTTGGCAGAGCACGGTTCAGATGCTGAGTGAATCAACACTGATTTAATTTTAGTGCATGTGAAGCACATGCGCTTGCGCACACTCATCTGCTTGTTGTTCATCTATAAGATAAAATTTTAAATCTCAAATGCACTAATTCAAACAAATCAGCACTGATAAATATCTCAGTTTCCGTAATGGCGTGAAGTACAAATTAAAAGTGACATCCTTGTGTTCAACTTTTAACCAGCTTTTCCTAAAATGACCAGTCAAAAATAATACATGATGGTTTTAAAGGTTTCTTGTCTTATTAGAAAAGGAGTCTGTAAAGAATAATGAATTTTGCTTCTTTATTGTCCATTTCTTTATGCCAACTCAGTTTTGCATTAGTTGGAAATGAACATTGGATTTAATATTCAGTGAGACTGTCTGAGAACATTTGAAATATGTAAATAAGTCCCTGTAGTGAGCAGTAAATCTTGTGTCGTCACAACAGACTGAACATTATTCCTGAACAGTTTTCTACAATATGAGGTCGGTCTTTAACGCTTTGTCAGGATTGAGCCTCAGAGGGTGTTTCTATGCGGTGTGATGCTGATACAGTCTGCGGCTGGTAGTGAAGCTTTAACAAGCCCCTGCCTGCTCTTCATCACTATAGAGCCAGATATGTGCCCATGAGTATTCATCAGGAAGGGCTAATGGGCCACAGCAGTGTGAACCTCTGATTTACAGCCCGTCCCTGTCAGGCCTAATGATAGGGCAATGGGAATGGTTATGGAAGAAACAGGTGCTGCAGAGTGAATAGATGCAAAGCAATGCTGCTGAAAGCCACGGGTGATTGTTGTTTTGTCCATTGCACAAATGCTCATTTGCAATATTGTGCTCACAAATGCATAATTATTGTGCATAGAAATTAGCTCCCTTGAAGCAAAGCATGGCTCAGTGTGCATGTGTGTGGGGCTGTAAGGTGGGACCAAATACTTGCATTTAAAAAAAAACAATGAACAGAGTAGGCAAGTTTAATGTTCAACTGTTTGTTAAATTGTTGTCAGCTTGAGCGTCGCATTCGATGCACAGTGACTCTTTTCTTGCCAGATTAATAACATATGGACCTTAGCAATAAGGGTGCACCGGTGAAATGATCTTCTACACAGTACAAAATATGCTGAATATAGTAAAAGTATTAAACCATGTAGACCAACCTCTGTAGAATCATCAGGATTATAGAAAAATATTTAACAACCAAACATTCCCGCTGACATATTAAAGCTACAGAAATCCATTGTGTAATCCAAAACAACAACACATCCACACGGCTTCTACAAAAAAGTCTTTGACCCTCACACTTGGCCTTAAAATGTGTCGAAGGTGATGGGCCCACAAGTGGACAGCTGAGACACATAATCATTTACACCTGTGTATCTAAGGTGTCCAGGTAAACGTTTGGCTCTACTGGAAGGCCAAGATGCCTCGAGCACAGTTCTCGTATCTGTCTGTTCATTTTTTATAGCAACAATGTTTGACCTATGCCTGTGGTTCCTCTCCATTTTGGCACATGGTTGCTTAAACTGAAGCACCTACTGTTTTGGACTGTGCCGCCAACTTTTTTCTGAAGGACTTAAGAGATAAAGATATCCACCAGTTTCACTTGGGGGGGGGGGTTAAAGTACCCAAAATGGAAACATAATTTTGACATTTCTTTCATAGTTACTGTCTCTTAAATCACACCAAAACTTTTCATCTCCCCCCATCCGTCTGCACGATGAAGACTCATTACCCACATGGTGACCTTTTCAGTTTAAATATTAACAGCAGAGTAATTTCTCCATATTTATATTTCTCCATATTTATAATTCAGCATTCCTCCTCCTCTAATAAAATAAAAAGATTGAAGGCACTTTAACCTCTCCAGCTACTTGGATTTTATTAAGTTTATAATATATTGTTAAGCTGTGTAAAGAAAATCTCAAAACCTTATTTGTGGATTGAACAGGTTCAGAAGTCTTAATGAAAGACTACAGAAAAAAACCTGAGCTAAAACATTTTATGTCACTTTAGAAAAGAAAAATAAATCGCATCGTGCATCAAGACCAACAGTTTCACTGTCAGTGAAACTCATGTCAGTGAAGTTGTTGTAGGTGTTCGGCAGTTGAAGCTCACTCACTGCAGGTCAGCTGGCACAGTTTACCGATGGATCACTGCACAGCCCACACACACATACACACGCAAAAACACACGGCGGTAGCTCTGTGCCTGGACCATCCCACACTCCAACGGTGTCTTTCCTACAGAGCCGGCAGTTAGGAGGAATATGGGAAAATCCGAAAGCCAAATGGATATCATGGAGAAATCAAGTAAACCCGGAAAGCGTCGCTGGACTGTTGCGGAAATCGGTCTGTCTGTGCTGCTCCTGTTAGTCAGCTGTGCCTTGGCCGGGCTTGTAGTCCTCTACACATCAGCTATGAAAGGTAAATGCTCTGCTACGATAACCGTGGAAAAATCCAGATATTACAGTAGTAATGGCATGTGTCTCCCTACTCTGTTTGTAACATCAAGGCAAAACTGACACATGAAATAATCCTGGAAGTATTTTTTAAAATGGTCATCTTTATGCAATAATAATGTGTGTATGTTTTTAGATATCCTTGGTAGAAAGTTTAATGTTTAATGTCACTCACAAAAATTTAAACATTAAGTTGGAAAATGCAACTGGCTTCTGTCTGATGGCCTTTTGTTTAAAAATATAATTCAACCCACTCAACCCAGTTATTAAAGTCATGATAAATGATTGCAGAGTTTGTCTGATGTTTTGATCGTTTTTCTTGCATCCGACTCAGAACAATCAAGCAGGCCGAGCGCGTCCAGGAGCTCAACAGGTGAGGGTAAGTATAATCTTCTAAGCTCAACACAGAATACACTGCGGGATGAGCGGGGTGGCATGTGTCATATTTGAGCCTGCACCTCTGAAAGACACTGTAATACTGTAATTCCTTTTACTGCCTGATCAGCAGAGCCACACAAAAGTGAAAGAACACAGTCACTGCTGACACAGGCATTTCCTCTCTCGCACAGACTACAGATCTAGGCTACTTAAAATTGGGTCTGAACTTCACACAACAACATCCTCCCTCTCAGCTGGGGCACAGTTTGTCAAAGAGTTCTCTCGTAATTGTTCGCACTGATTTTTCCAGGCCAGCTGTTACGCTCCAACCCCAGCAATGTGTGTACAACTGCAGACTGTGTTACCGCAGGTGAGAAATCTGCTTTTTCTTTTTTTTCTCCTGCTCTTACAATTTTGAAACTATCATCCTCCCTCAGTTGCCTTGTGAGATTTTCACCGCACTGTTCTTACGTCTCTCTTTCCTCGCCAACATCTTAAAGCTGCCCGGCTCTTGCAAAACATGGATGAGTCCGTGAAGCCTTGTGATAACTTTTACCAGTATGCCTGTGGGGGTTGGCTGGAGCGACATGTTATTCCGGAGACCAGTTCCCGTCACAGCGTCTTTGACATTCTGCGAGACAAGCTGGAGATTGTCCTCAAAGGTCAGCTGGGTGAAATCTTCAGTGTGGGTCAGTGTGGGCTGCAGTATTTCGGTGAGACATTTTCAGACAGAAAATGTTTGTTTGTGTTTGGTTGTTGCAGGTGTTCTCGAGACAGTCAGTGAAGAGGACAGAGATGCCATCAAGAAGGCCAAAATCCTTTACAGCTCCTGCATGAATGAAAGTAAGGCTGTCTACAAAGGGGCAAGAGAGCACAAGATACACTGACAAAAAACTGTTTGCTGTTTATTATATCAGTCAGCCTTCCACAGCCGGGGTATCAGCAGGGTTCCCCAGCTTGAACTGAAGACTTTTTAAGACCTTAATATTTAATACTTACCAGCTGTGCATACCAGTAATTTCTGCTATGCAACCTGGGCCTGGCTAAATTGCATAAAATCGTTTGCTAGAGTAACCTGTTAGAGTCACTGGGAAATTTATTTAAGAAAACTTGCCTTTTGAGTCAGTGAATAAATAGCTTTGTATCTCAGAGCAGTGTAGGTGCCTGCTGCTGGTCTGAACTCAACATGGCGCAATTTCTTTTAGTAGTGAGACCATAATGTTCCTGTTATGTTCTACAACTGAGATTGTTCTTTTTTCCCTGCAGGCCTCATAGAGCAGCGTGACTCGCAGCCCCTCCTGAAGCTCATTGAGAGCATCGGTGACTGGCCTGTGGCGTCAGAGGACTGGAACACCACCACAGGTACAAATCACACTCTGATTAATGCCTCCTGCCTGTTCTATACAAACAAGCACGTGTGCACATGTAACACCGGCACACAAACAAGTGCTGTTCTTTCTCAAAAACATCACGCAGAGCCTGTGCAGCTATATTTGCTCTCAGTGAATAGCTGCGTATAAGCTTTGTTGGTGGGATCAAGAGGCCGGTCGAGGCTTTTCAGTCGAGCAGTCAGGTGTGGGGTTTGGGAGAGTGATGCGTGGGCAGAAGAGCAAGTCCTCAATCAGGACTGTGAAGGATGCTTTAAATAGTCCCCTCTTCCTCGTGCTCCTGGCTCTTGCCACTTTAATTAAATGTAATCATGGATGGTGGCTCAAACAGAATTAGCCACGCATAGCTGCATCTGCGCACACCGATTTACAAAGCGAGCCCAGAAAATGTGCAGCAGAGGCATAGAGATTTCTGCAGCCAGGTATGCTGAATAGCTCCTTACAGCTAGATAAATGTTCTTAAACGGAGTACAAATTTCTCTTTTTTATTTTGCAGAGGAAGCCTGGAGCTTTGAGGACACACTGGCAACACTTACTGCTCATTTCCACAAGAAGGTCGTGCTGGACATGTATGTGTGGACGGACGACCGGGACTCTCAGCGCCATATTATCTATGTGAGAAAACATTTTGTCTGGGCACAATTAGTACATGACAGCTGCTATACAACTACTACAGATAAACCTGACATTTGCTGTTGTCAACAAGGTCCGTAAACTAATGAAATGAACAATCTGTCCAACTTCCTTCATTGACTCAATCCTAATCACACGTACTCAGACATTTGTCTGGTTTCTTTTCTTAAGAAGGATGAATAACATTCTGAATTGACTGGCCACTTTTTGGCAAATGGTACTCCAACAGGGGTAGGTTTTCAGCAGGATTTAGTGCTCTGCACCGAAGGACAGTGTATCACTCACTCATCGTAATGAAGACACATGTCTCCCAGTCCAACAGTGTGTCCCATTAATGTGTTTCAGTGTTTACAGAGACATTAGAGAGCATTGTTCAGAAGAATGGCAGCACTGTTCTGTCAGTCAGTCCATCCTTTCACTTAAAATTAAAACATCTCAACAGCTCATTGCTCATGGATTGCTATGAAATTAATGGTACCCAATAAATTAGACAGACCTCTCTTTTCTTCGTTCAGCTGGTCTTTCTAGGCGTCACCACAGCATCAGGCACGTGCAGAGGGGGGGGGGCTAGAGGGGCTTGAGCACCCTCCCCTTTCCTGATGGGTGCCCAAAGTGCCCTTTTGTTGAGGCAACTTTTCAAAAAAAGTTATTATTATTATTTTTTATGTCTGTGCCCCTCAACAATAATATTTAACTATTAATCACAGTTTTGCTAAATAAAAGGATCTGGCTTGCATCAGTCACATGATCACATTTAACCAATGATCGCCCTTGACGGCAGAACGCGCTGGTTACGAGCCGGGAACGAGCTCACAAAGAGCACGCGCATTTTTAGCGGTCCGGAGCTGTAGGAGAAACACAAGTTAACTCAGAGACACAGACTTACTATATTTCTTCCATACAGACTGATGCTACAAAACCAGTAAGTAGGTGTACAGCGCACACTGTAGTGTATAGCACACAGGAGTATTAGCTTATTACGTACACGTTGGTAAGTTGTCTTGTTGCAACTGACGAACTGAAACAAATGAGCGTCCTGTGTGTGCAACAGCGCGACAAACATTACCTGTCCTTTTTTTTTTATTATTAATGTGTGTTTTTTATTTAGATGGATTTAAAAAAAAAATATTACTCATGATATAACATTAGACGTGCCTGGTAAGGACATGAGGAGGAAACAGTAGGAGCTGTGTGAGGCTACTAAAGGCAGGGCTATAACATTTTTCTGTCATCATTTTATTATAGATTAAGTGCTGGAGTTGTTAGGTGTGGATAATCAGATTATAGTTTGCAATAGCAAGTTGTGCCTTGTTGTCAGATAGACAGCAAGTGGAGAGTGATATATGAAATGATGGGATGGAAGGAAGAAGAGAAGCAAAGAGTGATTCACAGGCAGAGCCTAAATTATTTTTCACAGTTTTTTGTTGCCTTATGGTTCCAAGTGCTGTCACCAATCTTTGCATTTTGTTATTATCTCATGACATTTAATCAGCTACCATCTCTCCTATGGACTTTTTAATGTCTACAGTCTCAGATCAACACAGCCCTGCCCTTCCCATATTAGATTCTTGATGAATGTGTGTTGTTGTTATTCAGACTGGCTCAATGTGCCCCTTTTTAACTTTGAGCACCCGCCCCTTTAAACCTCTCCGCACGGCCCTGCAGCAGATCACCCCATCTCTAACATCTTCCTCCGTTACATCAATCCTCTGCATCTCCTACTACATCCACAAATCTTCTTTGTGGTCATTCTCTTATCCTTCTGCCTGGCAGCTTTATATCTGACATCTTTTGTCCAGCATACTTTTGTTTCCAAACCACTCAGCCTGAGCCATCACTTTGATGTACTCATTTCTAATTCTGTCTGCTCTGGTCAATCCCAGTGAGAGACTTAATATCTTGAACTCTGAAACGTCTTCAGATCTGACAGTCAGACAGATAATTGAGTTTAGCATGCGGATTTTTGATTATCATTCTGTTACAAACACATCTCTGCAAGTATTTTATGGATTATTGGTATGAAAAAGTGTTTAATTGCTGTCCTTATTCTTATATTTTGTTTAGATTGACCAGCCCGGGCTTGGGATGCCATCTAGAGACTATTACTTCAATGATGGAAACTACAAAAAGGTGATACGCAACATTTCACTCAAACCCTGATAAAAAACATACTGTTATCTTCATGAAATCTTGTGGATGTCTTCTCTTGTATTTGATTTTGAAAAATGAATGCATGAGATATCTGCCTCCATCACAGTTCAGTGGAGGTGAAAAGGATTAATATTAAAAGCTAGTATCTGGAACCTGCAGTCCAATGAAAACTGCTCATAGTGAGATCTCATCTTGAATAACAGCCAGTTTGGTTTGGGAAAAAATGTGCTGTTGAGTTTCACTTTTGCAGTTTTTTACTCATATAATACTTAGAATATTCGTTCTAAGCTTTTGTTAAAATAAAATTAATATATTCAAAATTTTATTTAATCTATACCACAGGTTCGAGAGGCCTACCTACACTTCATGGTTTCCATTGCAAAGATAACCCGAGAGGACAGGAATTTGACTCAAGATGACGACCGAGTGTGGGAGGAAATGATGCAAGTGCTGGAGCTGGAGACAGACATCGCCAATGTGAGTGCCAGCTGCAGCAGGAAATGGAACTGTGAAACGAGGTTCAGGAAAATTAACAATGACAAGATGAAAAATGAGCACCTCCTCTCTGCTTCCAGTAAATGAGAGAATCAGACAAATACATATTGGAACCAGGAGATCAGCCAAGCTCTTAACCATCCTTTTTTCAAATTCATGCCTCCTAGGAGCATAACAAATGAGACTCTGCTGATGAAAGGATAGCAAAATGTGACTATATAACAAAAAAACAAATCAGTTTAGATTTTTTTGTTTTTCCTTCCTGTTGCCTGACAGGCTACATCACCAGCAGAGGAACGCCAAGATGTCACCATTCTTTACAACAAGATGGCACTTGGTGAACTGCAGAGCACATACACCTTTAATGTAAGAATTATTTCACTTCATTTTTGTTATTGAGGTGCAGGCAGGTCACTCTGATTGGTTACAAAAAGTCAGATTGCATTGAAGTCTATAAGAAAATGATCGTACTGCTTGCATGATGTATAAACTCACTAAAGCCTTTCCTGATGACTCTTTGGTCACATTCACAATTTTAATGCCTTACTTTATAAAGCCTGACTTTTTGAATATTTTGGGCCTCATTGTAGTTAAAAATGGGATAAAGCAGGGTGTGCTTTAGGGTGAGATTCCACTCAGGTTCCCTTCCTCTCTTCTTCTCTCCAATTTACCAAGACGTCGACACCCAAAATGCTCGGTTTAAGGCTTCAGAATAGGACTTCACTAAAAATGGATGACCTCATAATAACTACCAGGACTCAGTTAGCATGTAAAATGTTAAAAATCTGTGATAGTAAGATCAGCAAAAAGACTTTGGAAGGGTTGCCAAGAGAAAACCTTTTTCTCTCTAAAAAGAGCATGATAGCACAGCTTAGGTTTGCAAAGCAGCATCTGAACGAACCACAAGACTTCTCAGACAATGTCCAGAATGGACAAAGGCCAATTTCAAGAATGCAACAATGGACAGATGGGATCAAACCACCACATTTGGTAAAAGCCAAACACCTCATACGAACTGTCAGCACAGAGGTGATGGTTTGGGCTTGTTCTGCAGCCACAGGTCCTGGATACCTTGCGGTCACTGAGCTGACTGAACACCAAAGTATTGTAGTGTCAAGTTTCTGAAAGCTAAAGCTTTGTGCCATGAAACAGAACAGCGATCCCAAACACAGCAGCAAATCCCCAGCAAAATAACTGAACATGGAAAAGAAATCACAGTGTTGCAATGACTCAAAGTACAGACCTCAACCCCAATGAAATGATGTGTTTGCACATGAACAACTACCTCCAAACCTCAATAAACTGAAGCAATGTTGTAAAGAAAAGTGGGTCAAAATTTCCCAGCAGTTATGTGAGAGACAGATAAAATCCAGAAAATATTACTTCAGGTTATTGTTGCTAAAAACGATTGTACACGCTACTGAATCATGGGGTGTGGTTAGCTGTTTATAGGACTGCAAAAAGCCCTGTGAAAACTTTCTTTTTCACATGACTCCATGTACTGTTTATGAGAAAACATCCGTTTCTGAAATGTAAATGCAATTTATATGCCTTGTTTTAAATTTTGCAAAATCACCTCATTCCTTTTATTATTAAGAGTTAGGAAGAAGATCGATGACCCTTTTCCTGTACAGGAAATATGAAGATATAACCGGCAACTAGTTAGGTCAGCTTTGCATAAAAAGTTCCCAAAATGCAAAATATTTCTCCAAAAATCTGCAACAAGAAGCCCATATGGCAGTTAACAAGCGCAAGACTGCTGGTTAATAAGGCAGCATTGCTTCAGAATTATTCAGGTTAATGCTTTTGACTCTTACATGTGATACTTATGTAGCTGCAAAGAAAGTATTTACAGAAAAAGAGACCTTTGGAAACATCTCTTGGATCCTGTGCACAACAAGCGGCCAGTGTTCAAAATCTGCCGTGTTATTTTTGTGAGTAATGACGCCTTGTACAATGTTTACACCTTGCACATTGTAATTGATGGTACCACTTTAACTTGTTGTGCATGGTGGCTATTTTGGACACCGACCGACACGGGGGCCATATTTGATAGCTGAAATTAGAAACGTTACAAAAACCCAGGTGATTGATATATGCTTTTTTTTTTCTTTTTTTCTTCTTTTTTTTTCTTTTTCTGCTCATTCTGTTGGTTTTTGGTTTTTGCCCTTCTCCCCCGTCCCTCTTCTCAGCTGTTTCTCTTTCCCTCTTTCTTTCTCCCCTTCTTTCCCCCAGTCAAGTCTGTCCCATATTCAGTAAGTGAAAATAAAAAAAATAAAAAAAAGAAACGTTACAAAAAAATGGCTGAAAAAAATAATGTTGTTATTCAGTTAAAAAGGAACATTTCATAAGCATCCCCCAAATACTCACATAAGAAAGGAGCACACTGACTTATTGGAAAGTCAGTGGTTTGATTCATGGCTCCTCAAATCCGCCTGTCTCTTTAGGCGAGATACTGAATCCCAGGAAAGTTCCTGTTCTTTCCTTCACTGTGTGTGTGTGTGTGTGTGTGTGTGTGTGTGTGTGTGTGTGTGTGTGTGTGTGTGTGTGTGTGTGTGTGTGTGTGTGTGTGTTTTCAGTAAAAAGCACCATATAAATGCAGTTAATTCACAGTGTTTGTATGGCTTTGGTCAAAAATCAATAAGTAATTAACATGTTTCTTTAAGAAATACTGTTTATCAGCCATTGTTCAACCTTATTTTAAACAAAGGAGGTGTTGAAAACCATCTTAGTTGAATCCAATGAGATGTAAAATCTTTAAAGATTTAAAGTTTGTACCTATGAGTGACCCCTCACCCTCTAAATTAACTGAGAGCTGGAAGGCCTACAACATGTAACCATATTAAATTATAACTATACACAAATAAAACTAAATATGTTAAAAATATAATATATTTGTCTTGCAGGGTTTCAACTGGACACGATTTATTCAAGGTGTGCTGTCGAGTGTGTCCATTGATGTCCAGTTGGACGAGGAGGTGGTCGTGTATAGCTCTCCCTATCTTGAGAAGATGAACGATGTTCTCTCCAGACACAGTATCAGGTCAATCCTGGACTGTCATCCAAGGAGTCTGTAAAGATTATATTATAACTGAAAATATACACTGCAACACAGCTTAACAAAAACTATTAATCTTTGCAGAACTATGCAGAACTACCTCACCTGGCAACTCATCATTGACAGAGTTAACAGCTTGAGCCGCCACTTTAAAGATGCCAGAGCGCGATACAGAAAGGTTTGACATAACAGAACAACATATGCTAATGCCAGCTTATTTGAAGACAAAATAACTGTATTTGTGTGTGGTTAGACTCTCTATGGGACCACTGTCGAGGATGCTTGGTGGCGAGAATGTGTGCGTTATGTCCAAAGCAGCATGGAGAACGCAGTGGGAGCTCTGTACGTGCGCGAGACTTTTGCAGGAGAAAGTAAACGAATGGTGAGTGCTTTTGGCCCCGAAACCGCTTCGAACACAGCAGAAAGAAGTTTGAAAATGAGTTTAAATTCAAGTGAAACACAAATTCTGCTTCGTTGTTACGTATTTGTAGCATTTTTATCCAAACGCCAAATTGGAAAAAAAAAAAGTACATATCATTTATTAGCACTGATGCTTTGGAAGAATTAGACAGTATGGGGATAACTTGCCTTCTTTATTTAGAATTTATCGCAGGTTTTAATACATGCTGAGTCAGCTGAGTTACTTAAATGCAGCTTTACTTAAACAGAAAAATAAAAAGGGGGTGCAGGTTACAATTGTTAATGCAGGAAAAGATAAAGACATGGATAATTTGCTCTACGGTCTAGGCTTGAACTTTTTTAGCAGTATTTTTGAGCTGCAGTGCCACAAAATTAGGAAGCCAAATAGGATGAGACTTTCCATTAGGCCATGCTTAACATTTTTATCACACTAGACAGACCTATTTGTAAACTCAAAACATATTTTTTGGCATATTTTTTCTGAGTTTCTCCTTTAGTACAGGACTCAGATTCTCAGTCTTTGTCATTTGTTCACAGGTGAGTGACCTCATCAGCAAGATCCAAGCAGCGTACGTAGAAACACTGGAGGAGTTAAGCTGGATGGACACTCCCTCAAAGGAGAAGGCGAGAGAAAAGGTATAATATAAATAAAAGTTTTTGTTGCTTTCCTCAGAGGGTGATTGGCATTATCATACTGATTGCTCTGCATCACTTCAAGGCCATGGCAATCAAGGAACATATCGGCTATCCAGATCATATCCTGCAGGAGAGCAACCAAAAGCTTGACCAAGAGTATGCCCATGTAAGTAAAAGCCTAGTTTCTAGTTTTTCTAAAGATTCTCTCATCATTGATGTGTCACATTTCTCTTTTTAGCTAAATTTCAGTGAAGAACACTACTTTGAGAACATCCTGGAGAACCTCAAGTCAGAAGCCCACAAGAGTCTGAAGAAGCTCAGAGAGCCTGTGGATCCTGACTTGTAAGTGACTGATACAACTGGTCCTGTTTCAGATGTAGTAAAGACAGATGTAGTTCTGTCTATCTAAAAATGTACTGGGTGCACTGAATGTACTGCTGCTGCTCCACGTCCTTTTAAAATAACTCAAAGGATACTAAAAGTGAAGGTTAAAATTCATTTTTCATGGTGCAAAATGAGCTCTGCGCATGAGCTGTACAGCTGCTGTATTAAGTATAAATGTGCCTTAATAAAGCCTGTCACACCTCAGGTGGATCATTGGTGCTGCTGTGGTTAATGCATTCTACTCACCCAACAGAAATCAGATTGGTAAGAGCTTTACAAGAATCACACAAGGCCAACGGCAGCCTCTCTGACACATTAAAGATGTTTTTTATAGTAACTCTCCCTCCTAATCACATGCCTGTTCAGCACTGCTAGTACTTGTGATTTCACTCCCTCTTTGCCTGTATCCATCCAGTGTTCCCTGCAGGAATCCTGCAGCCGCCGTTCTTTAGCAAGCATCAGCACCAAGCTCTTAACTTCGGCGGAATAGGGATGGTTATCGGACATGAGATCACGCATGGATTTGATGACAACGGTGAGATGCTGGTGACTGATAAGTCATATTTTTAGGAACCTGAAATGATGAAGGCAGTTTGTTTTTAAGTAACCTTTTATTTCAAATTTGTTATTGCTAGCTAATGACAATGATGAGTGTCTCCGTGCAGGGCGTAATTTTGACCAAGATGGTAATATGCTGAACTGGTGGAGTAATTACTCTGCTGAGCACTTCAAAGAGCAGTCGCAGTGCATGGTGCAACAATATGGCAACTTCAACTGGAAGCTAGCAGGCGGACAAAATGTAAGCAGTTGCAGCACGTACGAAATAGCATGTTTTGTCTTGGCTGTAATACCGTTTATTAAGCGAGCACCACAATGAGTGTTTTCACACTGCTGTGTGTGAATGGTTTTGTCCGTGTGATTGCAGATCAGTGGAATCAGCACTTTGGGGGAGAATATTGCAGACAATGGAGGGGTTCGTCAAGCATACCAGGTTGGATGTTAGACGCACAAAACCCACATGTTACTATTTCAGCAGCAGTGACAAACTCCAGAAGGCTTATAATAAACTTTCTGTGTGGGGATGTGTGTTTACAGGCTTATCTTAAGTGGGTGGAGATGGAAGGTGAAGAGCCTCGTCTACCTGGTCTAGACATGGATCACAAGCAGCTTTTCTTTCTTAACTTTGCCCAAGTAAGTAATGGGGGAACATGAGCTAAAACCCGAAGCTCACAAGGAGCATTTCTTTCAGTGGATACTTTGCGCTGTGAAGTAAACAGAGCAGCAGAAGGAGAGGTTCAGGGCTTCAGAGGGTGAAGCAATCCCAAAGCAAATCACTGTTGAGCAACACACGCAGCTGTGTGGCAGAGTAGCTGCCAAAGTAAAGAGCATCTTGGTGCCACAGTATATAAAGCAAAGGCAGAAAGCTGTCACTGACAATAAAACAGTACAAATAATTAAAAAAAATCTGCTCCTCACTGAGATAAAGAGATAAAAAAGTGGACATATAAAAACTGAGAGTTGATTTATTAGGTGGGATATTAATACTTTAAATACACAAAGTATTCAGAAGTATATTTGGTTGGTTTAATACAAAGAGAAGCCTGTGCAGTAATCAAAGTCTGCAAAAAATCGAGCAAAGCACTAATGCATTATTTTTTTCCAGGTATGGTGTGGTGCTTATCGGCCTGAGTATGCCAGCCAGTCCATTAAGACTGACTCACACAGTCCTTTAGAATACAGGTAAGAAGCTTTAGTATGGAATAATTTCAGAGGTACACTAATAACATTTTATTTTTGTCAGAACCTCAGACGTACCCTTAAGTCCTTCCTCTCCACTCAAATGTGAGATCTGTGCAGTGTCATTTCTCTGCACTGAGAAAAAGGACTTTAGGATCAAATCTTTATAGAAAGCACTGAAGTAAATGTGTATATATGAAAAAAATACACACACACAAACACACACACATATGTATATATACATAGTGCGTGATAATGTAGCTCTGAAAAGCAGAAAGAGGAAAAATGAAACTGAATAAAACAGAATTAATATTACGTGTTTTGTTTTATATAATGACCCAATGAAGAAATCTTACTGACTAAATAAAGATTTGGATGCAAAATAAATGCTGCTGAATTAAAGTGTTGGTGCAGCTATGCTGAAAAAAACCCTACTTTTTACAAGCAGCAGTCCTTCATTTTTTAGAGCATGTTTGTTGGAAATTTTATACATTTACAACACTGGAAATTCATTCAGCAGGGCTATTTTATATAAAATCAAACAAATTTAATGTATTTATATGATATGATATATCTTTATTAGTCCCACAAGGGGAAATTTCATAAACTATATGAAATACTTATACATATATAAAGTGTTTTGAGTTTCATCTATTTTTAAAATTCACAATAACTTTAGTATATTCACTTAAGGCATGTACAGTTTTACCTTACCATAATAGTATGAATGTTCTCAGACGTACAGATGCTCTCAGTACATAGGGGTAGATCAAAGCTTTTTTTTATTGCACGTCATTCTTTCCAACAGTTATGAGCCCTCATGACTTCTTAAGTACAGCACATACCCACATGAAGTTTTCAGACACATTTAAGCTGTTAAAAACCACAACCAAATCATCCACCCACTCCAAGTGTCAGCATAATGTTTTTCCATAATCAGCTTTGAGCATGGGCCCACACTGATGACGTAGAAGTCTCAAAAATGTATTAAACATGATACACTCGGTGTTAAATGGTTAAAGCTTGCGGGTAAGTGTGGAAGTGGCTCAAAAAATGAGGTACTGTGAGTATAATTATCACTTATTTGCACTTTGTAATTCATAGTTGTGCTTTTATGACTGACCTTTTATAACCTTTCCTCCCGTCTGAGTGCAGCTGCACTCCTCAGCTGAACAGCTCTGCTTTGCTTTATTCAATTTAAAGATTCTCCATACTGAAAATATAAGCCTGATACTCCCACTTGTCATGACAAAGGATATATCCGTGAAGTACTGGTGCAGTGTAGCTCAGTTTGTTGATCCAAATGAGTACTTGGAGACTGAACTAACACCATCAACATACTTTAGCTTTTATTATCCTTGATGTTCTGCTTTTCTTTTGTCCTCAGGGTCCTTGGATCGCTCCAGAATTTTGAAGCTTTCTCAGAAGCCTTTCAGTGCCAAAAAGGCAGTCCAATGAACCCTGAGCTGAAGTGTCGGGTCTGGTAGAACTCCTGAGATTTGTTGGTTTTCTTAGCATGGGCAAGTCAAATCAAAAGAATAAGTTGTACTTTAAAACCCACAGAGATATCCTGCTCATGACTTATTCCAGTATGTTTGGGGCCGAGTGATGACGCAGACACGTGCATATATGGTACCGTAGGTGTTTTTTAAACAGCTGGCGTCCTCAGTACTCCATAGGTTCTTAAATTTAAAGCACGCAGATTGTAAAAGAGAAACTTGCTTGAATATCTTATCAAGTTTGAATTATTGTCAGTGGATGAGGAGGTCAGTTGTTCCCTTTTGCTTTGTTTTTATTTGTATTTTTTTAATGTCCCACATCGGGGCACATGAATGGAAAGGCTACATGGAAAAGATGAGACTTTTTGAAAGGCTTAATGAGGTTGACTTTAAATGCCCAGCGAGCATTTGTTGAACAAATTCTTCTCATAAATCTTAAGTGGATTTTTGTAATTTAATGTGTAGCCTTTCATCTGATGTACTGTTTTTAAGACATCGTGCCACTTCAGAAGGAATAATGGTGAGCAAATCTGACTCTGGCTGAAGAGCATGAAATAAATGAGAACTTACGGCTTTGCTGATGCAAAGCTACAAAAGAATTAGTCACACTCTGAGAGTTTGGTCATTCACTGTTACATGAAAACAAATTGCTTAAAGACTTTAAGACTGTTAAATCTTTGCAGCTTTAACCTTAAATTAACACTCTGAGGGAGCTGCTGCGTTTAGCATTTTTACACTTACGGCATGGATAAATATTTAACATTTTCAAAGCTGGCTAAGCAGTTTTCTAAGTTTCTTTGCCACATTTTGCAAATGATTGTTACTCAATACTCTACCACGGAAATGTACTATATACATGTACTGTATGTCATGACACTTTGCTGTGGCCTGCTCCTTAGATCGTGAGAAAAAAAACCCAGGATTTGTTGGAGGTCGAGTGATGTGACATTGATATTAGTTGCATTATTGGTTACTCCCACTTTTGACTGTAATCTGTTTAGACCCCAGTTGTTATGTGTTTCTGAAGCCGAGAGGTTAAAGAGCTGAGCTCAAAATCCTTAACATGACGTGAACCTACATTCATTTTATAAAATAATGTTACTCGTGTGAGATCTGTAAGTTCACATTTAACCCAAAATAGTGCTTGGGTTTTTAGTTTTGTGCGCTTTCTTTCCGACATGAGTGAAAACTCACACAGACATTTAGCCTCTGGGGCGTAGCCAATTACATGCTGTGCTGAAATGAGGGGAAAACCCCCTCAGATACACTTGGACAGGCAGCAGATGAAGTGGTTTTCTTCTGATCTTGCATTGATCAGTGTCGTATGAG
Source organism: Copadichromis virginalis (assembly GCF_057382275.1). Taxonomy (NCBI): domain Eukaryota; kingdom Metazoa; phylum Chordata; class Actinopteri; order Cichliformes; family Cichlidae; genus Copadichromis; species Copadichromis virginalis. The sequence goes on along the minus strand of NC_140622.1, from coordinate 25,002,360 downwards.
ATGAAAGGATGGAGCGCGGTGACCGCTGTAGCTGATCCACAAGCTCGCACTGAAGATTGGGGCTTGTCATTAACAAGATGGCCAGGGCCAGGACTGTTATTTTCTACCTTTATTAACAAGTAATGACAGGAGAATCAAAGAGGATGGAGACACTGGCTGCCGTAAGCCGACATTTTTGTGCTGGAGAGAGCTTTCAAACACAAACAACACACACACACACAGACGGTTTTGAATGTTTGCTGTCACTGGTCACATTTAGGGTGGCCTTGGTTAACTGAACACGACTGTTAGGTCTCAACAGAGGCTGCTAAATTGAATGTGCATATTGAAGCTTTATACTTTCAGAGGGTCAGTCTCAGTGCTCCAAACAACAAAAACTGTTGTTTCAAACAGGGGGGGGAGAGGAAATATTACTGAGAGATTTTTCCCCAGAATCTAAGTGATGACAGTGTGCTGCCATCTCAAAGACAAATGTTTGACATTTTGGGAAATGCATTTAAAAAATATATACATGTAGGTATTCATTTTCACATTTAATAACAAAGAGGAAACAGTTACATCTGACTAATGGTAACAAAATTCACCTTTCAGCACCTTTGTCGTTTATAAATCACAAGGATGTCTACTAGAAATTACAGCTACTGTATATACTTAAAGATTTTCCCAGAGAACAACAATCACTTGGCTACAGTTAATAACCCTGGCTGTATCTAAAATCATTATGTATTATATTTTAATTAAGCCAGACCCAACTTTATCACAGGTGGGTAAAAAAAGCAAAGGACAAAATAGTTAAAGTCTCTTAACCCGTAAACCTTGAAACACGAAATAGTTACCAGTAATTTTTTTTTTTAAATCTTCTGACAAAATCTTCTAAACAATATAAAGTTAGGATGCAAACCTCTAAGTCAAGTTTGGCAAAAGTTAATTAAAAAACAAAACCTGCCAAAGAATCAAAAAGAGGCACAACTGGGGGGTAAAAAAATGTTTGAAAATCAGCTAGCAATGTGGCTCAAAATAAACTATAATCACAATAGTTGCAGTCTACTATATATATATATGCGCTGAGAATGATACAAATAACTTTGTTGAGTGAACTGGTAACTGCAAGGGCGGGAAAGGCAGGGGTTATCCTAGGGCAGGTGGTAATAGCATGATCTGAAATGACAGAAGGGTTAGAGTTTGAATAAGCTGTGACAGAATCTTCTCCCAACGGAGGCCAGAAACTAACACAGCCAACCCATAGTGGACCACCAGGAGCAGTCATGTAGAAGATAAAGGGTGCAGGCGGACAGGCAGGAGGGACGAATGGTCCTGCTGGAGAAGTTGAAAGCAGAGCTGGGACAAAGAGACGGGACAGTTGCTCAGAGCAGGATACCTACTCGCCACTGTGCAGCTATTTTAGCTTGAACCTGATGTCACCTGATGTGAGGATAATGTCTTTATATTCCTCAGTTCTCAGTGTTTTTTGAACCAGAGAGATAAAACACTGATAGTTCAATTCAATTAAGTTTTATTTATACAGCACCAAATCACAACAACAGTTGCCTGAAGGCGCTTTATATTGTAGGGTAGACCCTACAATAACCAGTGTTGGGCAAGTTACTTTGAAAAAGTAATTAATTAGAGTTACTAGTTACTCCTTCAAAAAAATAACTGAGTTACAAGATTCTGAAAGTAATTAATTACTTGAAAAGTAACTATTGCGCTACTTTAAAAAAATGTTTAACCCTCTGGGGTCCGGGGATAATTGGCCATTTTTAACTACTTTTGATTTTCCCTCCACATTTCACCTTTAAAAACTATTTACTTTGCCTTGTTTGGTATCATTCTTTTCAGCACAACCTCACGTGTCTGAATTTACAGTTATGTTTTCATGTTGACATACTGTATTAACACAATTGATCTAAAATCAGACAAAAAACATAAAATCCGAGTAGAAAAAGTTATATTTTTTTACTGTAACAACCAAAAAACATGTTTAATGAATCATATTTCATAACTTTAAATGCAAATATAAATTCTCCATTTTAAAATCATATGCACAAGTTTTGCAAACAACAAAGTTATTTGCAGCCATTTATCTTTTACCCCCTTTTCTTTTTAATAACCATTCAAACTGTTTACATAACAATCAGCTGTTCTGCATTCAATAAGATGCCGCACAAATTATTTGTGCCACTCCAAATATTTCTGTCCACTATAAAGGAGAACATCACAGCCTGATACCTGCAGGTCTGAGAGCAGGTGTATCACTCCTGTTTCTACCTGGAGACAGCAGTCGCCTCATTGTTCTGACACACAACACAGAACTATCCACAACACTACACACTAACTCCACAAGACACATTAACTACACACGCCAAACACGCTAAACGTCACAAATCTCTCACATCTCAAAACTCACTCTCTCTTTTTCTGCTCTCTCTCTCTCTCACTGTGACTCCTAAAACTTCCCCCTCTTCCTAAACAACCAAATCTCATGTTGCCATATCATTTTTTGATTGGTCGACTTGGTGCATTTTTCCACCAACACGAAGGGGCTGGTTTTTTTTTTTTTTTTTTTTTTGGTCATAAGCAGCAAGTGCTTACTAGCGCTGTCCTTAGACAGTAAACGTGATGAAACTATTCAGGAAAAACACCGGTATATATTGTTTATCATGACTCTGGTTTTACGTGGCCTATCAACACAATTTAAAAACTGGTATATATCACCTTGTATGTCTTTAAGTGGTCATGTGATTGGCTTACCATGACTACTTTATTCTTCCTCAGTCAAACAGCAGCACTCATGCGATCGTTTTGCCCCCTTAGCTCCAGGTGTTGTGCTAGAAAGTGATCGTGATTACAGTCCGTGGGAGCGCGCGCAGCTGCTTAAAGCTGTAGCGCCCAGATTACTTACGTAGTCAGCTACTTCCGTGCAACTGATATAAGATGCGGTAAGCTGAACACAGCTTCAACCGTCTGTTGAAAAATAGTAACGTGACCGCATTTTCTTGTTAGTAACGGTAACGGCGTTGTAACGATAGAGACAGTAATTAGTTAGATAACCCGTTACTGAAAAAAGTAACACCGTTACTCCCATCACTGACAATAACACATACAGGACTGGACAAAAGATAGAGGAGAACGTCAACGACACTGGCAGGAGTTCAGGTATTTGGTGAAGACCATGCACTCCAGGTTCCCGTCAAAAGTCAAAAAAAGGCTACTCTCAGCCAATCTCTGTGCTCCTCCAGAGCAAGCTCCACAGCTGTCAGTTCACAGTTGTTAGCATCTTCTGTTCTTTCTTTACCGGAAAGCTTCCAGCAGAAAATCAAAGGTATATGGATGGACATACAGTGAACGGTCACTCCCAAAGTTTGTTAAAGTCCTGGAAGTGCCAGCTGATGAGCTTCTGTATGTCACCAACAAATATGAGTACAAATGAAACTGTGAATCAACATGAATTGCGAAGTAGGAAAGAATCATGACAGACTCTGGTCAATTTTAATTACGTTTTATTTAGCATCAAAGGTAAAGAGCCTACAATAACACAGAGAAGCAGAGTGATACTGTGTGATGGCATTTGAACATGTCAGACTGTAAGCATAATTTAAACCAAGAGCAGTAGAGGGTCACAAAACCGTGTGACCCTCTACTGCTACTGAGCAGTACTCTACTGAGTGACCGACAGGTGCATTTTTAACTACTAGAGAGGGCGTTTTCTTTCTATAGCTTTAGGCAATTTTAGTTCCCTTTGGACTGATATGCGATTTCCTTCTGTTTCAAGTTTTTTTTATGCCGAGCCCAGTGAGGTATCAGTCCTCTGCTAACTTTCTCAAAATGTCAGATGTTTCCTTTGAACAACATCGCACATTTTAAAGCGATGCTGGGAGATGGTTAGAAGACAAACAGTTTAAACTTCATGTTTTGTGCAACAAGTTGTTAACTGAACAAGGGTATAACAAATAAAACGTGTTATTGTAGATGCTTGATGTTCTCCACGGAGGAAAATCAGGTACAGAAGAAAGTGTGTCTTCACTTAGTTTTAGCACCACATTTACCTAAATTGTGAAATTGTGTCGTTTTGAAGTTACCAACTAGAAACGCATTTTTTGCTATATATGAACATGTTTCAACCTGTATACCCATTTAGAGTTTATTTAGCTAAATGAATATTTATGAAATATTATTGCTTTGCAAGATTCCAGATGTTTAAGATGTTTTATGAATGTTCCTGCTGCTATGTAATTATCTAGACTGCTATTTTTGTGACTCAGATATGTTATTATTGCCATTAAAGTGACTGTCTCAACTGGCGCAATCTCAAGTCTCTCCTTTAAAAGTGCAATTTATTTTTTTAACATAAAACATGACTAAATCTTTTAGAAACCATTCTCAAACTGCAAAAGACTAAAAGATGGACACAGCCACAACTGCATCACCCATCGGTTTGTGCACTACCTTTATACACCTCATGGCTAGCTTAAGGCCGTCCCTATCTCTCTTTCTGAAACCAGGAAAGGCCATTTGTTGACAGGAAGGGAGAGCGCTAAATTATCAGTGAGCAGACTTGGTTAGGAAGGTCACAATTTCTGTCAGACAGCCGCAATAAAAATCCTCCAAATGGCACCAAGACAACACAATCTGGACAAGAAGTACAGTTCAGTTTGTAACTATTTTTTAAAGCCAGTAATTACAATCACTCACCACCAAGTTACTCTTGAACAGTAAGACCCTGCATAAATAAAACACATAAACAGACTCGGCCTGCAGACCATCACCTGAGTGCTGGTGATCCACTCGTTCCTCTAAACGTTTCAACTTTAAATAAACTCTTAAAAAAATATATTTGTTTACTGTTTACTCTTACTTGTGTCACAGGCTGGCTCAAGGAACTGACAGAGGAGAGGAAGACTTGAACTTTTAACTAAATATTATTTTCATAAAATGCAAGATAACCATAATATGAGGAGAGTAACTCAGTAACATCAGTGGAGTGCATGCATGAGGAAATAGACCAGTGTTAGGTATCATGACAGAGGGCCTAAAATATCATCTGAATCTAAGTTTATGTTACAGGTTTGTGAACTTGTCCAAAAATGATATATAGTAAATTTAATATATGAGCATAAAATGAATCAGAAGTGACATTTTTCTATAAAGTGAAGCTACAAAATGGGCCAATTTCAGCTTTAAATTATAAACAAAAAGAGCTGTAGGTGTTAATATTTGAGCCCTGTCAGTTTAGATTTTGTTTTTAAAGTAAATTTTTGTGGATTTTTATCTTTTCTCCTGAGACGACAGTGAAGAAAAGACAGAAGAGAGGAGACAGACATGCAGTGAACATTGTCAGAGCACAGTCAAACCCAGACCTCTGCATTAGCTTTATGACATATGGGTCACCTGCTGTGCCCAGTGAGCTAAAACAGCCTCCAGAGTGTTGAATTATTAATGAAAACAATTCTTCTCTCATATCAAGAAGTCAAATACCTCCTGACCCATTTTGAAAGTCTTTAAATGAAGTCAAAGGCTTTTTAATGAGCAGATATTGTTAGACACATACAAAGTAAAGCTTGTTCTTTATAAACTGGATATTAAAAAAAGACAATCACAGTGATGTAAACACAATTTAAATGTAAAATACCAGCTGTTGTAAAAACAAAGATTAGAGCACTCTATTTGTACCATAAACCATTACAGTTTATTAAAAAACAAACAAACAAACAAACAAACAATAGATTAAAAACTGTGGCACTGGAATATTATTAGTGATTATTGTCAATCATTTTAAACGGTATCCCACTTCATGAATCTTCCAAAGAGGCGAGACGTGCAGTTCAGGTACGAAGAGCAGCTCCGTCATCATCGTGTACAAACATCATCGTTGCACTGCAACAGATGACAAAGATGCATTAAACAATGAGAACAATAAATAATGAGCCTCAGCCATGTATTTAGGAGAAGCAGCAGCTCATAGATAAAGATGCCGCTCACCGATCACCTTTTGTGGATAAAGCTCCATCAATAGGAAGCCTTGTTTGTCTAAACACCGCGTCTTGTTTGCGGTCCCTCAGAGTGATCGCTCAAGTTAGAACACGAGTCATTCTTGTGGGAAATCTAGTTTGAGAGTTCCCAAACCTGGGCACAGATAGAAGAACCTCCAAAGTAAACAGAAAGGTTTGAGGAGAGACATTACTTCTAAACCCATGAGTGGTCTTAGTGGTTTTATCTGGACCAGCCTGTGACCTCTCTCTGTTAACAAAACATTGCCCGGGCCTTTCCAAACCAGACATTAGCTTGTGACTTTTACTCGTTCCTGACACATTTTGACCCCTCAGAGATAACAAGGTCTATTCTGTTGTGGGTTGCAGAGATGACATCGGCTGGTCGTCAGAGATCATGGGGACTGTTGCAATAGTTTCGACACGGTGGATTCTGTGGGAAGCGAGCAATAGCGCTCAGAGGCAAAGTGGTTGAAGAGCATGTGCTGGATGTGACGGGCATGTCGAAAGCCCTGACGATCACAGGACAAACCCTGCAGAACTTAAAGTGTTAGGCCCATGATCTGTGAGCAGTTTGTTTTGTGAATACACTAACATAAACCTAGGCCACATTTTTTTGAAATCTTATAAATCAAACTGAATTCTTATATCTTATACCAACACAGCAATCAATGCAGCTCATTCTCTGAAGCAGAGTTTCTCAAAGTATATCAAAGGTTCTCAGAGCTACAGCCATCAGGATGTGGATGACCGGAGGGGGCGGGGGGGATCTAAGTTGAATGAAAATGGTTGTACAGGAGATAAACAACAGTTTGCTGATCTGACCTTTACTTCATTAAAGTTCAGATTTATTGTTGTCAATGACTGATAAAAACTGACAGGTGTGGGGCTTCTTTTCTTTTCTTTTTTTTTTAGTTTGTGAAGAGAGAAGGAAAGAAAAATAAAACACTGCACTGTCTGTCTGAGACCTGTGCAATGCCTGCACTTACAAACTGATAACATATAAACTGCTGTGCTTAACTGATGTTAAAAAGACAGTTTTTTTGTAGCCTGAATAGGTGAAATGGGATGCATAAGTGTTACCATTTTCATTAAACACAACAAATGCTCTGATTTTGCAAAACTAATTTGTAAGTGTAACAATATGAACACTTAATCCTGAGATTATTCTTTCTTATCAAGAACACAAAGCCAGCGCAACTCACCCTGCAGAGTGAAGCAATACTGAAGCTTTGATGTTTTATGATGTTTTTATTACGACATGCTGATGTCAGCCTGTTATGGCGTCATATATATTACTCGATATGGCTTCTTGAAACTTTTTTAGAGGTCATCCTTGACCTTGGGTGCTGACTGTGAAAGTCAAGGTCAAATGCTTAGCCAACCTAGGTACTCCTGTCACCCAGGTTGAAAGACAATCCAAAAACAAAACACATGTGAGTAATATAAAGTTTTTACTGATTTTGGCCTGACCTTGATCCCATTTTCACCAAAATGAAATCAACTCCTTATTGTTATCTGCCATCACACAAAATGTGAATATGTCTTGAAACCTCTGAATGCTAGACTGCTAACAAACAGACAAACAGAACATATTACATACTCCATAGTGTTACTCTTGTAGATGTTTTTATTATAGACACAGGACCGCAATCAGCAGCTGGTTAGCTTATCTAACAAGTGCCTGGCTCTGTGGGAACATAATAAATACCACCTCAGAATAAGATGTGCAAAACCTTTTTTTTAAGTTTGGATACAGCAAGCCATTTCCATTCTTTGTGTTGTATTAAGCTAATTTTAGCCTGGCTGTAGCTTAATATTACAGTCCTGTTTCAATATTCTTGCGATGCCCCCAGCCAGAAAGCCAGATCTCTCAAGAGATTTAAGAGTAAATAGTGTTGTTGGGTCTTGTACGTTAACATAAACTAGTGGTTTTGCAATAGATACTAAATTCCTGTTTGCAGTAAGCAAACAGTTAAAAAGCAGGCACAATCTGTCACTAAAAATGTGTTAAGTGCTGAGACTTTGCATATAAACATAATGATGGTAGTGCAGTAAGCAAACAGGAACTTATGTTATTGTTAAAAAATTCCCTATGCAAGCAGACTACTTAATACTACATAGCCTCCAAAAAAAATACATCCCATGATTTAAAAGGTTCATGATTACGGAGGAATTTTGATCCTCTCCCTTTGCAACAGTCATTGTTGTAGATTTACTGCTGACTGGAATCATTGGCCCTGTCCTCTTGTTACATTTCTAGGAAAATCCAAGTCAGGTTACGCTGTAATTTACGACGTAGGGTTTCAGAAGGGTTTGAAGTTACTGCTGAAGCATAATTCCCAAGTAAGTGCTCAACTTCAAATTTGAAGTATCTGAAATCTAAGCAGCGCTTCATCACAGTGGTCGTAATCAATGAGGAGAATCACATGGATGCTACAGCGAGCCTCTAGTGAGCCTATTGCCAGTCGCATGGTGGAGGAGAAGCGACGATTATGAGCTCGCTACACAATAAGGTTGAGTCAGGACATTTTATAGAAAACAAATCCTCAGTATAACCATTTTTGAAAAGGCAATAATGCTCTAATAACATATAATTCTCAGTTTTACACTTTAAATCTGCTGTAGTTTTAATATTAAATATCTGTAGTTTCTGTTTTTCATTCACAACATGTTTGCCTGCCACAGGCTGTTTATCATTTGTCTCTCAGTGGTAACCAATTTATGACACTGTCATGACAACACTGACCTTCCAGCTTCTTAAAATCCCACTGTGCACATTAGGTAAGAAAATTCTGAGTCGCCTCTACCAGAGGGTTTAAAAAAAAGAAAAAGGATGTAAACAGGGCAAAATGATTAGGGTGGAAACCACATGAGGTAACAATGACCTCAACAGAAATGGTCACCGCAGCCAGTACTGCCAGTCATTCCCATGTCCTCTTACTAGACATGTCCCATTTCTGCTGTGCTGTACGAGTAATCTACCACACATACACAATGATGATGGTAGTGATCAAGGACTTGCTAAAAAATATGAATTCCTCCATAATATAGTGATAATTTCAATCTGCAGAGCATTTGTGCTTTTCAGCTTGCACTACAGCACCGCTATTATATGGATCTGTAAAATAACTGCTGTGTTTTCAAGTACGGAGATCATCTTCAGTCAAGTTTAAAAGGTTTCGGGGCCTTTGACACAGACACTGACAGACCATGAAGATGCTGTAATAAGTGTGAAATTGTCTGTGAAGAGGATACTCTGATGCATTTGTCTCTACTGACGTAAAACAGACTCTGTTGAAAGAAACTGATGATTAGATCCCTCCAGTGTTTTCACACACACAATGACACCAGTTTGCTCTATCCCATTTAACCCTTTGCTTTACAGCTCAGTTCATAGCATCAATTATAACATGGACATGCATGGTATGCCTTACCACTGGCCTCTGTCCTTCTTTTACTGTGGCTGAGATACCCAGAGCCTTGGTAATCTCCTCCAAAGGCAGGTAGTCTCCTGGTGAATCTTGGATAAAGTGCAGTAGGACCTTTTCTCCACCTTTGCAGTGCAAAAATAAATCACTTAGATACTTTCATCATATAAACAACTTGCTGGCCCTGTTTATTACAATATAATAATGTAACTTTGCTTTGGTTGCCTCACTAGGGATCCTTTTTTAAAAGCAAAATACATGAAAATAAAAAAAATGCTACGGCACACACAGAACAGTATTTCAAACATGTATGTATAGTGCAGTTTGGTTTAACGCAAAGCTTCTGTTTGATAAACTACTTCCAAACACAGAAAAATGTTAATATTATAGAAATAGAACTTCACAGGGTTTACTGTGTAGGTGTTGAAGGACTTTTGGTGGAGCCAAGGCTTTAACACTGGGAGACACACCAGACAAAGTGACCCACTACCTACTCTACCAGATGCCTTTTTCCATAAGGACAAACTGTTCTACCGCACCGTAAGAAGACTTTGGCACACAAAGAGGGAGAATTAGAGTGACCAACCATTTTATTTGTATTGTAAAATTAATTGAATACTGTCAAAAAAACCTTTTAATATAGTCTTCGTTTTCCTAATGTTGTGCTATAATGTATATATGTAATGTATTTAGGACTGTGCCTTTTTATTTGGTGAGCATATTTGCTTTTATATGTTTAAATATAGCTAATAATCTAACCTTAATATATTCGAACAATTGAAAAATAATCCTATACTTCATGTAAATGAGCAAGAATAGTCAGCAGACCTGTGGAAAACTGGATTTAGAAGTAAATGCTGCTCCTGACTGCGTCACCATAATGTGATGCTGCACTGCCCTCTAGAGGACACACCACAAAAATGCAACTTAAAATGACAGAACACCTTTTCTGTACTCAGTGCCATACCACAAGGTGAATTATGAGGAAAATCCTCTAATTTGTCATATGTTTTAACTCCTTATCTCCTGAATGGGTACTAGGGATAACCTCTGAACTGAACTGAGCCATTTCTGTCATACTTCAGGCCTGCTTCCAGAACAAAATACCTGGGTTTTCATCAGAAGTTAGCACGGATGATCCCTGCCTATACAGCTTACCATGGATGCCCTTAAAAACCTGAAACCTGTGCTAATAGTTGTCAAACCACATCTTTATTGGTACAGACTGAGGTAACAAAACTTGTCATTAGGGGTACAGGGGAGGTGGTCATATGTCATCTTTATTTGGTAAAGGTTTAAACAATCAGTGCCTTTCCACTTACTTTTACATAATCTTAAAATGGACCCTTGCACCCCTCCACCCCACTGGTGTCCACCCAGTTTACCTTTGGCCACAATGACCATGCCTCCACTCTGGAGCAGATCTCCTGAGAAGTTTCCCTGGATTCCTTCAGCGCTGGCCTGAAAAAAGCAAAAATTATCAGCTTGAAAAAGCCACCGTGTACCACTGCTCTTTTGTTTTTAATTCGTTTTTGAAAGTGACAAATATGTCTACCTTTGCTGCTACATCTCGTACTTTTTTCCCCAATGCTGCAGGAACCACACTTAAAGCGTTGTACCTGAATGGGAAAAGAATACAGTTTTTCCATTACAGAACATTAAATATTCGTGCATTTGATTTGATGAATGTTTTCTTGATTCCTGTTATGATCCCAAGATGATGTTTTAAAATGATTGGGTTGGTGAAATTTGTTTACTATAATGAATTAATTGAGTCAAGATCAATACTGTTTAAGTTACTCCTTTTTTTAGTAAGTTTGACAATTTAAAGCAAATCACATCTTGGTCAAAGCACTGGTCTTAGGAGCTTATCCGTTTTAGGTTTGCAAGAGGTAGTGCTGAACACTACCCCAGCTGTCATAAGGCAAGAAGCACTGTTCACCCTGGGTAACAAATACGAAGACAACAGCTCATGCAGACAATCGCCTGCCGGGGTGCATGGCTAATTAACAACAGCTAGTTAATTTAACACTGATTGTAGTAAAACCCATGCAAAACAAGGAATAGCATGTAAACCCCACACATAAAGGCCCCAGCAGGTTAAAACCTAGAACAGGGTTGTCACTTTAATCCTAAGTGGGCCACAATGGGTGAAACTCTTCTTTCTGTTAGTGTAAAGAGATTTAACTATACATTTAATTCCCAAGATCTTTTAATGCAAGAAGTGTAATTTAAACATTACATCTCTGTTTTTCTACGTGATTAAAAAATGCTTCTTTGGGCTTGAAATGAAAGACAGAAATTTGTAATATTGCAGAAGAAAATTTTGTTAGCTCTTTGCACAGACTGCCCTTTAGTTATAAAATGGAAACATTTAGTTGATTCATTTTGCTTTTCTTTTTTTACTGTGAACCCACTATAAAAATCACAAGTTTCTATTAATTATTTATTCGTTTAAGTATTACATATTTACTTTGGTGTTGTCTCTTGGGGGGGGGGGTCCTTTATCAGTTACAATTCAAAAATTTATGTCCTCAATTTTTCCAAAGATGTTCAGTGGGCCAGATTGGAGTCTTTGTGCCTTGTGTTTGACATCCTTGACCCAGAACCTTCTTGGTGTACTGACATTAGCGCTCTACATTTATTGCACTCACCGTTTGAAGCCCAGATCCTTGTAGCATTTCTTTTGTTCATCCACATAAAGGGCTAAAAAAAAGGAAGCTGATTAATGATTATTCACAATCACACAGCAGGAGTGGCTGCTGACAATTTTGAATGCTCTCAGCAGGGAAGTTCTAGTCAGTTACAGAAGGCCTTTTTTTTTTAAGATACTCTAGTCTGGTGTAACCTAATTTTTCGACAGCTTTTATAAGAACTTACCAAAAGATAAATTAATATGCACTGCACTGAATGATTAAGGATGCTTACGTCCTTTTAAAAAGCCTCCTTGCTTGAACTCCTGGAGCCCAAATTCTTCTGGTCCGACTCCCACTAGCGCTACCCCGTTGGCCCTCAGGTCTGGCTCCAGTTTGCTGATCTCTGATGCCGTCCACCGACATACCTGACAGCCAAACCTGCGCAGGAAGAAGAGGACCACGGGCCGGTCCTGCCACAGAGACTGGAGCTCTACTTTCTGAAAGACAAGCCGAAAGAAACAGCAAAACACACACACACACACACACACACACACACACACACACACACACACACACACACAGTAAATATATGAGGAGCTGGCCCTGTGTGTTATATGTGCAAATGAAACGTTATGTCACAAGTGAACATCATCATTATGTCACTTTAAAGGCCTCGTTACTCAGCAGTTGTTTCAGTGCTGGGGAGGGGGGTGGGGAAACAGGTTTAATTTAGCTGCCTCGGCGGGGTAACAAGTCTACTACTTCATATCACAGCTTAATTTGAAAAAATAAAAAGGGGGTGGGGGGCACAAAAAAGCGAAGCAACTATCCGAAACGATAAATAAAGTCCACAGCTGTAACCCTCAGCAGCCGCCCATCTACGTAACTCACCTCCTCGCTTTCATCGCTCTTCAGTAAGTTTTTTCCAACTTTAGCAAGGTCGACTGACGCCATTTTCTCCGAGCCGGGTAAAAGACTCCAAAACACCACGAATTAAGTTCACAGATCAAGGTGACAAGCTTCGGGAGTGAGTGACTGTACAGTAAAGACGTCTGTTACACCCGCATAAACTGTTGCAAAACATCTACATCCGTATACGCCCACTCAACACGAACCTCCAATCATATTCAACTGGAACTGAAAACACAACCAATCAAGGGGCGTGCTACGAGTCGCTTTCAGCACGTGCAGAGAGTACTACAAGCAGCTTTTTTTCTTTCTTTCTGTTTTTTTGTAACACGGTGTAGTAGTTGTTGTTTTAAGATATCTGTTGATGCACATGTGAAGCATGTGCGGAACAATTTTAAGCTGACCCCATGCTCTGTGCTTACAGTCGTGGTAATATCTATATGTTGTGTAAGGTTCAGCACAGGTGAGCTCAAAGGTGGGATTTTATTGCATGGTCTCTGTTTACTCTCTTCGCTCGATTATATATCCATTTTATAGCTCTTTAAGTTCATCCCATGTCCCAGCCTTCTGTTTTCTATTAACTCCACAGCAAGTTGTGCCACTCCATCTGAAATCACCTCAGGCCCCGTGGGTAGTCTTTATCTGTCCTCTACCCTTGTGAACAGAGATCTCCGATGTCGTTCCTGGGATCTGCTGGAGCCACCCGCCCAGTTTGGGGCTTCCTGTCTGAGTGCTCAGATTACCACCGGGACCACTGTTGCCTTCACCCTCCACATCTTTTCGAGCTCTTCTCTCATCTCTGGTATTTCTCGAGCTTCTCATGTTTCTTCTTCCTGATGTTGCTATCACTTGGTATAGCTACATCTAGCACTATAGCCCTCTTCCTCTGCCACGTGTGATTAGATACTCATCACCAGTTTGTCCCTTTGTATCTGGAAGTCACACAGGATCTTAACTCGGTCATTCTCAACCACCCTAGGGGGATGTGCTATTTTGACCTCCAGACTTCGAGACCATATTCGGCACAGATGTTTTTGTATACTATGCCAGACACTTGCTTATGGTGTTCCATGTATCCCCTGCTTGCTGGCATCTTGCGCCCTACTGTTATGTGCTAGATTGTCCAAAGGACATCTTTGCAGAGCCTGCACCTGGGGTCTTGGCTGATGTGGTCGACCCCACTGCAGAGATACTTTTGACAAAGGTGGGAAAAAAAATCTGAAATGATTAAATTCCTATGTACACATTTAAGATACTGTTGTCTTCACTTTCTGCTGCTTATTTTACTGATTTTTAGAAGAAAATTGTTTCTCTACTTACTGTAGATCAGCCCAATTACACAATGTAACAAAACCTTTTTCCTCTGTATATTTCTCGGTTGCTCATGTCTTAAATGTAGAGAAAAAATATTATTCTTTTCAGAATGTTCTCTCTTGTGACCAGGACAGTAACATTTTCTATTCTTTCTACTTCATTGTGTTATGAGACATCACTGACTATGTTACTTGCTACCTTAAACAAAAAAAATCTGTTTCTATATCAATGGGATGTGTGTAAGATGTATAATATTTGCGGTCTCATTCTGCTCACTGCTCAGGCTGGTCAAGGCAGATGGCTGCCCCTGCCTAAGTCTGTTCTGCTGAAGGTCTTCCTGTTAAAAAAAAGTTCTTCCTTCCTGCTGTTGCCAATTATTTGCTCATTGGGTCATTGGGGGTTCTTTCTCTCTTTTAAGATCTTTAGCTTACAATATAAACCAACTTCAAACAACTGTTGCTGGGAAATGATTATATAAATAAATCAGCATTCAATCTAACCAGTTCTCCAAATAGAAACCATTTCATTAAAAAGATATCAACCTCAGTAACAATAAATTTAATACACTATACCTACGGGGGTGTTTCCATCTCTCATGTACCAAGGTGAACATCCTGCAGGCCAGATTAACCTGCTACAAGTCAATTAGACATAATGAGCCTGTTATCAGAGGTGGCCCTAAAACCACTTTAGTATTTCTGCAGGGACCAGAGCTATCTTTCGTGCTGCCATTTTAAATAAAGGGCGGTCGACTCCTTAAATCTTGAAGGAGCTGTTAAAGAAAGCAGCCTTACATCCACCTGCTGATCTGGGAGCGGCCTCAACGACACACCAAACTGAAACCCCCACCTGCTGTTATTTCCCTCTGTCAGTGCCAAACATCTAATCCAGGTGGGACTGCTCATGCAGAACAAGTACTGTTTTACAAAACATGCATTTTCAAATGGCATAATGCAAAAAAGTGTGAATTTGCACAAGACTTTAGGCCAGCTACAGTTTACCTGAGTATTCTTGATATGACAGCTCTACGTGTATCCTAGCAAAAGGTTCTGTAGCCATTTGACCTTTCCTTTAACACAGTCCTCTCACTCACTGCTAATGAGGGGTCTAACTGTGCCAGCAGCACCTTGGGGGGGGGGGGGGGGGGGGGGGGGTGTTGCACATTTTCTAGACTGAAAGACATGTTTTACAGACACAGTGTGAAAGGGCATGCAACACTCTTTGATGTAGCCTAGGATTTCACTCTAGCTCTGGTGGGTGTGTCACATGTATTACCCAACGTGAAGCCTTCATAAACATGTCATACTAAAAAGGCAGTGCACACAATGGGCCACACCCTGATGTGCTGTGGATACATGCTATAGGGACAGGAAGCAATGCAACACCATTTGACTATCTGACTGAAAAAAAAAAAAAGCGAAATATCTGCACAAACATCGTGGACAGGAAAATAGTATACAACCACATTCACGATGCACACAGAAAACTGAAAAAAGCCGAGCTGTCTGCATTTATATGTGTTGGTTATTTCGAATTTCCTGCTGCTTTCTTATCGGAAAAGTCACAGTTGAATAAAATAAAAACTATCTAGCAAGTCAAAGTTTCAGTTAAAAAGCAGGAAAGACATAAAAAAGTAGTTCAAGAATGCATAATTAAACAAAGATTAACCAATATGATAAAATAAAGGTGTGAATTTCTTTTCCTATAAAAGAAAAAGGAGTGCAATTTATTAAACCCGTTTACCTGAATTTGGAATATAATTATTACATTAATATTGCTGCTAAGTACTAGGCTCATACTGGAGTAGTGCTGTATGCAGATAGATGGGTCCTCTGTGCTGATGTTGCAGGGAGGGGCGTGACGTCACGGGAGAGACGGGGAGGAAGACGCGAAGGGAGGGGGACAGATAGGGGGGGATGAGGAGAGGGGAAAGGAGAAGGGACGAAGGAGAGAGCGGGGGGATGACTGCATCAAAGGAAAACAAAAAAACAATCATGACTCCTGTAATTCATACTACGGTTTCTATACATCACAAAGGTTGCTGTGGTTATCTACACAGTATGCCGCAATAAATGACGAGCCGCCCCGAAAAGGTAATTATCCTCTTTCACGTCGTAATGTGCACGCTTTTTATTTATTTATTTATATTTCTGTGCATCCTCTTACACAGTAGATCGCCTAATCGTCACCTTAAGAGTCTATTGCAAACAGAAGAAAAAATCGAGGATCATGTCTCTTAAAACAAAAAAAAAAAAGCAAAAAAGGCTCTGGGTCGGCAGGCTATCAGTCAAGTATTTCTATTAAATGTGAGCGACAATGATGCGTTATCCTTGTGAATGTCCTGAAAGCCGTCATTGACATCCACACCGCTTACATTGTGTCCTGTTTGAGCTTCCTACATGAAAAATTAAAATGGAAACAGGCGTCATGAGCGCTGCCGCATAGTACACTGCTGTAGTCAGCCACGCAGAGCACATGGGCTTTGCGCACAGCATGCGCACTGGTTGCAGTGCGTCGTGCCCACCGACGGTGTCTGCACATGACTGCAGTGTCCTTTTGGTTGCACTACATAACCATTAGCAGCACCAAGTTAATGCTGTGCTAGTCCGTGCTGATCTTGAATCAAGTCCAAACAAACTTTTGCGCATGTCTGACTTGTAATTCATCATTGGTATCACCCTTTAATATGTTCCAGTTGCTGCTGGCTTGAGAGAGATGTCATCTCCAGGAATGGGCACCCCCAGTGACCCCCTCTTGGCCAGTCCAGGAGGGAGGTTTTCCACAGCTCAGGAAGGTATCTGGAGGAGCTCACTTCCCAAAACTGCCAGCTTTCCAACTTCCACCACTCGGCACCTCAGTCACAGAGCCAACAACTTCCAAAGACAGCCAAAGCGGAGGAAGCTGATAAGACCTTCGCCTCCTCCGCCACCCAACACACCTTGTCCCCTGGACCAGTTGGACCTCAGTGAGCTTCCCCCGAGACGTACCTTCCAGGAGCTGCTCTTCAATGGCTGCATCTTGTTCGGGATTGAATTCAGCTACGCCATGGAAACAGCTTATGTGACTCCAGTGCTTTTACAGATGGGCCTGCCTGATCAATTCTACAGCTTGGTGTGGTTTATTAGCCCCATTCTCGGTAAGTAAGCAGCAGAGGTAGACGACTAGCTGCTGTACAGGCATATGTAATGTATAATAAGAATCCTAGTTGCATGGATTCTAACTTTGTATTTCGTTTTGACTTGAAGGATTCCTCGTTCAGCCTCTCATAGGAGCATGGAGTGATCGTTGCACATCCCGGTTTGGGCGAAGACGACCTTTTATTTTCGCCTTGGCAATAGGTAAGACGAATTAAAGCAGTACCATAGTGTTTTTGAAATGCAATTATGTGAAGCTGCGTAGCTTGCAAGTGACAGTGTTGATCAAATGGTAAATAATCTGCAATTATATGGTATAGTTACCTCAAATGTTAGCACTTTTGTGAAGTGCATTACAACATGTTTCTTATTGCTGTTATTTAGAAGAATGGTCAAAATCATAGCAGTTGTGGCCTCAAAGCAAATCCTGCATTTCCTCTGATGCAGCTCAATCAATAAGCAGTTCATTCCTGTAAAATGCTCAAATAAAACCATGGTTGGATAATCATAACTAAAGACCATAGATAGGAACTTGGCCACAGGTTCACCAAAATGCATGTGCTCCACCTAAGCACCTAAGTGTGGTTGCATAACACAGGGGAACTTATACACATACCTACTCAGTCTACTGCTTTTCTGTTACACTGTATACATGCCATGCTAGTACAGTGTGACATACAACATCTCAGATACATTTTAAATAAAACCACTGTGAAAAACATCCCACCATAAGGCACAACTCTTCATCTGGTTTTCAGTAAAGAGCTCAAGTAAACTCCCAGACAGTTCAGATTCAGTGGTTATAACTGGCTGTGTCTCTGTGTCGAATGTAATTCAGAATCAATCCACCTGGGAACTTGTACTGTTTCTCCATATTGACTGCAAGATCACAATTTTATTTTAAATTTATAGCCACATCATTTTGATGGCCAAAGATTATACACAGCCAGTAAAAACATGTAACCATTTGTTATGCTCTACATCAAAAAATTGGAAAACCCAGAGTTCAGGAGACATTCAGGTCTTCCGCCTTCATCTAGCTCTCATCTAGTTCATCTAGCTTTGGTGCTCATGTTAATTTTTTGTCACTTCCTCTGCTCTGCATTGTAGGAGCACTGATTGGTCTTACTCTGGTTCTCAATGGACGGGATATTGGGAGTGTCCTGGCTGACACAGCATCAAATCACAAGTGGGGAATAGTCCTGACAGTGTGTGGTGTGGTTCTAATGGACTTCAGTGCTGATTCAGCTGACAACCCAAGCCATGCTTATATGATGGATGTGTGCAGCCCAGAGGACCAAGATCGGGGACTGAACATCCATGCGTTACTGGCAGGTAGGAAAATAGTTCTGTAGCAGGGAAAGCTGAAGCTGTAACATATGTCCTTTTGAGATAATTTAGCAGAAAACAGTAGAAATTTAGCTTTACAAGTATTTTGTGGTTTCATTTCTCTACTCAGGTCTAGGAGGTGGATTTGGCTACATTGTAGGTGGCATCAACTGGGACCAGACACAGTTTGGAAGGTCAATGGGAGGTCAACTCCGGGTCATATACCTGTTTACGAGCATCACTTTGGTGATCGCCACAACCATGACTCTAATGAGCATCCCTGAACGGCCCTTACCGAAGAGCCAGCCGAACAAGAACTCAAGCAAAAACAGCCTGAAAAGCCCTAGCCTCCCTCTTCCCCCCTCCCCACCCGTCCACCCTGGACCAGATTTGGGACTAGATGAGGAAGACGAGGACGGTCTCTACAGCTACAATTTCTCAAAGTCTCACCCATGTAATCCTGACCCCTTGGCCCATTCTTGCAGTGCAAGTGCGCGTCTTTGTGCGGGCCTCAATAGCCCCATATCGCCCCTAAGCCCCCTCACTCCAAAGTATGGCAGCTTTATTAGTAGGGACAGCTCTCTCACTGGCATTAATGAGTTTGCCTCTTCATTAGGAACCTCATATATCGACAGTGTGCTCATAGACTGCTACACAGGCCAGCAGACACCACAAGCTCTGCCCCCCAGCTCCACCACTGTGCCACTGCCTCCAGGGGACTCCCCTCCCCCAGACGGGCTCATGCAGGGGCCAGGGAACCACCCTGCAGGTGCAGGACAGACCCAGGCCAATGTGGTGTCTCATCCAGTTGGGGACGCACAAGATGCAGAAGGGCCTCAGCCTGCTGGAGATGCACAATCTAACGGAGCATCTCAGGTCACAGCTGGGGCTCAGACTGCTGCGGGGTCACACCGGGGCTCCACGGCTGGCATCCTGAAGCGACCTCAGAGTCTCGCGCTGATGGAAGAGCCCATGGCAACACAGATTGTTGGGCTGGAGAATGGACGTAGGAGGACAGTGACTTTCAGCCAGCAGGTCAGACGCATGTTTTGAATCTGACATAAGGTGTTTTGTGAGAAGCCAGAACAGAGCTTTTTAAACATGATGTCATGTGGGTTTTTTTTCTCCTCCAATGAAGGTTGCAAACATTTTGCTCAATGGAGTGCGCTATGAGAGTGATCTAAGTGAGAATGTGGAGAGTGGAGAATCCCAAATGTCAATGAAGCTGCTGTGTATAGCCATCTACAGGATGCCTCCCTCTTTGCGGAGTTTATGCACTAATCATTTTTTAGGTGAGTAAAAAAAAAACTTAATTGAAATGTATCTCTTTTTCTACACTGCTGAACCTTAAAATCAACCTGTTTTGCATTTAATTTCATAAAAGCGTGATTTTTTTTTTCAATCTGTGCTTTAGGCTGGCTGTCCTTTGAAGGGATGCTGCTCTTCTACACTGACTTCATGGGGGAGGTTGTGTTTGAAGGAGATCCCAAAGCACCCCACGACTCCGAGGCTTACCAACGCTACAATGCTGGTGTCAGCATGGGCTGCTGGGGCATGTGCATCTATGCATTCAGTGCTGCTTTCTACTCAGGTAAGTACTCACACATCACATCACATCTGGCAGGTGTGATTCCTTACCCTGGTTGGATTTGTGCACTGCTTCGTCATTCGCTGAACCTCTCTCTGCTTTCCCTTCTTCAACTTTCAGCCATATTGGAGAAACTAGAGGAGCGTTTCTCTCTTCGCACGCTATATTTTTTCGCCTACTTGGCATTTGGTTTGGGCACCGGCCTTGCCACACTATCCACCAACCTCTACGTGGTACTTTCTCTCTGTGTCACCTACGGGGTGCTCTTCTCCTCTTTATGTACGCTGCCTTACTCTCTGCTGTGTGAATACTACCAGAGCCCTCAGGTCAGTATCGATATAAGTGCAGCAATTACCTAATTATAGTTGCTGGATGATATTTTCCCTGTGTGAACGTAAAAGAATAGATCAAAATGTATATGATCACCTTACCATTATCGTGTTTGTTTGATGGCTATGAAGCCACAGCCATCAGCCAGTTAATTTAGCTTAATGTTAAATAATGGGGGTAATAAAATCTGCCTCTGAGCTGAATAACTAGAGGTTTTATTCCAAATCATACAAAATTGAAATATAAAAATAAAACTTTATTGTTGTGAAGCAGCTTTTTTTAAGCTTTAGAGTTGCAGGAAGTAATAGCGCCAGATTTGCTGTCTCACTGTTTCTTGGACGTTCTACAGTAGAATGCTTTTCTGGGTGCTTTTTGCCAGACATTAGCATCACCCTGGTTCATTCATCAAAGAGCCAATTTAATTTTTAGGCCTTTTGAATTACTGCAGAAAACGACCTTTCTGGGAAATGAACATGAGTTTTGTTCAGCGAGATCATTTTTCCCAATTAACTCAAAGTTTAGGATTTTTTAAAAGCTGTAAAATGCGTAGATTTTACTATAAACTTGTTATGCCACAAAGCTCTCATATTTTGCTGTGATCAAGTTAAGTTCTGGAGTTTCATTTCGCTATTTTTTTGGGGAAACGCCTTCTCTGAGACAGATAAAAGAAGAAGAAGTTGAGTATTTAGGTATGTATTTTATGTTGTAGAATAAAAGCCTGCGTAAGCATCTAGAATCTAACTTCCAGTTAAGGGACCCAAAAGTGCTCAAGGTCCATTTTCAGATTTTAGGACTTTTTCCCACAGCACTATCTAAAGCAAAGCTTTGTATAATTTGCATTGACTGTAGCTTCATATTTAGTTTAGTGATGTCAGAAGAAAACAAATGAGCATACTGTCAAAGTCTTTCACAGCTTTACCCAGCAAATGTTTCAATGGGAGGAAGACTTGAAAAATAGTAATCACTCTCACTTTCCTTCCTAGATGCGCCTTGAATATCATTGTTGGAGAGAAATTTTGTTTTCAGTGATTGTTTTGTATTATCTGTTTACTAATTAGATCAAAAATCAAAACAAAGAAATCTTTATTTATTAAGAGTTAAAAAAAAATACATACAACACAAGAATAAGTTGATTTCCTAACTCTTACTCTGGATGCTTTTCTTCAGGGAGCAAAGAGGCAGTGGTTGTGACAGTCCAAGTTCATCATGGCACAAATGAGGCAGAATTTACATGTAGATAACCATAAATGACTTAAAAAGGTTCATATTTAAAAAATAAACAAACAAACAAACTTTTTTCTACTTGATTTACATGGAGTTGACATCATGCAGCTGTCTTCATAGTTACATAGTCTCATTACAAAAAAAAAAAAGACAAGAGTGTTTGATTTCTCCACTCCTGTAAAATGACTTGCATTCTTGCTTTGTCCACTGTTAGAACATCACCTTCCAGCTAGCATGTTTGCTGAGTACTTGCTTGCAGTGCTTAGACTGTTCCCACACTGTAATTAAACCAATTGTGTCTTTCAGTTTTGCGGCTCATCGGAGGAAGGGACCAGACGAGGGATGGGGGTGGACATCTCTCTGCTCAGCTGCCAGTACTTCCTGGCTCAAATCCTGGTCTCTGTGGCGATGGGACCTCTGACCTCCCTGGTGGGTGGGGCCCAGGGAGTGATGTACTTTGCAAGCCTGATGTCATTCGTGGGCTGCCTGTACTCCTCTCTCTGCGTGGTGTACCAGCTGCCCCCCCCTGAGGGTGAGCCCCCCGAAAGCGAGACCCAGCCACTATTGGTGCACATTTAGAAAAGCCTCTTACAAATTTATTTTTACCTCACACACAACCGCACGCACACACATACTCACTCCACAGCACTGTTGCTTTAGTGTCTGCTGTGTTGACCTTCACAGTGCGACAGACGCACTTGTAAATCCTGCCGCACACTGTACAGCACAGATTCATATATTGTTTTACACCAATTTAGCACTGCTCCTCTCAGAGCTAGACAGACAGACAGACAGACATTGGCCACCTCTCCAGTCTTTGTTTATACATGACCAGCGTGTTCATACAGTGTGTGTGCCCATGCATTTTTTCCTAACTTTTGCAAACGAATGTGTGACCTCTCTGAATGTGTGTGTGACTCTGAGTGACTCCTGTGAGTATAGATAAGCCGTTCTTGTGTCTGATTCTTTGCTGTCAAACTCTTGCATCATTTTTCTTGCTCATTTGTTGGTGTTTTTAGGATAGAAGTGTTTACCAGTATGCGCAAGCTAACCACTGCTTTCCCTCTCTTTTTCTTCCTTTTATCAGTTGCCTAACGTCTGCATGAGCTGCAGTGTAATCTCTTAAAGCCCTGTGTTAACGTTTTGTTTTGGTCATATGGCCAAGGGAATGTCTACCTGCCTGTTTCTCTGAGTTAGCATACTACACCTTAGGCAGGATTTTCTGACTAATTGAATGTGCTGCCAGTAGCCATTCAGGCTCACCGTTCATTCCTCTTTATTAATTCAAGAGCTCTCATTGCATAATTTAGCAAACACATACTTAATATTCACGTGAAGGCGAACTATGCCTAATCACAGTCTGGAAGGCTTTCACATTCTCCACATTTTAACAGCAAATACAAACAACACTTTCCACACTATCCAGTCATTATGAGACTTAACCAGTGTGCTATCCCCAAAATTTCACAGTTTGGTGCTGGGTGACTCTTAATCAAGAGTCCAAATAGGAGTACAATGTCAACTACTTAATCATCATAGAGCAGTGTCTAATAGGATGACACGCGTACTCGTACAAAAAACACAGAGAAATGTGTACTGGTGGCTAATTCTTGTCTGGGCCCTCACTAAGCCATGGACAGCCCTGTGAGCTGTTACCCTACTCCTGGCCATACCATTGTAATAATGACAGTGATTCTTGTCATTATCAGGAAGAGGAGAAGTTGAAACTGGGGTCTGAATCAGCAATCAGTCGGAAACCGAACAAAACAGAAGAAGAGAAAACAGAGAGAAGACTCATGTGAATGATGGGTAACCCTGAAGGTGGACAGCATTTTAAAAAAGCAAAAAAAAAAGACTGGGGGTTCACAGCCAGCGGCGGCGAATGCTTATCGTCATCATTAGGGCGCATGCTTAAGGTAGTAGGCTTCCGCTCCACTATGCTCAGTCCATCAGTGACGTATAGTGATGACTTTTCGTTTGTTAGCTGGACGTTTTAAACCTCATTCCTTTTTCCATCATCGAGAAGCCATCTACATCACTAAACTGGTACATGCAGTTTATTTTTTCATGGCAAAACGGTACGCTTTGTCTGTTCAGCCAAACACAGGCACCAAGCCTGATTTCAGGGCTTCAAACAAGCTTTTCGTTGTGTTGGTTCCACTGACTGAGCACCTCAACATGCAGGTGCCCCAGAAGAATGTCTGTAATTGCCTACTATCAAAGCCTGCTGGACTGACCAGATGCACGCCACGCTAACGTTTCTGAGGAAACAGTAAATGTGCGGATCATGCTGTTGCAGCTTGCTTGGGAAAGAAATAAAACACAGTTTTTGTGTTACATGGTACCACCTATTGCTCAGTATTAGCAGTGCTACTGTAAAAGCTACTTTTATTCAGGGTTAAGTTAAAACTAAAATGATCATTTTTTGCCACGCTTGACTCCTGTGTCAATTATTTTGTTGCATGCCATGTCAGTTGTAGCTTCCCTTAATGATGGGGTGAACTTCTCAACTACACCACATGGGGGAGCAAGTGTATACAAGAAAGTAATCCATTGATTCTGTTCACCCTTTTCCATTACCAAGTGAAATTATTCCTCTTTCCTGCATCTAAGCCAGCCATTTTCCATGTTAAGAAAAAAATAGGTCAAGTGACATCATCCACTTATAAAACCATGTTTTGTTTTTTAAAGAAAGCACTGATGATGAGCTATTAACAGATAATAAACACACACGAAAGACATTCTTAAGTAAAAAGACAATTTATTTGTTAATCAGAATATACAAAGCAGTGGCTGAAGTAACCGAATGTCATTCTGGTTCTGAAAAAGGCAGTCTTGTACACAAAACTGAGCTACCCAACCATAACATAACACTCATTGAAAATGTAAGAGAAACAAAGTATAAATGGTACAAACTTGCGTGGAATGCATACAGAACAAATGACCAAAGCTTTAAGATTTAAGAGGGGTTAATTAACATTGCAAAATCCTGCCTCCACTGAACTGGGAAGTTTGGGGGGAATCAGGGGGGTCAAACTATCTAATCACGGAGGTGCAAGACAGAGCCCCTCTAATTCATTTGCACCATCTGCTATGTTAACAGGGCAGCCAAAGATTAAGTAGCAGCTCAAACACAAAATATTATGCCTTTTAACTAATAATGCTAACAACTGTCCATTATCCCCTGCTTAAAACTTATCTTTGGTCCTTTAAGTGTATCTGAGAGGTCAACATGAGCCTTGGAGGTGAGCAGCTGCCTGTATGTATGAATCATCTGGTCAGCACTGACATAATAGAGATTGTGCTTCTAACATACTGATATCAAACCTCAGGAAATTTAAAAAAACAAAAAAACAAAACTGATCTCGTGGCATGGCCCGATTTGTACAAGTAGGAAAAAAAAAGAGCTCATTTTAAAGACCAATAAATAACATTTCATTTAAAAAAAAAAAAAAAAAAAAAAAAAAAAAGGATGCAGGGCCACTATGTTTCAAGACTCCAGTGCAATGTGATAACATGGGAGCAAACAAAAAGAAATTTCTCTCCAAAGATACAAAAAAGCACAAGCTCTACAACACGATGTTGACCAGGCTGGTAAGACAGTGCTGCAAACAAGTAGCAGGACAGAAACCTAAGCCTCCACTTCTGCCTCTTTCGAATCCCCATTTTCCTCTGTCTTCTGCTTTTTTGTCTCCACCTTTTCCTAATGGAAAAAAGAAGAAGAGTCACATTAGCAAAGGCCAAAACCAAGACTAAAACTTGCATACTTAAGGCCCAAAGACAACCCACCTCCTCCTCTTCAGCTGCACGCTTCACAGGCTGTGCATCAGTCTCCTCAGCAGGGGGCGCCTCCTCTGCATCCCCTATAAGGACAGTTTGTCACTTCAGAAATTACAGCCCTCACTTCCAGCGCATTTTCATTTTTAAACATATCAAGATTCACTTGTATTAAAAAGGGAAGATTTTGAGGTCAGTACCACACAAGAGAAATAATTATAGGGCAAATCAGTAAAATCTGAATACAGTACACATATAGTTGCAATTCCAATCTTTCAGAAAACACTAGTAGCACTTAAAATTAACTTACCTTCCCCATTCTTGTGCTCCTCCTCTGTGGTTTCTTCCACTTTGTCACTGTGTTCAGCACCATTCTGGATGAAGCAGAGGAAACATCAGTCTGGTAAGGGTATGCAATGACTGGCCTTCAATTATGTAAACAAATTATTTGCAGAATAACAAGGCATCCCGAGCATATTTTAGATAATGCTCCCACAGACTTGCATGTACAGGCTCCTTTGGGGATTCTTTAAAAGGCAATGTGTAGTGAGCTGTTATTACACTCCCAGAGGATTAGCTACCAAGCTCTGGGAAACCTCAGAGTAGAGAAAAACCAATGGAGACGTCCAGAGGGTTGCTAGCGAACATCTGCCATTTCACAACCCAAACAAAGCACAGTGTGGAGAGCAGCTGAACAGGAGGGGGGAGGCGGGTGCAGCGACACCTGCATGATGAGGGGCGCTAAGACAAAAGGCCATGAGGCTGCCTCTCTCGGCTCCAACTTACTGTGCCATTGGCAGGTGCGTCCCCGTTATCGGTCTTTTCTTCCACTTCTGCCTCTTTCTTCTCTTTCAGCTCCTACAAAATAAAAGCCCCTTTGATCAATGTTCAGTTAAGAAAAAGAGTTAAGTGCCAAATGTTACTCCCACGTCCGAGTTTGATTACGAGCTGGGATTGAGAAAAAAAAACACGATGAAAACGGTATTAATTTTGTGTTCTTTTATTAAAACTAAGCGGGAATGCTGGTCTTTTTCACCCCCATGCCGCGCAGTTACACAGCAGTGTAAACCGTGCTGTGGCTTCCCGCCCACAGCGGCAGCTCCGCTCCACCAGCTGTACCGTTTGTGCCGCTTTGTCTGCTTAACAAGACATTTTTAAGTCAAACCACATCACACACATTTCAGTTTCCAGTCACAGCAATTAGTCGTCGATGCTGAAAACTGCTAAATGACTCGCCTCCACGAAGTATGGCTTTCGCCATGTGATATTTAAGACAAGTTGCTGGTTTAACTTACATGAACTAACGTTAATTACAAGCTTTGCTGCTGCCGTCAAATAACTCACTTGTTCAGCCGTAGTTAGCTAAAGAAACATAAACACTGTAACAACTTGTACAAGTTTTCTAAATCTTTCAACACGACGGTTCAGCCGAGAAAAAAAAAGAAAGGGGGAGAAAAAGGTGAATGAAACGCACCTTGGCTGTAACCTCTGCAGTGGCGGTTGTGTCAACAGCTGTGTCGGCCATGGTTAATTTTGTGTATTAATTTAGCTAATTATATTCCCGATCTAAAGAATAATTATTTCTCGTCTCTTCGCCTCTGTGTGAACAGTCCAAAGACGCTGAGAGAGAAACGATGTCTGCCTGTCTCCGCTTTTCTCTCGAGCTCGTTGAAAATCCACTCTCGTTGGATACAGCGGCTCCATCCTACACCTGATTGGACAATGTCGACCACCGGGATGTTTGATTGGATGAGTATCTTTTCAATCTTGAAAACGAATCCCACCTCTGGTCTATCTCACCGTTGATTGGTCAATTTTTTTAAAGCGCTGCACTACACCATAATTCCCCCCCCCCCCCCCCCACTGCCCTTCACTTTGCGTTTGGTTTTTTCACTTAAATATGAAGAATGAATACTGTGAAAGTTATAATAATCAACAAGAATGTATTATTTATTAATATTGTTTCAAGTTGATGGATTGTAAAAGTTTATTCATACACAGAAAGACCCCAGGGCAATATCTTTTGTCTCAGCGCTCTTTCTCCGCAGAGATGTGGTGTCAAATTACATGCAAAAAGGAATAATGTGACGGGCTTGAAAGCAGACGGCCACTCCTCCTTTCTATATTTAACATTTTTAACGAAATGTGCTCACGCCTGAGTGTTCTTACACTTTCATTTTTTCCTTTACAAGACCCGATCAAAGTCACTTCTGTTTCAATAACTTCAACACACATCTTAATTAATTAAGACCACAACTATAATCTAAACAGCAACACTATGCCCCGCAACCCTAGAGCCTAACATACATCCTAAAATGAAAGTTTAATTGTTTCCACAAATGCTGTGCATTTGGACTGTATCTATTTATAATTGAATGTCTCGTCGAACTATTGAATGAATAGTGACATTTTTATTTGTTTTGTTTTTTTTATTTGT
The DNA here is from genome assembly GCF_057382275.1 of Copadichromis virginalis. NCBI lineage: Eukaryota > Metazoa > Chordata > Actinopteri > Cichliformes > Cichlidae > Copadichromis > Copadichromis virginalis. The sequence goes on along the minus strand of NC_140622.1, from coordinate 24,974,264 downwards.
TTTTCTTACTGAAAACAGTGAAGATGATCAATTAGTACTTTAAAAAAATGTACAAACCGCTATCTGCTTCAGTATGTATTTATTGCAAAGCTAGGAGGGGAGATCAGTTAAACATTGTATGTGGTATGTGATTTGTGAGCTTGTAAAAGATAGTAATAGAGTGTGGTGTGCCGTGTGAAAGCCTTTATAGCTGGCACATGAAGTTGTAACCTTTATTACACTGTCAAAAAATAAAAATACAGACTTCCTTTTTAGTGGGAAAATATAGAGCGAGCATGAGCTCATATTTAAAATAAAATTGGCAAAAACTGAGTTTGTACAACTGTAGCAAGCTTGAAAGTCAATATTTGGTAATGACCACCTTTATTCTTCAACAAGGGCTGAGCTCTCTTGGGCAAGCTTTCTTCTAATTTCCTTAAGTAGTCTTCAGGAGTAGTTCTTCAGACTTCTTGCAGAACATTCAAAGCTCTTCTTTGGATGCTGGCTGCCTTTTATTAAGTTTTCTGTCAACATGATCCCACACTGCTTCAACAACGTTGAGGTCCATGCTCTGGGGAGGCTAATTCATGACTGATAGTGTTCCATTGTGTGTTTTACATCCAGGTATGCGTTTACTGCATTGGCAGCATACTTGGGAATATTGTTATGCTGAAAACGGAAGCCATTTCCAATCAGAGGTTTTCCACTGCCTGAAATGCAGCCCCAAACCAAATTTGGATTCATCACTCCATGAGACGTGTTGTGACTGATTTTCAGTCCAGTTATTGTGTAATTTGACATACTTCATCTTTTTGCCACATTGAAAGAATGAAGTAATTTTTAATGAGGCTTTAGTGAACAGTAGATGGATCAACTGAAGCTCCAGAGGTATCTCTCAGGTCCCACGTCAGATCTTTGCTGGTCTTTTTTGACGTTCAGATGCTGTTTGTCACCTCCAGCATGCTGCTTCTTCTTCTTCTGTGCTCAACTTGTTCAGTTTCTCCAATATGTTTTGGCACAGACATGCATACCATGCCAAGATATGTCAAGCCTTCCACTAACAGCTCTTTAGGGATCAGCTTGGTGCGAAAATACTATTATATGTCTGTCAAACTGTGTTTTGTGACAGCTTGCAAGTAACAAATTGCCTAACATTCAATTTATAATGGGTTCTTTGCTAAGTTGTCTGTCATATCTACACATCCCTTTAGTTAGAAGTCATTTTTTTTATGTTGAAATGATTCATAGGTCAGTGTTAACAGGCAAAAAACATTCCTTTGAAAATGGTGAAGGTAGAAGGACTGGACTGAAAATTAGTGGAAAAGCAGCCAATGTCCAAAGAAAAACTTCAGAAAGACATATGTGGAGGGATTTTGGTGTCATTATTGCCATAGCACTACCTGCAGTTTGATATGAGGTGCTATATTTTCATTTCTAATTATATTTCCTCTTGACTAAGAGAAAAAAAAAATTGGTACTGCCGCGTGATGTCTCCATCCAAACTATACGCGCTCCACTTCAGAATATTTCTGAGATGAACTTACTTTGCCATCACTGCAGTTGCTCATCGAGCAGTTAAACCAAAGGAAGTGGTAGCAAACCACGTTGTGGGCCTCGAAGTCTGTAATTTAAGCCTACATCTGGTCACTGCTTCACTGTCAGTTGAATACAAAGGAAAATATTTTTATCTCAGGTAAAATCTCCACATATGTGCCATTACACTCACAGCTAAAAATCCTCCACTTTGGGGCTGTTTAACCTTCACCGGCCTTCACCACCTCGCACAGAATTCATTTGTAAATTATGTTTAATGTGGCGTCATTTCCACTCGTTTGTGCCGTTTCACAAGCCATATTTGCATGTGTTTCACATAATGTATAATTTGAATTTGAACCATTTCTAGAAAGTCTAACTAATGTTTGTGTCTTGTGCTTGTCTCAACACACCCTAGCAGAATTTCTCAACACAACTATATGTTCACCCTCTAATTTTAAGACCTTCTAAAATCTAATCCCATGCTGCCTCAGTTATCGTCTCTGTGCATGCCAACATTCAAGCCACTGATTCTAAAGAAGCCTCCAGGCTTTATGTTGTCATTCACCTCACATTCGGCTGAAACACAATTATGAAGAGTGTAATTACGTTGCGAAAGATCAAAGGGTCGTGCTTCGGTCTACAGGCTTGCTACTTAAAAATGCATTTTCCGTCTGATGTAAGTTTGATTTTTTTAAATGATGTTAAGTTTATTATTCTATAACATTACCTGGTAACTGTACAGGTCTTGCCAATTTAATGTGTGAAAGATGCACATTTAGATGGTATAAATATTAAACAAGGTATCGGATGATTGTATTGATAGAGCATTAGTTTTTACAACGAGGTTGAAAATTCATGCGCAAAGCTGCAAAAAAAAAAAAAGGCATTCATCACACCAGTGTCCTTGGATTTGGGAAACGAATGACCACGGAGAAGAGAATCCAGCGCACTGAAGCAGGAATCCACAATGTAATGAGCTCAGTGTGTGCAAAAGCTAGTGTGAATCCATGGCAGGAACAGTGGAGCAGACTGAAAAGCAGCAGAAGGCATTACTCACTCTGTTCCTGCAACTGGAAAATGGGAGCAATCAGAGAGAGGGGAGGTGTTTGTGAGATCATTTCCTGTCTTTTTTTTTCTCATTTGCCTACCTCGACATGTTTCCACGTGCCAACAATATGCTAGAGAGAGAAAAAAAAATCTATCTATGGGTAGCTTGTGCTTTCTGCAGGTAAAAGAAAAGACCAGCCTGGAGCTCAGAGAGGACAGTCAAGCATAAAACTAAAACAGAGATGCAGTGATTTTCATAAACCTCTTATTTGCCATGAACGGTGTTTACCATACTTTCCACAGGCGCAGGAAAACTTTTTATGGCACTGAAAATTATTGAGACCACAGAAAGTAATACTGCATAAAAGCTTCTTTGTGTTCACTGTGACTCATGTTTGAAAATAAATTAAATATTTTGTACCCGTTCAGCCTTGCCTGGGGAAACATTCGTTTGAGTGCTAAGATCTTACCTGCTGGGGTTGGAGGTTGTAAGATAAAAGATGGGAAGTTGCCCAGGTTAATTCAGGTTAGTTCAGCCCGGTAATTTCGTGTGGACAAAGGACAGACCTGACTTGTGGAATGTCAGCACTTTAGAGAAGAACAAAGTGGGGTTCATCGTGGAGCAGAGCTCAGGATCAGCTGGGGGGAAGGGTCCTGATAATTGGAGAAATTGGTGGGGGCAAACTGAGCTCTTTTGTTTTGTGTCCAGCATTGGCTGGCTGCCGATTATATAGAATATAGAGGCAACATAAAGTTGACTTCTCACTGGGAGTCAAGTGCCCAGAACAAGTGTGAGAAAATGTGGTCTTTAATTAACAGCATATATACTGACCATTGACAAAAATAACAACCTGTACACTTGTAGTTTTGCCAAAAGATTTCTGGAAACTATCTCTCATCGCTGGTGCATAGGCCACTGACAACACTCCTCCAGCACACTCCTCTCCGATCTTCTCCTAAAATCCACACAGGGGCGTCTGCTCTGGATTTTGGTCTTAGCACCTTACACCATATATTCTCTTGTGCATTCCAGGTTAAAGCCCGCCTAGTGATGTTATTGATAGGCTTCCTAAGGGTGTGGCGAAACCAGCTCCACATTCTTCTCAGGATATGTGTGGCTGTTGGTTCCTGCTTTGTTCTCGTCCAGTTTGTCATTGGTAATCCTCTCTGGTCACTGGATAAGACGGTACAAGCTGTAGTTGTCTTGGATGTCAGAAAGCGGGTCAGCTTTGTAACTTCCAACGCTGCAACATGTCATACCCCATTACAGAAAAAATCCTTCCATGCTGAAATCTATTTGTTTTGAGTTTGCAATCAGTGTTTCTGAAACAGTTGTGCTTTTCCAGTATAATATGTTCTCTTTACCCGTTCACCTGTGAGCATGGGCGTCCCTAACAGAAGCTAATGTTCCCTGTAGTATAGGTCTCTGAGTTATTGAAGCACCAGCCAGCACACTGTGATTAGAGATGGACCAAGTGGTGGAAAAACTCATACTGTGTTTTGTAATAATAACTGCAGGCATCCTTCTTAAGTAGCTACTGTCTAAACCACAGCCGAGGGCTGTAACCTGTATGATAACATCTGTCAAGTAGCCTTACCCAAAGATACTTGACATACAGGTTAGAGGAGCCAGGAATTAAACCACCACCCCACTACAATAATGTTTTTTATTGTAGCAATACCTTAACATCCAGTGCAGTGTGTATTAATAAATGTCTAAAAAACAGAGCTTACAATCAGTTTACAGAATAATTATATGAAAGCTGGGGCACAGAAAAGCCAGAGCTTCAGCTGGATATTCTCTAGGTTCTTGCAGTTCTCTTTATTTATTTATTTTTGCATTAGTCTGTGGAGACTTCAAACATTTGGAAAAAGGCAGATGTAGAGTTCTTTTTTCTCTTTTGGTCTGTGTGCTTTCATGTGAAGCAGTGTTTGTCATTAATTCAACATAATTCAGATAATGAATGTCTCCATCCCTTTGTGTGATGATTATGATGCAATGGTGTTCTGCTATAAAAGAAAAAACCCACTACATGTTACAAACACTGTTGCTATTGAAATAATATCTAATGAAAAACTGTGTGGTAAATGAAATAAGAATTAGGTTCTCCTAAACTGAGGCACACATTTTTATTGTTCAGTAAAAGGTGTCTTATCCCATTCAGGTGAGGGGAAAACAGCTACCACAGAGAGGATTAAATGGTTTAGAGGCTCATTATTAATGAATGAGATTAGGAAATACTGCGATCAGACATTTGGGCAAAATAAGCCCTCAAAGAGGTGCTAACTACTGTTAAATGAGTGTACTGTAAACAGAACCATGATTGTTTCTTTAAACCTAATCAGCTAGTTTTGTTGTTACATGGCCTGAAAGTAAAACCAGAGAACTACATCTCCCAGCTAGCACGGCTAGTGAACGTGCTTTAGAAAACTGATGGGCAAAAAGGGATCACCTGGGGTACGCTAATGGTTATGGTGTGCATCTGACGCCTAAAAGCACTCAAAAAAATCAATGAGTGAACAAATGTACGACTGATATGATGTGCAGATGTACTGTAATAATGGTACAGAGGCAAGGACACTGTGCTCTGTTTATCAGGAACTCTTCGTGTAAGTCATCTGTCTGCAAACATGTCTCTGTTCGCTGTGTAATCCTCCACAGTTTCCTGTTGCTTTCTTTTCCAAATAATTATCAGAAACTGAACATAGGATCCATTTTTGAGAAATTATTATTCCAGTGAAGAAGCAGCAGGACATGCTGGCATTTTTCGGTCAGTGCAGTACTAAACAAAAAGGATGCATGACAGAACAAGCATTATAAGAAAGAATGCAAACATCTGTTTACATCTGTTGTGAGATTGTACACATAAAACAGGAAACCGTGCTGCAGGTAAAGTTAAAACAACTGAGAGCACTGGTATACTATGAAGATCTACAAAAATGCATATTGGGCTTCCTAAACCTAACATCTAACAGTGGAAGGTGGAGGACATGCTTTCCTCCACCCTCACCACTTGATTTTAACTCATACTCGTCTACCTTATTTATTTCACCTCTGTAGCTCCACCCATGTAACTGTTGCCAGAGAAAAGTGGAAATTTCCAGTAATTCCTGCTGCTTTGCAAGTAATGCTCCTCCTCCTTCTAGTTTCCCGCCTTTCACTCTACCTGCTCTTTACTGCTTCACGCTGGCCTCGAGACCTCATGGCTCTGTTGCTCAACCTTGCGGGGCCCGGCAGTTTAAAAAAATTTTTTCTTTGCACACTGAACAACTTGGCGATTTCTTGCACAGATTTTGTTTTATACTTCTAGTGTAACCTGCATCCAATACAATGCTTTACATTATCATTATAGATGCCTCATGTTTCTCTAAAGATGTCAAAGATTAGAATGGTTAATCTCCTTTTTATTCTGAGGGATTAGCAGATTAGCAGTTGAAAAATCCCTTTTCAAAGGTGCTGTTTGCACTTATCTTTCTGTGAGAGCTTGCCCCACTGTTTCTTGGTTTACTCTTCTGAAAACAAAGTATCTTATTGTCTCTATATTACTGGCAAAAACCGTCTGTAACTATTACATTGGCTCTTGAGTGATGAACATGGGGTAGTTTGGGATCACAGAGCAGATGGTAGATTTGCATTTCTATTTCTTTGGCTGATCTGATATTCTGATGTCTGGTTTGTCTCAGAGATCCTCCAAAAGCAAGCACGACTAAAACTGACACGTCATTTAAGATTCATCGAATGTGAGGAGCACTATGGTGATTACATAGAGGACCTCGGTGTAGTGTAGTTACGGCAAACAAGATCATAACGGCTCATGTGTTCGCAGACTGGGATGTCCACGCTATCTCTAAGCTACATGTGTGGTTTTATGACTTCCTCTTTATTAAAGAACACAATATAACAGTTTACAAGATGATGTGTGCTAGAAAATCAGCTCGGACGAACTGCAAATAAAGCCACGAGACAGCTGGAGTGAAGAAGTTTTGAGTATGTGGATGGCAAGAGGCACACTGACCTTAGACCCATTGTGAAGCACCAACAAAGAGCCATCTGCACGGCAACCAAAGCTGAGATGAGGGACTTGCACACAGGGGGACAGGAGGGGGGGGGGGGCTGGAGAGTAATAAAAGGCAAAACAAATCAGTGATAACGAGAAAAAAAAATTAGACTTGATCAGTTGAATGATGTGTAAAACATCAAAAGAGAAAGAGGTCTGCACACATGGGGAACAAGAAACACAGATCTCTCCACTGCTGGTAAAGTGGAAGACGAGAGCTGCAGGCCTAATCACTCAAGAGCACATTTCCTGCCTTCTGCATGATGAGATGAAGCCAACTGAAACTGTCAAAGGCTAATATTTAACCCGAAGCTCATTCATTTTCAGCAGAAAACACACAGGGTTTATCTGCACACATATCCGAACTGCAACAATATCCCAGCCTGGCGGGTTAAAATCTTGGATGTTGAGCAGCTCTTTATTGTGGGCAATAGGTGTGCTTTGCAAAATGGTGATAACAAAGACAAAATGGTGTCAGGGACATCTGTAAAAAAAAAGAAAAAAGAAGAAAAAAAGAAATCACAAATGTTTCACAGGTAAGGTATGAGAATCAGGATTGCTTAGCAACAGCAGTACAAAAAAAAAAAAGACTCGCTCATGTGTGGTAAGCAGAGAACCGGCCGTGCTGCCACCGAGCGGTGGCCTGACGGCACTTGCAGGAGGGACACCGGCACTTGAAAGCTCAGTCCTCAGAGGCATACATGCGCAGTAAGAAGAAGCTGCAGCTTTCGTGCAACGTGTGAACCACGCGAATGAAGAAGGGCTTTATTTTAAAAGGTGATATCATCTTCGTTTCCTCGACGCTTTGAAATATAGGCTCAAGTGATTTGATTGGCTAGAAAATGCACCGGCTCTCATGGTGGCTGGTTGCTTAGCAACGTCACTGGTGGGGAGGGGAGGGTGAGTGAGAGGGGTGCTTCGATGGGGGAGGGAGCATTGTGGGTGCAGACAGACTGACTGACTGGGGAAATACCTGGCAAAGTTCCCAAATAAACAAATAAGAGCGAAAAGGAGAAGGAGGTGGAGGGCAGAGCGCAGACAGAGTACAGGGGTATTTTCTGGTCCAGATAACAGTCCCGTAATAGTCGGCGGGAACAAGGCATTGTACTTCCAGCACAGTTTGCCCCCAGAGTAAGAGTGAGGTCAGCAAGTCAGAGCAGATTTTTTAAGAAAAGTTCAGTCTTTTGTGATATGAAAGTTGACCAGAACTTAAAATCCCGGTTTCTTTAAACAGTGTCTTTGTTTTTTTGTTTTATTATGAAGAGGAACTGAGAGGAACACAATTACTGCCATAGGAGGACATCGGCTGCTGTAGACGAGGAACAGATAAAGATGGGGCCCTGGACACATACTGAAGACGGAGAAGCACGTAGCTGCCAGATGCAACTTTGGATAAATAGCACATGTACCTGCATGTTCTCGTTTGCATGACTGTGGGTGTTGTAGGTGTTTCTAGGAACAGATCTTTGAATCCAACTGAAGTTGAGTTGAATTGAATAAAATAGCCTCAACCAAAGAGTGCAAAAAAAAAAAGAAGGAAAAAATGGAGTAAAAAAAGAAAAGGAGAGATGAAGAAAAAAGACCTATAAAATGGCAGCTGAGCTAAAGGAGAAGAAAAGGTGGGAAATGTGCTTATAAAGAGAGGAGGGGTAAAAAAAGAAAAAAAGGGAGGGCTGCTGCTGGTAGGTTGAGATCTGAAGAAGGAGGTGGGCTTTGGAAATGGCTGATGCAGGGCGGTCTCTACAGGCAATGAGGACTCTTTGTCAGGAGCAGGAAATGAGGTTTCTGTTGTGATTAAAAGGAAGGTTTCTATGGCAATGCAGAGAGCCGTGTGCACAGAGAATTTCTTGGCAGCGGAGGGGGCTAAGTGAGAGTCGAATGTCAAAGAAAGCAGCCTTCCTCCATCTCATCTCCCACCACCCCTCTGCTTTGCCACAGCACCACTTTTTATCTCTCATAATCTGTTTTCATAGACACAGTTAAGACTGCACCAGGGGGATTATCTTGAGCAAACCGAGCCACTGGTTGATCAGTCATTTATGTTTACGGAGTAGCAGTTTCACTTCACCAAATCGCTACTGTCAAATTAAATAAGGAAAGAAAGGTTTAGCTGAGAGGCTAATTAAAGCAAACAAAGAAAACAAACCCCACAAAACTGAAGATGATTAGCATAATGACCTGATTGTGTCTTTTCTTGTTTGTCCAGACAGGTACAGTTTTCTCCACTTACCCCCCTTTGCCTTGTTCAGCCCACGAAGTAAAAAAAAAAAAAAAAGCACAGTGGCATCAGTGTGACCTTTAAAATCTAAATATAGTAAAAATCTTTGTTTATTGTTTCACTGAGTTCAAATATATTTCTTTAAATAAATCCCACATCCTGATTTTCTATTTTCTCCGCTGGAGGAAGTTGCTCTCTGCAGTACGTGCCATATTTGCCCCGAACACAGATTTGATGCAGGATGTTTGGATAAGGAGACATTTCAAACTGGGGATCAAAGAGAATTTTTAAAATGCTGTTGATATTACCGACTCACGTGAAAATAATATGTTAATGTACCCGGTCTCCCTTCACTTCCAAACAGACCGAGTGGAAAAAGGGACTGATGTTAAATGGTTGATATGTGCGACAACAGAAAAAAAGCTAAAGGGGAAGTCAGAGCTCAGAGTTTATTTGATGCTCTTCTGACTAATGATATCTATCTAATTTGCACCCCCCCCCCCCCCTTCCCCTGGTTAACAAAAACATCCAGTTACCTGCATATTCTTCTCAATGATCATCATTTGTAAAATAAACAAAATAATATCTGAAAATAAACATTGTTATTCTGTTCAAAAGAATGTATTTAAAATCCCAAAGTACATAGAGCCTTAAAAGGTCCTAAAAAATCACCTTTTTTATTCTCAGCATGTCAATTAGAATTACAAAAGGTTCTGCTGCCCCCAACCTTTTTGTCTGAGCATGGCAGCAAGTATCATGTAATAAAGCGCTGCCAGGGAGGGAGGGCTGTGCTGGAACTGGATTGTATAGTCAAAGCCAGATGGCAAGTAACACATCAAAAGGACAGCTGGTTACTAGAGACTTTATAGCTCCTAAGCTAATTAGTCCCGCCTAAGCAAATCAGAGCTACGTACAATACAGCAGACCATGCCAATGATTCATCATAAAAGATGACAAACATACAACATAATTAGGCTTTGAAATGTTACATGTGGTAGCTGGTTCCATCAGCTATCACGGCCTTCGCTGATCTGTACAGTAAATGACAATGATCCTGTTTTTAAAATGTGCATCTTTACTGGACTGGTGGGGTCAGTGTTTCAGATTACTGCCTCTTCCGGTGGGTGTGATCTGACTCTGAACTGCAGACTGATCTTTGATGGTCTTGTTGCTGTCTGTCGTGCAGAACTCTTTCTCCAGAACCTGGAAATCAAAAAATCCCCCCCCCAAAAAACCCCCAGATGAGCTTCAAAAACTGACCAGTGCATATATCCCAAATTATCATGTTGGGGTACATCTGGGACTTATTACTGCACTCACTCCCTTCATTATCCTTTGGCGAAGTTCCCCTTGTGAGAGTGGCCGTTCTTCTTCATCAGTAACAGGAGACTCTTCTGCATTATACGCCACGCTAATGGATCTAAGTTAGATGCACACATTCATCAACCCAATGCGTTGCATTTATTTATTTGCAAATACACAGTTCTGACCCAAGGACTACAGCAAAAGTAAAAGGAAAGATTTACAAGACAGCAGAGAGACCTGCTTTGATGTATGGTTTGGAGATGGTTGCACTGATAAAAAGATAGGAGGCGCAAGAGCCGAAGATGTCAAGGTCTTCAATGGGAGTGACCAGGATGGACATGAAGAAATAGGGAAAATAGGGACTGTCCCTTATTAGGGACAATAAGGGACAGCTCAGGGTGAGCGGTTTGGAGACAGAGTTAAAGAGGCATGGCTTGGATCAGGGGTCTCAAACTCCAGTCCTTGAGTTCCGGTGTCCTGAAACTTTTCCATGTGTCCCTGTTGCAACACACCTGAATAAAATTACTAGGTCATTAGCAAGATCATAGAATTTGACTGCATGCTGAAGTGGCAATCCCTAACCCTACTGAAGTAAATTTAAGTAAATGTAAATGTTTGGAAAAATATATACTTCTAAAAGTACTTTTATTGCACCATGTTCATTCATTCATGAGCTGCTGTAACATGAATCAAATGGCTGAATTGCCACCTCAGTGTGCAGTCAAGTGCTATAGTCTTGCTAATGACCTACTAATTATATTCAGGTGTGTTGCAACAGGGTAACATAGAAAAGTTTCAGGACACCAGCCAGTTTGAGACCCCTGGCTTAGGTGGTTTGAACATGTGCAGAGGAGGGATAGTGAATATACTGGGAAAAGGGTACTAAACATGGATCTGCCAGGGAGGAGGAAGACCACAGAGAGGATTTGTGGATGTTGAGATGGGTTGGTGTGCCCAAGGAGGATGCTAGGGATAGAGTGAGAAGGAAGCAGTTGATCTGCTTCTCCTAAATGGAGAAGCTGAAAGAGAGGAGGAGGAAGAAGGAGAAATACACAGTTTTCAAAATGAACAGATAAACAGCTGACCTGTTGACTGCAGGTTGGATGCTGATATTCTGCTGAAGTAGTTTTGGATTCTGACCCAAAGGGAAGCCTGCTGGGTCTTCTAGATCCTGTAAGAGTTTTAAATGCAGAATCTTTGTATCACAGGAAAGAAAACAATATATACATATGTTAAAAGGCCAGCCTGATTACTTTAGTACTGAGGAAAGCCTGCACAGTGAGCAGTTCGTTGGTCTTCTGCTCCACTAAGCTGAGGTAGGACATTATGTTGTTCTCAGTGATCCCACTGGAGGAGCCCAGCATATCTTCTATCGCTGAGCGGTCGCATTCTACTTTAGTGAAGATGTTGTTTACACCTGCGATAAGGAAGAGAAACCATGAACTGTTTAATTTGTTTTTTTTAATAAATATCCAGGTGACAGCAGTAGCATGTTTTAGCTTTTTGTTTTTGCTTGTGATTGCTTGAGAGCTTTGATAATTTTCATGATTATTGGGACCTTCACTGCAAAAAAAGCCTTAAGGATGTATGGAGTTATGAGAAATTACTAGTTGTAATGATAACAAAATATGCAAAATAAATCAACCTGTTTTAGTCTTGTCCAGGATCTCGCTTATGATGCTGGCTCGGTTCTCGTTGGCCTTTCTTTGAGATAAAACTCCCTCTAGTTGCTCATCAATATCTTGCAACAAAGATTGGTGCTGTCGTTCCTGCTGTAAACCTTTAACCCGAAACTGCTCCATGTCTTGTTTGATCTGCCGAGAGGCAAATTCCAGCACAAACAGACATATATACAGTGCACGTTAAAAACATAAATGAACAAACCTCCCCACCCAGCACACCCTGACACTTCCTAAACTTAATCATTAGCTTTGATCTAATTTCCTAATATTTCTTCGTCTTTCAGAGTTTTTTGTTGTTGTTGTTATTTTTGGCTTATTTGTAAATTGTATAACAAAAGTGTGTGCGCACTGCATAACTGCACTGGGAAACAATACGTCATTTTTGTGATTTAAAGGGGGAAAAACACACTTACCTTGCTAATTTCTTCCTTCAGTGCCTCAGCCTCATTGGTTTGCTCATTAACAAAATTGAAAAGTGCAAAGTTCCGGTCTTCAACTGAAGAGCAAAACAGCAACACAGCAGTGAGACACCAAGTCCAATTATCCCTGTTTTCCAAGTGGGATCTTACATACATTGAATTTTACTGTATGTAGACAATGTAAGCTAAAGTAAAAACAAAAAACACAGAGATAAAAAGCTGGTTTGTTAGACTTACCCTGAATGTACCTGGTGACCAGCTGGTCCAGGTTCTCCTCCCCTGTAGCAATCCGAATCCTTTCAAACGCCTCCTCTAGAGCATCCAGTGACTCTTCTCCAGAGTCCATCCTGGACTGCTCTTTTGGCTCCAAAGCTATGAAACACAAAGCCCATCCCCCACCTTGTCAGTCTGGACCAAACTTGTTCCAAATGTCCCCAAGAAATTTACACACAGTCTTCTTTTCCTTTTGAACAGTTAAGTCACTAACCAGAAATGCAACAGCGATCCTTTTGAGATCTATATTAAAGCAGCCAGGGACACGCTGGCAAGACTGACTGTGCCTTCCCATTTTTACTGGTTTCTAAGCCAACAGCAAACTTGTTTTACTGAATTTTCTGCTTTGTTGCTGCACTTTTAAATATGTTATTCTATATTAACATTTAACAATTTGTTAATAGTTTTGCTGCAGGAAAAATTTTATTTTGGGGACCAAAAGAAACACTGAAAAGGATTTGGCAATTTACAGGTCATAGCCATGGAGATGGAGAAGACCACATAAACATACACCATTTGGACAAAAGCAATAGGCCACACTGATTCATCTTTGAATTTAGGTGTTCTATATAAAATATACCTGTGGAAATTACTGTATAAAAGTCATTAATCCCCAGTAATGCTCAGGAAGCTTCAACCCTTCTCTTAACATCAGCACAAAAACTGTGCACCGGGAGTTTCATGGCATGGGTTTCCATTGCTAAGCAGCTCCTATAGATGTAATGTGTAGGTGTCCCAGTACTTAAGACTGTATAGTGTACTTTATCATTTGAAACATTCTTAATATTCATATTTAAGTACCATCTGTAATGTTGCTAGAGCACAGTTTCCAACTTAATAATAAAAAAAAGGCAGCTTAAATGTATATCTCAGTTGGCTTCTCATGGTTTTTTTTTTTGGCGTGTTTATGGTTCAAGCCAATTCCTGTGTTGTTTTGTAATTTCTGGTCACTTCTGGTTACATTCCTGTGAGTTTATTTCCCCTCTACTCTTCTGTTTCCCAGATTACTTCAGTACAAACTACCATAAAGCTTTCTTGTATCCTTTGTGAGAATGACACTGTGTTACGCTTACATTTTAGCTACATGTAGACTGGGTTACATACAGCACTGTACTGTACATTACTAATCTTTGTCTGAAAACTTGTTAAGCATAAGTGTAAAGTGGTCTAGTTCTATTATTATCATCAACTCTGTCACAACATACATAACATGTATTATTGATAGTTCTTTAACTTACAATAATAAGAACCTTGAGGCAACTGCTATTGTGGTTTGGCAATATATAAATAAAACTGAATTTCATTGAATAACTTGATTAATATCATTAATATAAACAGACATAGCAGCTACAACACACTGGTTGCCTCTTACATTGTCCAGGTCCCATTTCATGCTCGTCGTCCTGCCTGCCTGCATCACTGCACTTGACGATCATGAACGTTTTCAGGGTGGACTCATGCGCAATAACCCTCTCCAGCTCCTTCAACTCAGTGCTGTACTGGTCACGGTCCTTCAGTGCCTTCTCTTTTATCATTGTTGCCTTGGAGTGAGCCTCCACCCTAAGGTGCAGATAACAATTAGTGCTTGAACTGAATAACATGCGGACATTTTTTTGCCCTTAATAGAAACTGAATCTCAAATCTCACCTTGTGTCATAAGCAGCAGAGGACTGGTTGATTACTTCTCCAATTTTCTTGCGTACTTCCTGCAGTTCCTATAACACAAATGTTCATGTGGAGACATGTTTTCAGTTTGCACCTGCTATTTAAATGTAATGAAACCCAAGTAAATAAATGCCAAATAACAAAAATATTTGCCTCCAGATCATATTAAATGTGATGTGACCTCTGACCTTGCTTAGCCTGTTGTGTAGTTGCTGAAAACGAACACGCTCAATATAAAGAGTATGCAGCTCCTCTCTCACTTGGCTGTTTTTGGTCATCTGCTCATTTAAGCGAGTCAAGGCCTTGACAAAGAACACATGAATTTCATGATATTTAACATTTAGTTCATTTTTCTGGGTATTTGGCTGTAGCGTGCTTCGTGACTCACTCTGTTCAGTTTGTATTCCATAGTGCGTATGGACTTTTGGATTCGCTGTTCTGGGGAACTTTGAGCGTTACTATTACTAACAGCTCCATTTCTCAACTCTGCTAGCTTCGACTCCATGCTGGAGATCTAAAAACAGCACATAAAAATCGTGGTAAGCATGAAACAATACGAGGAAGTATCAAATAATATGAAAGCTCATAATTAACCTCCTTCTTCAGCTCTTGCTGGCATTTTTTGCCTTTCTGCAGCTCCTCTTCCAGCATTTCTCTCTGCTCAAGCAGGACCTGAATAGTCTGGATGTCCTTGTTTTCCTGCTGTTGACGGGCCAAGCTGTTACAGGCACCGAGGTTTCGTTGCAGTTCCTCCTGCTCCTTCTGCAGCACCTCTATCTCCTGCCTTTATCCACATGACACAAGAGACTGAAGAGAAAAAAATACACAGACTCCTAACTATGTTGTATAGGTGTAGCTTTTACTCACTGTTGTTTGCGGATCTGTTTCCGGGTCTGCATGTTGTAGGCCTGCAGATCTCCTTCCATGATCCTGAACTGTCTCTGCAATTTGGCGATCTCTTCTACTTAAGAACAATATCATGTGCACATGATGTTACAGCTGTTTCAATCGAAATAAGAACAGTTAATAATACCAACACAGAAAACCTTACCTGCTCCATCAACATCAACCTCACTGTTATCTGAGCGTGCGCTTGCGGCTGATCTTCCTCGAGGCATGGCTACAATGAACATGAACATCCCTGACTAATTATTTGAGGAAAAAGCATTACATTTATTATTATATTACATCTTCTCCCCTTGCTGTTTAGTTTCATATTCTGCTTTTAAACTTAGACGCTGAATATTTGTTCAAATAAGTCAAAACTTTAAGCAGCTTTAGCCTAAATCTTAGAGACATATCAGTCATTTTTCCCCAATTATTTATTTACTGTTTTTTATATCATGTGGTTTGTGCACTTTGAATGACACAGTTACAGTGCGTTTACAATAAACAATAAATATATCTTCATAACTCTTGCTGTAGTTTTCTGTAACTAAGTTAAGCTAAGTTAACAGGTTACCAAAAACACCTGCGTGTTTCATGCCAGCTGTTGTGTAATATATATAATATGTTGAGTTTAGAAATTGTTAGCTTGCCCCCGAATGCTACACGAGAAGAGTGTTATGTTATTAATGACAAATACCATCTTATCTTACCTGTTGTAACGATGAGGGCCACCGAGCCCTTCACCACCTTCCGTAACAGAGGCCTGAGTTGTTAGCAACCGTTGCTAGGTGTTTTGGGACAAACAGTCCCTGGGCTTAGTCTTTCAGACAGCAGGCTCTCACCAATGAGTTTATCATTTATTAAAAAATTAAACACACGATTAAACAATTCTTTCATTCTTATTCAATAGTGGTTGTGGGTTTTATGAAATCTACAAATTTAGAGAAATGTATTCATATATATATTTTATATATATAAAAATATATAAAAGAAACACTCTTGAAAGCAGCTGTGATTAAATTATTTAAACAATATATAATTGTGGATTTTCTTCACACACACACACACACACACACACACACACACACACACACACACACACACACACACACACACACACACACACACACACACACAAGTATATACGTTTTTAAAATTATTAACATACTTTGTATTTGTGTATTATGGTGCTTACTCTGTCCCCCAGCCAAGAACTTCCCTATAACAACTATTGCTCTGATCACCAAGTACACAGAAAAACTCCTAGAATTTGCATTTTGCATATATTTACCCCTCTGATTTCCGTAGTATATTTAGTAATATACAATACTTAAGTTTTATGATCTTGTACTGCATTTTCAGTTCTATTCTTGACCCCAACATAAGTATTATTTAAAAGTTGAATATTGTAGTTCACACTCTAGTCATTAATCTGACAGCTTGCCGGTTCTGGTACAAACAAGAAAAACGCAATACAAAAAAGCAAGGTTATAACTCCATGTTTACCAGTTTAAAAAATTAAACTCATAAAAACAATAATAAGATTCCACTAATGCCGCGTGTATTACTCTGAGGCATAACCTTATAACATAAGTCACAACACAAGTCATACCTTAAATTAACAAAACATTACACAGAACATTGTTTCATTGCATTTTTATTCACTTAATGCTGTGACTCTCAAAAGGATAAGTGAAACAACAATCCTGAAAGATAATTCTTTTTTTAAAAAAACGTTTTAAATCAAGTATGAATATATTTTTGTAACAACTAGTAAAATATTACATGCTACTACTGTATCTATGCACACTGTACTCTTGTGTTATATGATGTATTTGTTACATTGAGAAAAAATGCTTATATGCTTATTAGGGCTGCCACGATTTGTCGACTAGTCACGATTACGTCGACTATCAAAATCGTCGATGACTGATTTAATAGTCGACGTGTCGTTTGAAGCTTTGTAAGATCGCAAAAGACGCAGGAATAATAGCAGGATTTAAGAGTGTAATAACGGACTGAAACAGAAGATGGCAGCACAGCATGTACAAGGATGCCAGCTGCCGTTAAACCCCGAAGAAGAAGAAGCAGCTGTGTCCCAGAATTCATAGCGCGGCCCAGCTTAGTTTCCAACAATGGCGGTAGCTAGTTAGTTTTAATATTACTCTTATTATTCTTTCTGGGTCACAAAATAAACGTTTAACATATTTTCAGGCGAGAATGTAGCTGTGTAAACCTCAAATATCTGCTCAGTTTATCAGGACACCACATATTTTCAAAAGCGCTCCGACGTTTTCGGAGACGTCTGTTACCCACTAGCTCGATAGCTAGCCGGGGGCTAGGTCACTAGCGCCGTGAGAACACCGGACTCCCGGCAAATTGTTTTCAAACCCACCGCCGTCTTTCGCGACTCAGGTTAAATATATATGAGTCACTTAGATAAATTAAAAATGTTATTGTTTGGCTTTTTTTTTAGTATTTTATTTGTTCCTGAGTAAATCGGTTTGGCTGAGATTAAAGTTATAGTTTTTACACAGCTGAATAAACGACAGCTGATTATCAGAAGTGTGTAGGGTTGCCAACCGTCCCTTAAAATACGGAATCGTCCCGTATTTAGAAACAAAAGTACACGTCCCGTATTGAGCTAATAAGGGACGCACTTTGTCCCATAATACAGTGAGAATCAAAAGTAGTCTATAAATGTTAATGGCATTAACGCTTTGTTTGAAAACATAATTCCCAGCCCCTCTCCTGCTTTGTGACCAATGAGCTGACAGCACACTTATGACAATTCGAGTATAACAATTCAGATTACCGCTCATCTCATTGGTCGAGGAAAGGTCGCTTACAGAGAAAATACCGGAAGACAACAGATGACCACAACAAGAAGCATGGCCAACAGGGAAACAAACGCCGACACTGCGGTGCAAGTCTCGGATGACAGTACACCTAATGCTGGGCAGACACTGTGCGATTTTTTCAGTCGCGATTTTCAGCTCCTGCTCAAACTGCAAGATTGACTCACAGGGGTTAGAAGTTGGTAGGTCACGTGCAGGGTCTCACACTATTCCGCCCGATGCTCTGATGCCTGACCTGAGTGCTCACACTGTGTCTCCATAAAATGAAGGTTATAACAGAAAATCTGTCGCTCGCTCTCTCTGTCTTTCACTCACACAGACACACCACCACCATCAACTTTGCTAAATTGCTAATGAAAAACACTGATCAGGCAGCTGTGATTGAGCAGCAGTGTAAATCCAACTATTTTCACGGTTGTTGTGGTCATGATAATTTTTGTGATGCCACATCGAAAAGGCTCAGATGAGCTTTCCAAAGTTCTACAAGTTGTGCCTCCATCACTTGTGTCCAGATCACACGCTGCACAGCCGTGCTGCGCCGTCTTTTTCACCGACGTTTACGTGTTTGCGCGCGAGCAGTGTGAGCGCCTGTGGTGACACCCTCACGAGCGATTGATAATCGGGAGCTGGTCGTGAGGTGTTAATCGCTTCTCGTCACCCCACGTATACTACACGATGCACGATGAAGGCCAAAATCGGTCCGATCACTCAAAAATCGGCTCAAAATGGGCCTAAAACCGCACAGTGTGAGCTCAGCGTTAGAGCAGCAATGTGTGTTCCCCTCAGAGAAAGGGAAGAATGGGAAAAGGAAAACACCTGGCTGGAAAAAGTTAATATGGGCATGTGCAGTGAATATCAGCGCTATGTGGCCAGAAGTGTGATAATATAACTTATTTTGTGTAATAAACAACTGCAAGGATGGATGATTACAACAAATTGATGACTAATACATAAAAGTAATACATAGATGAATAATGATGATGAGTTATGATGCGTAATCATGGGAACAAGCGGGTTTACAAACAGGAGCAGCTGATTAGCATTAGAAAAGCTGAAATAATACCTCAACTGAAGCCAATTGTACTAAATGCACTAAATGTGCACTGTTACAAGAATGTTTTTCTTTCTATTGTTTTCTATTATTTTAAGTTAAGCAGGACAGAGTTCTTTTAAAGAAAGATTTACTTATATTCTCAAAAGTTAAGCATGACAGGCTTCTGTTTAAGAAAGAGACCTGTTTTATTGTGTTAATGTTGTCATTTTGAGCTAAAAATAAATGGCTAAATGATCATTTGTTTCACATGTGTTCATATCACAAAGAATAGAATATGCATCTACTTAAATCAACTTCAAGTCAAATGGTTAAAAAAATAATTTCACACACAAAAAAAGAGCTAGAAAATTCACCACACTGGGAAGGGTGAAGACAACTGGGTCGCCCGGCCCTGGCCACGAGGTGTCCCTTATTTATTTTTCAGGGAGTTGGCAACCCTAGAAGTGTGAGATGCTGGAGAATATACTCCGGTGTCCTGTTATATTTTAGATAGCAAGGAGTTTATTAAACTTTACCGAAACAATCTGCAAATTTCATTAAAATTGAATAAACTATCATCTTGTCTTTATTTTTAGTTAGCACCTTAAAAGCTTAAAGCTGTAAGCTAATGATAGTTATATAAGAGCAGATGCTGCTGGTGCAATAAGCTGTAGTTTTACGTCCAGTGGATGATGATCTGATTAGTCGACTAATCGCATAAATAATCGGTGACTAGTCGACTATCAAAATAATCGTTTGTGGCAGCCCTAATGCTTATACTTATCCCAATCTAATCTAGTGGATTTTATAGTCTACTGAACTACGGTATATATTACACAGTTGTTCCTATTCTTGTAGGAAGTAAAAAAAAAAAGTACGTTTTTCAAAATGAATGATTCTTTGATTTTCTTATTAACCAGTTTAATTGTTTATTGTCTTTCCTGTGCTTTTGGCTGTGGCTCCTCTTCTGTTTGAGTTGGTGGGACATCCTCTAAGAAGGTACAGAAGTACACCAGGCAAGACCCCAGGTGCAGGCTGTGTAAAGATGCCCCAGAGACAATCCAGCACATAACAGCAGGGTGCAAGATGCTAGCAGGCAAGGCATACATGGAACGCCATAACCAAGTGGCCGGCATAGTGTACAGGAACATCTGTGCCGAGTATAACCTGGAAGTCCCGAGGTCAAAATGGGAGATGCCCCCAAGGGTGGTGGAGAATGACCGAGCTAAGATCCTGTGGGACTTCCAGATACAGACGGACAAAATGGTGGTGGCTAACCAACCGGACATAGTGGTGGTAGACAAACAGAAGAAGACGGCCGTAGTGATCGATGTAGCGGTTCCGAATGACAGCAATATCAGGAAGAAGGAACACGAGAAGCTGGAGAAATACCAAGGGCTCAGAGAAGAGCTCGAGAGGATGTGGAGGGTGAAGGTGACGGTGGTCCCCGTGGTAATCGGAGCACTAGGTGCGGTGACTCCCAAGCTAGGCGAGTGGCTCCAGCAGATCCCGGGAACAACATCGGAGATCTCTGTCCAGAAGAGCGCAGTCCTGGGAACAGCTAAGATACTGCGCAGGACCCTCAAGCTCCCAGGCCTCTGGTAGAGGACCCGAGCTTGAAGGATAAACCGCCCGCAGGGGCGTGCTGGGTGTTTTTATATATATATATATATATGACAATTTACATACACAATCTGTCTAAAAAATACATGTCGGTCTGTAATTCCTGTAAGTATGGATAACAAGTTCAATCAAAATACAAGTTTATTTTAATCACATTAAATACAGAACAGCTGAGAGAAGAATATAATTTAAACACTGCATACTTTCTATCTGCACACTGCCATTGTGTGGCAGTGTTTCACCAGTCTTAACT
This sequence comes from Copadichromis virginalis, assembly GCF_057382275.1. Classification (NCBI taxonomy): domain Eukaryota; kingdom Metazoa; phylum Chordata; class Actinopteri; order Cichliformes; family Cichlidae; genus Copadichromis; species Copadichromis virginalis. The sequence goes on along the minus strand of NC_140622.1, from coordinate 24,953,427 downwards.
CACCTGTAGTGAGATGGACAGGATAACGGAGAGGGTGACAGTTTGGAAAATGGAAGTGCAGGGCAGCTGAAGACGACACACCACATCCCCTGGCTCCCCCAGGAAGAGCAGCAGACTCAGGCATGCTCCCATTGTGCCGAGCACAGCCACACAACTCAAGGTTCCCCCAGAAGCCTTTAACAGGGAGTTCCTCGATGCATCAGAAACATGACACCCACTGCACCCTGACATACCAGCAGCAGCATCCCCACCAGCATCATTATCACAGCATCCTGGCTGTTCCAGGTGAAAAACTTAAAGATGGGGTCAGTGCAGTTCGTGCTGTGATTGTGGGACCACTGGTGGTTGGGACACTTAGTGCACTCGATGTCATCTATGAGTGAGAAAGCACAAAAGTTTAGGTTGGTTAAAAACAAAAGAAAAAATTAAAAATGAAAACATTTAAAAATCAGTTTAACTGATGGCTGTGATTTACTGATTTACTGAATCTTAAACATCCTCAAACTTCAATTTTGGGTTTTTAAAGGGTTATTTTGTCAGAATATTTCTTCCCTGCATGCAGTGACTGTTGGAAGTCACATTTCTGCCCAAGAAAGGTTCACGCTGTACAACTATGAAACATTCTCTAATATTTTAATTAATTAAAACGGGCTGGAGCATGCTAATCAGTGAATTTTAAAAGTGCTGGCAGGTAGAGGAATGCCCACGAGATTGACTTGTTCTCATGTTATGTTAAGCTTACCTGCTGGATTATTCTCTATTTCTTGACAAAGATGCAAATAAGCAAGGTCACATATTGGAGACAATGGTGGAAAACCACATTACCCTTATTTGGTGCCTGCCAAACAGTCAATACAGTCAAAACAGCAGGAATGGACACCTTTGACTCTGTGGTCCTGGCCTTTGCCACACATTGCTGAACAGGCAGACTCAGGAACTTGTAACATTTGCTGTAAAAAATCTTAGAAGTCAAATACACTGGACATTAAAGCTTTTATACAATATAAGTTGATGTACATAGTTTCAAAAGTTACCTTATTAGTGCGCCATCGAAGGAGAGACTTATTGAGGAACAATTTTTGTTCAGTATATTCTCTCACAAGTCCACTTGAGATGAGTTTGTCCAAACCCACTGAATCACATTGTATCCTATGTTTGGGTTGCTGTCTTTGTCAAAGTCTAGATCTGTGCCATTTATGTCAACAGAAGTGTTCTTTAAAACCTGCAACAGCTGCAAAATTCTTTAACGTTATTATTGACACCGTTGTTTGGAAATTGTGTCCAATCATCTACAGTTAGGTCATTAATTTGTTGTAGTGTTGCCCGTGTACACAAACCACTGACGACCAATCAGTCGATCAATATATGATCGATGTGTAAACTTTCAGGTTTAATTCCAGGAGAGAAAAAACTGCCTTTAGAAAAAATTGTATTAACTGCTTATGAATTAAAGACATTAATTATTCATGTTCCCCCACATTTAGAGGCTCAAAATTAATTAGAAATTTGTCTAACCAGCAGTTTCATGGCTGTATTTGTCATGATCTGTGTGCGCAGATGGTGTATTTGAAGAGAGGACCCAAAAGCAGACAAAACTAATCTTAAGAAAAGGCAAGCCAACTATTTAAGGCTGCATGAAATACAAAAAAGGCCAAAAGAAGAATAAGACTTTACTAACAAAAAACTAAACTGGCCAAAACTAAATGCTAAACTGGCGTTCCAACGAGGGACAAATGGGAACAGACACAATATATACACATGAAGGCGATTAAGAAAAGTGGAGACATATGGGAACACAAAAGCAACAAATCAGGCATAATGAGACAGGGGAAGCGAAACTGAACACAATGCACATGACACGAGGGACTGTGAAAATAAAATAGAAAGACAAGGACACCCAGCCCTGACAAAGACGGAGATAAACAAACATGGAAACAAACGACAGACTGGGGGAGACAAAGGATGAAACACAGGAAGAAGAACATGGAGACAGAGCACAGGGACGAGAGAGAGAGGGCAAGAGATATGACAGAGAGGAGGGAACGCCAAGGAACAAAACACAGAGACCAGACCAAAGGAGCGGGAACATAAACTGATAACCCTAGATTAACTTAAAACTAACCTAGAGATTTCTAAACAATATAGAAGGAAAATTACCAGGGATTACCAAACGATACCATTTCTAGTCCTCTGAATTAAACAAGAAAACCCAACATAATAAAATCTAGAAACTAGGTTCGCTTCTCAAATTCAAAATTAATTTAACGAGATTCAAAAGTGCAAAGCACAGAACACTGGGTCACGATCCCAGTACCATAAAAAGATAAATCCTGTTCCCTTCTTAAGCCATAAGAAATGAAGCATAATATTTGATATTCATTCTGTGTTAAATTTGAATTTTATAGTGTTTCACTGTAATTTTCATGAAAGGAAATACAGAGGGGCTTAGAACAAGGGGTAAAGAAGTGGTTATTGGATTTTCATCCAAGTATAATTATGATAGTTTAATATAAGTATGAAATTTAAAATTGTTAGTTTAATTACTTGTTAATTACTTGAACCTCTTAAAATGGCTAACTATATTTGAAAACGAGCTTTAGGAATTTGTATTAGAATTAATGAAATGTCCTAATGATGAGAAAAAGCTGACAATCTGCATCTCACTCACATCTTAATTGTTTGATTTAAAATACAAAATGCAGTGATGCACAAAGGCAAAATTATATACCTATTAAGAATTGTGTTTTTGGCCTGCAAATTAAAGACCTAACTATATGTACTGGGTGAAAAAAAAATCACCTTCCAGGGATAGATTTTACTTCCAGATCCCCACTTACAGGCAGTTGAATTGCACTCCAGCAGGTTATGCAGTGCCTGTGCTACACTGTAAACAGCAGCATACACACTGAAAGCTGATGTCTGGACTGCAGGTGCTTCCACTATGCTAATGTTGTCTGGTAACAAATTCCAGCATTGTGGTCAGGGATTGTTTGACTGATTGATTGTGACTTTCTTGAAGAGCTCCATTGCATAATCGGCGAACAGGCCGAGGGTGTCTGTTTTGTCAACAAATGCAATGACTGTGCCAACTGTTTCAATGTTGGGCAGAGAAGTCACTCGAGTATGTATTGCCCAACTTGTGCTGCCAATCCACACAAGCGTTAAATTACTCCTGATAACCTAGAAAAAATGAAATGGTTTACCGGTACTGAACAAACTCCATACACTAATAGATTATAATAAATTTCTTAGTTGCTTTAAACTTCTGCTTCACCAACCTCTTTGAAAAAGGCCACAATTGGCTCTGGAAGAGTAAACACCACTACCACTCTGACACTGGTCACTCGAATGTTATGAATGATGGTTTTGATCGCTGGTTTGGGGTCAGTGTACACTGGAATCAGACTGATAGGCCACACAGACAGATGTGTTTTCTGCCAATTTGTTTACTGTCATTTTAGTGAACATCTGCACACCTCGTTGCCCGTACTCCTCGTCACTGCCCACAATTGCCACCCAGTTCCAGCCAAACTCCTCTATTTTCTTTATCATGACATCCACTTGCCATTTATCACTTGGCACAGTACGAAAGAATGACGGGTAGAGAAGTTTATCACTGAACTTGTCACTGGTGGCCCCATAGCTAATCTGGTGTGAAAATTAAAAACAGAAAATCAGAGATACTTACCTCTAATTTATGTTTATCAGGGTTAAAAAAGGTTAAATTGACTGCTGAACAAAACCAAATCCAAAAGAACAAGTTAATTTTTCTGTGATATAACCTGGCACCAATACATGGAGTTTTTAAAGATTTATTTTTACATTTGAAATATTTATTGCATAATGAGTCAAATCTTTTCCAAGTTTTCCAATGACTGACACCATTTCTGAGCCAAGAGGACCAATCACTGCAACTATACTGGTCTCATGGTCAGTGTAATTACACTGCACAGGTAGTTCTTGGTCGGATTTTTCAGTGAGGAAGGACAGAGTGGGCTTTATAATAATTGAAGATTGTCTGCATGTGTCATAGATTTCATAACCTAACTTGATGCCAGTGAGGAGAGTCTGATTTCTGTTGATTTCATCCACTGCATATTTCATGGCTATAGCAAGTCCCAGTGTGCGTAAATTTAAACTGTTCAGCCACAAGCAGAAAACAGTAGAAGTCGTTGTAAATCAGGGTTAGCATACACAGTTATTCTGATTCTCATATTATTAAGAAATGGTTGTTCATAACCATCCTTACCTTTTACAGCTTATCTGGTTGGTCTCTGTTATGTCACTGAGATTACTGGTGACATCATTAATGGGAAAGAGCCCTCCAAGCATAATGTCCCCAGACAAACTGAAGAGGTTGGGAGAAATGTCGCTGACCCATTCAGGCAAACTCTCACTGCAGCTCAGTGTAAAGAAACAGCACAAAACCAGCAGAGTGAAACATGAAGCCATATCGCCAGTAAGCCAAAGCAATAACAGGAGTATAATTATATACCAGTGCATAATGATAGGTTGTTTTATGCAAATTCACCTGTAAGTTGTCATGCCCTCCCTCTTCTGGCCACCCAAACCTGACACTTCAGTAAGAGCATATCATAAAGAAAACAAATAAACAAAAATACATGTGTAGTATAAAGTTTTTAAAATCACATTAAACAAATTTTGACTACTGTTTGTGAGGATTTATTGACACAGTCTCATTTAATGTTCTTGATGGTTTTCTGAGAAAAAACATTCTCTTTGCACCTTGTGTGTATGTTTGGGTCTATGCTGTGTTGGTGGTGTTCATATTTCCGGAGTATTTTCATAGAATTTGTTTGTGGTTTGAAATTTGTTTTCCTTTGGTGTAACTATCAATGATTCAATTCAATTCAAAAAGTTAGCGGCCATCCAGGTCTTTATGTCCTTAAGACATTCCTGCAGTTTAACTAATTGGTGTGTGTTACCTGGCTTCATGGATAGATAGAGCTGGGTGTCATCTACATAGCAGTGAAAATTTATGCTATGTCTTCTAATGATACTGCCTAAGGGAAGCATGTATAATGTAAACAGAATTGGTCCTAGCAGTGAACCCTGTGGAACTCCATAATTAACCTCAGTGTGCGAAGAGGACTCTCCATTTACATGTACAAATTGGAGTCTATTAGATAAATATGATACAAACCACTGCAGTGCAGTACCTGTAATACCTACAGCATGTTCTAATCGCTCTAATAGGATATTATGGTCGACAGCATTGAACGCTGCACTGAGGTCTAGCAGGACAAACACAGAGATGAGTCCACTGTCAGAGGCCATAAGAAGATCATTTGTAACCTTCACTAAAGCTCTTTCTGTGCTGTGATGAGCTCTGAAACCTGACTGAAACTCTTCAAATAAACCATTCCTCTGCAGATGATCTAGCTAAGACAGCTGGGTCCAGAGATGGCTTTTTAAGTAATGGTTTAACTACTGCCAGCTTGAAGGCCTGTGGTACATAGCCGATTATTAGAGATAGGTTGATCATATTTAAGATCGAAGAATTAATTAATGGCAGGACTTCTTTGAGCAGTTTTGTAGGAATGGGGTCTAAAAGACACGTTGATGGTTTGGAGGAAGTAATTATTGAAGTTAACTCAGAAAGATCAATTGGAGAAAAAGAGTCTAACTTAACATCAATGGTACTAAAAGTAGCTGTAGATAATATTACATCTGTGGGATGATTATTGGTAATTTTTTCTCTAATGATAAGAATTTTATTTGTGAAGAAGTTCATGAAGTCATTACTAGTTAACGTTAAAGGGATGGTTGGCTCAAAAGAGCTCTGACTTTTTGTCAGCCTGGCTACAGTGCTGAAGAGAAACCTGGGGTTGTTCTTATTTACTTCAATCAGTGACGAATAGTAAGATGTTCTGGCTTTGCGGAGGGCTTTCTTATAAAGCAGCAAACTATTTCTCCAGGCTAAATGATGATCCTCTAAATTTGTGACACGCCATTTTCTCTCCAGCTTACGAGTCATCTGCTTTAGGGTACGTGTTTGAGAATTATACCACGGAGTCCGGTACTTCTGATTTGAGACCTTAGTTTTCACTGGAGCTACAGTATCCAGAGTTGTACGTAGTGAGGAGGTAAAATTATTAACAAGATAATCGACCTCTGTTGGGGTAGCGTTCAGATAGCTGCTCTGCTCTATGTTGGTACAGGGCATTGAAGATGATAACAGTGGGTGGATTATATTCTTAAACTTAGTTACAGCGCTTTCAGAAAGACATCTACTTTGATAAAGTCTACTCTCCACTGCTGTGTAAGCAATTATTGTAAAAGTAAATGTTATCAGGAAATGATCAGACAGGAGAGGGTTTTCAGGAAACACTGTTAAATGTTCAGTTTCTATGCCATATGTTAAAACAAGGTCTATAGTGTGATTAAAGGGGTGGGTGGGTTCTTTTACATTTTGAGAGAAACCAATTGAGTCTAATAACAGATTAAATGCCATGTTGAGGCTGTCATTTTTAGCATCTACATGGATGTTAAAATCACCCACAATAATTATTTTATCTGAGCTCAGAACTAAATCAGATAAAAAGTCTGAGAAATCAGACAGAAACTCTGTGTAAGGCCCAGGTGGACGATAGATGATAACAAGTAAGACTGGTTTCTGAGTTTTACAGCTGGTGTGGACAATGTTAAGCATCAGGCTTTCAAATGAATTAAAAGTCTGTCTTGGTCTTCCGTTAATTAATAGGCTGGTGTGAAAAATTGCTGCCACACCGCCCCCTCGGCCTGTGCTTCGAGGTTTCTGGTAGTTAGAATGACTCGGGGGTGTTGATTCATTTAAACTAACATAATCATCCTGCTGCAACCAGGTTTCTGTAAGGCAGAGTAAATCGATTTGTTGATCAATTATTAAGTCATGTACTAACAGAGACTTGGAGGAGAGAGACCTAATATTTAATAATCCACATTTCACTATTTTACTCTTTGGTTCAGATGTGGATACTGTATTGTTCTTTCTTTGTGATTTTTTATGTTTAAGTTGTTTGTTGCTGGTTTTTAGTTTGTTTTTTGTCTTTTTGGGAGCTGACACAGTCTCTATGGAGATGGGTTTTTGGGGGGGTAGCAGGAGGAGAGAAGCTGCAGAGAGGCGTGTAAGACTGCAACTCTGCTTCCTGGTCCCAACTCTGGATAGTCATATTTTGGGGGGTTTAATAAATTTGTCCATATTTTTAGAAATGAGAGCTTCTCCATCCAAAGTGGGATGGATGCCGTCTCTCCTAACAAGACCAGGTTTCCTCCAGAAGGTTTGCCAATTATCTATGAAGCCCACATCGTTTCTGGGACACCACTCAGACAGCCAGCAATTTAAGATAACATGCGGCTAAACATGTCACTCCTGGTCTGATTGGGCAGGGGACCAGAGAAAAAAATGATGAGTGTAGTGATTCCTGGTTTGGTCACTGAGTTTTGAGTTGCTTTGGACTCCTGTTAAGAGTTTTCTATTCTCTCTGTTGTTCTAGTATTTTTGATTATTCTTTGGTTAAGTTTTTTATTCCTGTTTAGATTTCATAATCATTCTGATACCCTAGGGTTCTTGTGGTATTTGAGTTCGAGTAGTATTTATGAAGTTTAGGATTCATGTTTTGATTTGTTCATTAATCTAAAAGTCAGGTTGATTTCTCGCTCTCTTTTATTCAGATTAGTTACATTTTATTTATATAGCACAAAATCACAAGATAATACTATCCAGAGTAAGAATATGGTTAGTCAGGCGAAGTACAATAACCTTGGTTTTATCTGAATTTTATCAAGATCTTAATGTTTAACTAATTGATGTGAGTCATCTGGCTTCATGGATAGATAAAGCTGGGTATCATTTGCATAGCAATGAAAATGTTTGCAATGCCTTCTAATAATACTGCCTAAGGGAAGCATCTATAATCTAAATAGAACTGGTCCTAGCATGGAACCCTGTAGAACTCCACAATCAATCTTAATGTGTGAAGAAGACTCTCCATTTACATAAACAAATTGGAGAGAGTTAGATAGATATCATTCAAACCAGTGAAACACAGTACCTTTAACCATGGCATGTTCTAATCTCTGTAAAAAAATATATAGCTTAAATACAGCTATATAATACAGCTTAAAGGCCTGTGGTACGTAACCCATTACCATAGATAGATTCATTTCATTTAGGATTGAAGCATTAATTAATGTTAGGACTTCTTTGAGGAGTCTGATAGGAATGGCGTTTTAAAGACACGTTGATGGTTTGGAGGAAGTGATTGGTAAAGTGGACTCAGAAGTACAACATGGATACAAACGAATAGTCAGCTCAACAGACCTCTGACTGTTTGTTAGCCTAGCTACAGTGCTGGGGTTGAGAAATCTGGGGTTGTTCTTTTACTTCAAGGTTTTTGTTGTTGAGCTTTAGTATTGTTGTATTATGGAAGCTCTCGTCGTCACGGAGGTCTGGATTCCTGTTTAGTTTTCATGATATTTTCTCTGTCTTAAGCGTTACTTCGAGTCTTTGAATTCCTGTTCAGTATTTATGAAGTTTTAATGCCTTTGAAAAAGACTTATTGTTCTCGTGTTTGGTTTAGATTCTTTGGTCTGTATTCAGCTTCAGGTTAGCTTTTGAGCTTGTTTTTTGCAAAGGTGTATTTTCCTCAGTGTTTCACTGCCAATTCTTTCAGCAGTCACTTCTTTCACCCTTATCTCTGTCTTTACATTTAAGACTTGTTATACCCATGTTTTGTTTTTTGTCTTTGGGATCTTTTGTTTTATTTTTGACAATTGGTTGCTTTTTGGTTGAGTTTTGCTTCCATTCAGTTTCCTCTATTTCTGCACTTGTGTCCCATTCAACCAGCTGTCCTTTATCCCTAATCAGCCTTCTGTGTGTACATACTTCAGTCATCCTTGTGTCTATTGTTTGTCTGCATCATGAGTCCTCTGAGCTCCTTTGCATGTGTTTCCTGATTACGCTTTGCTTTTGGATGATAGTTTTGTTGTTTTATGTTTAGTTTAGGTCTTCAATCAGCCACAATAATGGGTCACTTTTTGTTTAGTATTCTGCCTGCAGTATTCCACATTTGATTCCTCCCCTGTAAAATCCACACACTAACCATGCTGAACCTGTACAGTAAATTGCTGTGTCTGTTTGCTGAGATGATATGAAACCAAAACCTTGTTATCTGTTAACCCATAAGAAGTATCAACAGCCTGACAATGATCATATTGATAACAATATTAATGGTAATCATTTTAATGCACACTTTAAAGCACTGGTACAATGCTTTGAATAAAACATACATTAATGAATTTTACAAACACACAGTCAAACATACAGTCATCCATTTGCTCATACGTAACTCATATTACATTATATGTAAACTATAACCTGAAATATTGGGTGAAATATTAACAAATAGCTAATCTTTAAAAATTAGCTTTCAGCAGCTGTTTAAAACAAAACACAGATTCAGTCAACCTGAGAGACTGAAGAAGATTTCCTGAGTTTCAGTGCAACAACCTAAAAAGAGTGGTCCCTTTTGAATTTAACCTCCTAAGACCCGAACTCTTCCAAGGCATGCATTTTTAATTTCTCTTTGATATTTGGGCTGATTGGGACCTGATGAATGTAAAAACAAAGAATTACCAGATTTTTTTTTTAACCTAATTTTTGTTTCTAAGAAGAATGAGAGCCACATATGAGGATATTCATTTAAAATGTTGATAGAACAGTAGCAGTATAATGTCCTCGTAAGTGGATATCAGGCCCTTGTAGAGCAAAATTTAGTATTTTGGTCTAAATAACCCAAAATGTGGTGTCCACATATTTGGACGCCAGGACCTAGGAGGTTAAAGTAAGAATGTGGAACAGTTAAAAGACCCCCATTAAATGACCGGAGAAGCGGATTCAGGTGTGATATGTAAACAAGGGCTTGGCCATGTATAGGTTTAAAGTAATTGATGAATTAACACAATCTTTAAATGAATTTCGCTAGTTTTTGTGCATTCTGGTTCAGCTGAAGATAAGTTACAGAAGACTGAGAGATATGTGTGAAAAGCGAGTTACAATAATTGAGATGAGACAAAGTTCTACATTTATAGAATTTTTAGGACATTACATCTAAAAATTCTTTGTCTCAAAGAAAATTTGAGTCAAAAGGAAATTACTAAAAATAATGAAGCATTCGCTGAGGTAAGAGACTTTTGAGGTTTGTTAGACTTACCTGAAAAGTACAGCTGTGAATTGTCAGCAATGCAAGGAGATGACTTTAAAGCTGTTTAGTAGATAACTCAGCAGATAACATATATATGGGAAACGTATATACATTATATACATTTGTATTAAGATCTATGTTTATCCATTTTAACTTTTATGTTTTGTATTCACCTCACTGATGGTTTTGAATGTTTATTTGCATGTAATGTTGCTCATGCACAAAAGCAAATTTAGATATTTCCTCCCAAGATATTTGCATAAAACTACAGCAGGCATGCAAGTAAGCTCTTTTTAAATATTAATTTAAACACATTTTAGATCAGCTTTTTTGTTCATATTTGCATATTTTGGATTCATATTTTCAAACAATATGAATATTTTCATGTTCATATAAATATGAAAATCTTTTTGGGGAAATCTTTAGTAACAGGAGTTTGAAAAACATGTAGCCATTTAAAAAAAATCTATATGTATCGCTTAAATATCTTATAACTACTTACAACTACTGTATGAAAGGGTTGAAAAGAGAAAATTGATATTTGGTGTGCCTGATTAAATGCATTAAAAACACAGACATATTTCCAGTTGTTAAGCTGATATCTATACCAATAAAAACTTTCTGGCCACCCGATATGCCTCCTTTAATTTCCATGTAAAGCCAGTGTGAATTCAAATGAAACTAAAATGAGGTGATAGGGTGATTACTGTTCTGCTTACTGTTTATTTGAATTATTAAAATCATGACAAGCAGTAAGGCGTTGAGTTAAAAATGAAAAAGCAGCAACAACAACAAAAATAAATTTGTTGAATTGATACATTCTTTAATTCTTTCTTTTAACTTAACTGGCTGCAGGTTCTTAAATGTTCTTAAATGTTAAGCTGGAGTGTCGGAGTCATATTACTTCAAGGACTCATACAGCCCAATTTGATCTCAAGTGGGTCAGATCATTAAAGCCATTTCATAATGAACTGTCAGTCTTCCTGTCTCTCCACTCTCTGCTCTCTCTTTCTCTTCTCGGTTTGTGTGCATGAGGGCGTGTGAGTGCATAATTCTGATTCTGCTTCAGCATTTCAAAGGCGGAGTCTCATTCTGGTTCCTGCTTGTTTCCCCTGCCTGTGGCACCTGGAAGCAGTCAATTACCCCCCCCCCCCCCCCCCACACACACACACACACAATTCATGCTACAATTATTGGTAAATTTGTGTGCTAAGTACATTTAGTCAAAAATAGCCTTCAGGTTTTATTGTACAAAGCATGTCAAAAACTTTGGACTCCTGTTTTAATGTATTTAGAATCCATATACAATTCAAGTACAGTAGTGTACAATACATTCTAGTACTAAAAGAGTTATACAGCAGTAATTTGCAATACAATATTTATAATAATGGATTGCATTTATATGGCGCTCTTCGGGACCCTCAAAGCGCTTTACAATGCCACTATTCATTCACTCTCACACACTGGTGGAGGCAGCTACAGGTGTAGCCACAGCTGCCCTGGGGCAGACTGACAGAAGCGAGGCTGCCATCGGCCCCTCTGGCCATCGACACAATGACCGAGACTGTCCGAGCCGGGGCTCGAACCGGCAACCTTCCGATTACAAGACAAACACCCAACTCTTAAGCCACGATCTCCCAGATTTACCAGATAAAAGGTCAAACCCAAAATTAGTCAGTGACACAATAATAAAATTGAAATAATTTAATGTTTATTATTCTGAAGCAAAACTGTCTGCATGACGTGATCACTGAGAGTGAGATTATTCTAAAGCAAAATGCCATTAAATCTCTAATAGTAGGTTTCTAAACTACAACCAATAATGTTAGAGTAAAAATTTCACACTACATTGTTTAATTACAGCATTACTTTAATTCAGTAAATACTTTTGTCACCAACATCAACACAAACAAAATATGAACCTGAAAAATAATAATTTCTTAGACGAATAATCTATTATAGATTGCATGTTACTAAATAAAAATAACTTCTTCTTCTTCTTTTTGGCATTTTTATTTGATAGGGATAGTAAAGATTGACAGGAAAGTTGAGGGAGAGAGGGGAAGACATGCAGCAAAGGGGAGGTTGAATTCAAACCTGGGCCGGCAGCCACTCGGCATATGGTTGCCTTCTCATCCCACTGAGCTAAACTGGCACCTGCAATCAGTGTTGGGAAGGTTACTTTTAAAATGTATTCCATTACAGAATACAGAATACATGCCCTAAAATGTATTCTGTAACGTATTCCGTTACGTTACTCAATGACAGTAACGTATTCTGAATACTTTGGATTACTTAATATATTATCATGCTTTTTACAACAACGTGAATGTACTATTGCTGTGTGATTTATTACTATTACTGAAGGTCCGCGACTCCGAACTGTAGTAAAGGGACCTCTGACTAATACGGCGGGGTCCCTGTCGGCTCGTAGCCGAAAAATAGCTTTACTTTGTTGTGTGGGTCAACTTTTCTGGCGAGAGACAGAGAGAGGCGTTGAAAGGCTGCTCCAACGGAACTTATTGTTTTCGGAGGAAAACACGAACACGGTGTACAGTCGAGTCTTAATAGCTTACTTACAACTGGGCTCGTCAGGCACTCTTCTTGGCTGCAGTGGTTATTATTATATTTACATGCTTCCAGCTCCCGTTTTTCCTCGATGACAACTCCTACCTTTCCACTCCCCTTTTTCTCCCTTCTCGCGCTCACAGACCCATAACGTGTATGGCAGTCCATTCTCCCTGCAACACGGACTACACTGCCCACGATGCTACATTCTTTAGAGCTATGCTTGTAGCATTCTGCCTGTTAGCTTAGCACAACAACAACAACAACAACAACGAAAAGGCGCTCTCTCACCCAGGAAACACACAGTCGCAGAGAGAGAGAGAGCGTCGCCCTGTAACCATGGCAACTGTAATGCTGCCGCCTGGAACAACAGAACGTAGCTGTCAAACAAAACCCAAACAGTCCTGACCCGCGACAAAATGAAACAGGAAAGTACCGCAGTGTAATCCATTTATTTCAACAAAGTAACTGTATTCTGAATACCACCTTTTTAAACGGTAACTGTAACGGAATACAGTTACTCATATTTTGTATTCTAAATACGTAATGGCGGTACATGTATTCCGTTACTCCCCAACACTGCCTGCAATATATTCATTCTACACTATTTGGTGTATAATTTACATAATTGTGGCGTGATTGAGAAACAATGATTATTATATCATTATTATATCTAATCTAGTGTATTTTGTAGAGTACAGTCTCATGGTATACATTACACAACTATTGCTGTCCTTTTTTCACATTCTTTCATTTACTTTATGAACAGTTTGTTTATTGTCCTTCCTGTGCTTTTGGCTGTGGCTCCTCTTCTGTTTGAGTTGGTGGGACGCCCTCTAAGAAGGTACAGAAGTACTTTGGTGTGTTTAAGTCAGGTTTCCTTAACAGCAAGTAGCATTTTGGAAAGTAGTAGGCTGCCAGCAGTCCAAAGTTGCTTGCTAGGCTGAAATAAACATGGACAATTGACCTGTTCTTGTTATTATCTCTGTTGTTGTCTACGTAGATAGGAATAAAGATCACCCAAATGACACAGTAGATCAGGGTGGAAAAGGTGATGTCCCTGGCTAGATTATACTGATGAAGAGGCTTCACTGCCATGAAGGTGCACATGAACGATGCAAGGGCCATTGCATAATTGAAACCTTGCATTAAGGCAAATACAATCAAAGGTGAAACAGGACACGAGAGGAATGATTCTACAAAGTCTATTGTCATATTTGCCACATATCCAGACAACGAAGGTCCTTCTTGAACAAACCAGCCACAGAGACCAGCCTGCACAGCGCAGCAGATCAGCACAAACAGCCAGCTCACAGGGCCTCTTAACAAATGCAGATGAGAGGCAGCCATCTCTGGGAACTCTGTCACATAGAGTATCTGTTTGAAAAGAAAGGTTGGGTTCTAAGCATGCGTAAGATCTTATGGAAAGGCCTAAAATAATGTAATAAAGTTAGACATATTTAACCAACAAATGAGATTCTTATAGATCAATAGTTCATTCATGTCAGCTGTTTGCTTCAAAGTTGAATACTGCTGCAATTAAGGTACAAAATTAAAAGTACAATAGAAACTGTCTCTAATTACACACGATGTCTCTAATTGGATGTGCCATAAGCAATAATCAAAATATTTTTTAAAACAAACTTAAAAAAGGCGGGAAAGCTGAGAGAAGAATTAAAGCACTGCATGCTTTCTATCTGCTTTTTCTGTAACTGATTCTGAAGTTTCTGCACAATGCCATCGTGGGGCAGTGTTTCACCATTCTTAACTCACCTGTAGTGAGATGGACAGGATAACGGAGAGGGTGACAGTTTGGAAAATGGAAGTGAAGGGCAGCTGAAGACGGCAGACCACATCCCTGGGCTCCCCCAGGAAGAGCAGCAGACTGAGACATGCTCCCATCAGGCCGAGCACAGCCACAAAACTCAAGGGTCCCCCTGAGGCCGTTACCAGGGGGGTTCCTCGGTGCATCAGGAACACGATACCCACTGACCCCTGACATACCAAAAGCACGGTACCAACCAGCATCATTATCACAGCATCCTGACTGCCCCAGGTAAAAAACTTAAAGATGGGGTCAGTGCAGTTCGTGCTGCGATGCTGGGACCACTGGCGGTAAGGACAGTTAGTACACTGGGTGTCGTCTATGACCGAGAAAGCACAAAAAATTTGGTTCCATTAAAAACGAAAAATCAACCAACCAAACAAACAACATACACACACCATTTAGGGATCCTGTCACACATCAGTGACATGTTATGGATTATGCTGATTTGCAGATAAAGACAAGAAAATGATACAACTTTCTCATTTGTGTTTTTAATCTAGTATTACAGGTCATTGATTTAGCTAAATACTGCAAAGAAGATGCATTAATTGCCTGAATACAGTGAGTCTTGAAGGTCTCCTTTCAGCACAAAAAAGGTTCAAATATAATGTCTGCACATCTACTGAATACTATTTTAACTCTGTGATTATCACAGATTAAAACTAGTTGCCGCATTTTAATTGTGAATTTTTACAGGCGCAACAGGTAGATTTTGTATTTATTAGGACAGTGAAAGGCTCTTTATGTTTACCTGTTTTTATTCTATTTTAAATGAATCTGTTGACATTTATATGCTTAGATATGAGCAAGAATCTTGAATTTTGAAATGAAAATGAATTTAATCCATTCTGGAATAAGGCTGTCACATAGCAACATATTAAAGAAGCGTACCGTTGTGGATTCTAGATGCACTGAATATCTTGACAAGGAAGCAAATAAGCAACATCAGATATCTGAGACTACCACATTACCCTTATTTGCCTGGTAGGTGCCTGCCAAACAGTCAATACAGTCAAAACAGCAGGAGTAGACGCCTTTGACTCTGTGGACCTGGCCTTTGCCACACATTGCTGAACAGGTGGAGTCGGGAACCTGCAAAGTTTGTGGTAAAAAAGAAAATCCAAGATCTCAAACTGGATCGTGACCTGGATATTAAAGTTTTTACATAAGTTGTACATATTTTTCTGAGTTACAAAAATTACCTGATTAGTGTCCCACTGAAAGAGGGACTTATTGAAGAACAGCTTTTGTTCAGTAAATTCTCCCACATTTCTAAAGTCCACTTGAGATGAGTTTGTCCAGATCCACTGAATCACACCATATCCTATGTTCGGGTCACCATATTGGTCAAACTCTATATGTGTGCCATTTATGTTAACAGAAGTGTTCCTTAAAGCCTCAGACAGCTGTAAAAAATGTAATTTAACTCATTTTGTTATTGTTGATAAGCTTGATTTTAAATACAACGGTCTATAAATTAGAAAAAATAAATCACCTTCCAGGGATAGATTTTTCTTCCAGATCCCCACTTACAGGCAGTTGAATTGCATTCTAGCAAGTTATGCAGTGCCTGTGCTACACTGTAAACAGCAGCATACACACTGAAACTTAATGTCTGCACTGCAGGTGCTTCCACTATGCTAATGTTGTCTAGTGACAAATTCCAGCATTGTGGGCAGCGATAGTTTGGATTCTCAGGATTTGTGGTTGGAGTGGATGTCTTTGCCCGCTCTTCACTGAGTTTCTTGAAGAGCTCCATTGCATAATTGGTGAACAGGCCGAGGGTGTCTGTTTTGTCAACAAATCCAATGATTGTGCCAACTGTTTCAATGTTGGGCAGGGAAGTCACTCGAGCATCGTTGGCCCAGCTTGTGGTGCCGATCCATACAGCTGTTAAATTACTCCTGATAACCTGGAAAAATTAAACGATTGACTGGTACTGAACAAACTCCATGCACTAATAGAAATTAATACAGTTCTTAGCTGCTTTAATTCTCTGTTTCACCAACCTCTCTAAAAAAGATTTCACTTTGCTCTGGAAGAGAAAACACCACTACCACTCCAACATTGGTTATTTGGATATTGTTTATGATGGTTTTGATTGTTGGTTCGGGGTCAGTGTACACTGGAATCAGGCCCTGATAGGCCACACAGACAGATGTTTTTTCTACCAATTTGGTGAACATCTGCACACCTCGTTGCCCATATGCCTCATCACTGCCCACAATTGCCACCCAGTTCCAGCCAAATTCCTGTATTAGCTGTATCATGACATCCACTTGCCATTTGTCACTGGCCACCGTACGAAAGAATGACGGGTAGAGAAGTTTATCACTGAACCTGTCACTGGTGGCCCCATAGCTAATCTGGTGTGAAAATTAAAAACAGAAAATCAGAGATAACTCTAATCACTATTGACATGTAAGACCTAATATATCATTTTCAAGGTAAAAACAAAACAAAAAAACAATTATCTAAAGATCAGGCAATAAAAGAACAAGTTAATTTTTCTGTGATATAACCTGGCACAAATCCTTTGATCGACTTGTAAGAGTTACTTTTACATTTGAAACATTTATTGTCAGATCTTTGCATTAATAGAAACTATGCTGCAAATCTTAAGATGTATGTGTATTCAAACCTGTGGCATCAAAAAGAATCCCAGGAGTTTTCCAATGACTGACACCATTTCTGAGCCAAGAGGACCAATCACTGCAACTGTACTGGTCTCATAGTCGGTGTAATTACACTGCACAGGTAGTTCTTGGTCGGATTTTTCATTGAGGAAAGACAGAGTAGGGTTTATAATAATTAAAGATTTTGTGCAAGTGTCATAGATTTCATAACCTAACTTGATGCCAGGGAGGAGAGTCTGATTTCCGTTGATTTCATCCACTGTGTATTTCATGGCTATAGCAAGTCCCAGTCCAAACTTATTTACACTGTTTACCCACAAGCAGAAAACAGTAAATATTGTGGTAAGTCAGGGTTAGCATACACGATTAGAGTCTCATGTTATTATTAAGGGTTGTTCACAACCATCCTTACCTTTCACATCTTATCTGGTTGGGCTCTGTTATGTCACTGAGGCTGCTGGTGACATCGTTAATGGGAAAGAGCCCTCCGAGCATAATGTCCCCAGACAAACTGAAGAGGCTGGTAGAAATGTTGTTGACCCATTCAGGCAAACTCTCACTGCAGCTCAGTGTAAAGAAACAGCACAAAACCAGCAGAGCGAAACATGAAGCCATGACACTGATAAGCAAGCGAATGAAGCCACAGCAATGACAGCAGCGTATTTTTATGTCAGTGCATCATGTAGGTGGTTTTATGCAAATTCACCTGTGTTCTCACACAGACATATTTAAAACCTCTATGGTTTTCTGAGAAAAAAGATTCACTTTGCACTTTTGTGTGTTTGTGTGTATGTCTGCAGTGTTCATCTTTCCGGAGTATTTTCATAGAATTTGTTTGTGGTTTGAAATTTGTTTGTCTTTGGAATAATTATCTATCATGAGTATCATGATTCCTGGTTTGGATCTTTGAGTTTTGAGTTGCTTTGGACTTTTAGGGCTCCCATTAAGAGATTTCTATTCTCTCTGCTGTTCTAGTGTTTTTTAATTTTTGCTTTTTTTTTTTTTTTTAGATTTCATAATCATTCTGGTATTCTAGAGTTCTTGTGGTATTTGAGTTTGGGTAGTATTTATTAAATTTAGGATTCTTATTTGAATTTCTTTAATATTCTAAAAGTGAGACTTATTTCTTGTGCTATTGCTGAACTCTGTTTTTATTTCAAGGTTTTCTGTTACACTTTTTTACTGTTGTATTGTGTGAGTTCTGGTTTTTATGGATCTCTTGATGCATGCTCAATCATCCGGGGAAGTACATCTCCAAAAGTTTGATTCTGTTCATCTGGACGTGGCGTTTTCAGTGGGAGAAACGTTTCGTCACTCATCCAACTGACTTCTTCAGTCTCAGCTGACTGCAGGTTTCCCCAATCTTATAAACAGTACATTTGCATAATGACTGAAACCAGCCCACTGAAGGAACAATGGGCATCATAATTATGCAAATTCTCATGTGTATTTCCCACAGTGTTTGACTGCCTCTTCTTTCCTCTTTCAGTGTTTATGTCTTCCTTACCTCCGTCTTCGTTTTCATGTAAGACTTCTTACAGTCATATTTCCTGTTTTACTTTAATGGTAGGTAGTTGGTAGGTGGTTGCTTTTATGTTGAGTTTACCTTCCTTTCAGTTTCCTCTTAGTCTGCACCTGTGGTTCATTCTCCCAGCTATCCTGTATCCTTAATCGGTCTTGTTTGTGTACATACTGCAGTCATCCTTGTGTCCAATGCCATGTTGTCTGTTATGCTCCCCTTTTATTTGAAAAGGTCTGGGACTTTTTGTTAAGTATTCTGCCTGCAGTGTTCTGAATTTTGGTTATCCCCTCTTCAATCCACATACAAACAATGACACTTAAACAATCTCACACATTAAATTCCATTATGCCTCCTTGCTAAGACGCTATTAAACCAAAACCTTGTATCTTGAGTGTTTTTGATTAACTTTTCAGTTTTTTCAACCCCTGAAAACGTGACTATCCAGAGCTGGGTCTAGTAAGCACATTGTTTTGAAATATCATGTCATATATTTCCCTCACTGTTGGCTTGGTATGTTTATTTGCATGCAATGTTGCTCATCCACAAGGCAAATTAAATATTTCCTCCCAAGATATTTGCATAAACCTTCAGCAGACTTACAAAGTAAGCTCCTTTTAAATGTCCATTTAAACACATTTTAAATCAGCTTTGAAGTTTTTTTTCTTTTTTGCCTTCTTTTACTATTACAGGAAATCTTTGGTAACAGGGGTTTGAAAAAACACAAGCCATTGTTTTTTATCATAAGGTATCTCATAGAAAACTTATAACTACTTACAAGTACGAAATTAAAAGGTGTAAATCAGAAAAGCAATATTTGATAATTAAACGCATTGAACACCACAGCCATAATTTTAGTTGTTAAGCTGATATCTATTACAACATCATTCAAGAATTCAAATTACACTATGGGCCTACAGAAAGATGGGCATTGCGTGACTACCAAAACTAGCAATTAGGACATGGAATGTTATCTCTCTTGTGGGGAAGGAGGCCTGGTTAGTGCTTAAGGTTGAGAGTTACCGGCTAGATATAGTCGGGCTCACCTCGAAGCACAGCTTAGGCACTGGAATCAGAGGGTTTGTTCCCAGCACCTTTGGGTCAGGGAATGTGCCCTGTCTGTCATCTGCGCTTATGCACTGAACAACGTTCAGAGTACCCAGCCTTCTTGGAGTCCATTGGGTGGTTGAGGGTGCTCTGGGAACACCTGGCAGAGGCCCTGGTCTGAGAGATCTTCAACTCACACCTCCGGCAGAGCTTCAAGAGCATTCCAAGGGAGACTGGGAACACTGAGGCTTTCTTGGTTGACACGCCTCTACAATGTTGTGTAGAGATGGTGGACTGAAGCATGTGTTCTAACTGCCATGGATAAGCAGTCACATGATATCACACATTGAAGGGATTACAAAATGTAGTATAATACACAAATATATGTTTCTAATAAATATATTGAGAATATTAATATAGATAATGACAATTAGTTTTCCTTGGTCAGTGATACAGATGGAAGCTTGAGTGTGAGAAGTGTTTAGGCTAAGTTAGAGCTGGGCGATATGAGATTTTTTCATATCACGATATGTTTTTTTCATTTCAGTCGATAACGATATCTATCACGATATAAGCCAAATAACTATATTTGTAAGATTTAAATGTGCCGTTGCTCACAAGTAAAATGTGAAATAATCAGCAGCTTGTTTTGATTTAAATATTTATTTCTCATAATAAGTTCAACAGGGTAGATGTACTTAAGGAACATGAGACTTTTTCAGATAAATAAAGGCAAATATTGCAAACTACACAAAAGGCAGCCGCTAAAGCGTTTAAGTTTCAAAATAGAACAAACGAAACAGACTAAATTGTCAATTCCACTTAGAAACAAAATATTAATTCTAAAAATAAATCTTAGTTTGTTTTACAGAAGAACAGACAAAACTGACTAACTTTTGTCAATATCAAATAAACTGAGAACTAAAAGGAAATTCTCAATCTCTCCTTGTTGTATAGCTTAGCTTTTCAAACAGTTTTAACAGTTACTTTAGTCTGACAAAAGCCGAATGACGAATTAGCGCTTCCAGTCAGAGACTGAGGCTACGTCCACACGTACACGGGTATTTTTGAAAACGGAGATTTTCCGTTTTCGTTTTAAAAAATAATCCCGTCCACACATAAAGGCAGAAATGAAGGAAAACGCTGCTATGAACATGCAAAAGCAGCAGGTGGCGCTAGATTCCTAACCGTGCAGAAATGTTGGCCAATCAGAAGTCTAGAAGCCTCGGTGGGAAAAAGTAAACAAAGCTGGGGCATAGAAGCAGAACCGAGTCGTATGTGTGGAGGGACAGTAACTGTGTGTATATGTAAGCATTTAAACACTGCAGAGAGTAGAATTAACAGTAACAGTATTGTAGAAATTCATTTCACCGAAACAATAACGTGGCGCACAGTGTGACGCATGCACCAGTTTATTGTATTTCCAGACTTGCTTTCGGCACAATTTACAGTGCACGCTACTCTGTTTTTTGTCAGACTTGAAATAGCCGAAATACCTTCACACTACGGAACTTCTTTGGCTCTTCCGTTCGACAATCTCTCCGGCATTGGAACCATCATCTGTTTTCTCTTCGGTCACGCTCGGTTGATTTTTCTAGTCGGCACACTCATTTCCTCCATTACGCGCTGGCTCCATTACCTGCTGGCTGCTTCCTAAACAAACACACGTGCAGCTTGGCACTTGTGCTGTACGTAACAAGTCACGCGACGTGACGCTGCGGCTGTGATTGGTTCGGCTCTGGGTTACTTAATTTGGATTGGCTGACCTTTTTTTTTTTTTTTTTTTTTTTTTTTTTTTAATAGGACAAGAGCGGCGAGGTCTATCGCGATAGCTTAATTTCTCTATCGAGTAAAAGTTATATCGCGATACATATCGTTATCGTTCTATCGCCCAGCATTAGGCTAAGTACAACTCAGCATTGCAAATCATGTGGATATATGTTTGAAAATTATGGCCTCAAAGCTTTTCTTGCCTGTGGCACCTGGAAGCGGTTGGATACACACTTACTCACCTGTGTGCACTCTGATGTCACTGCAGAGTTCCTCAGTTTCTCCCTCTTAAAGATTTGCTTCTCATGCACACACACACACACACACACACACACACACACACACACACACACACACACACACACACACACACAATATGGCAGCTTTATTTAGTAATAAATAGCTCTCAGGTTTTGTACTGAGCATGTCAAATATTTTTGACTAGTATTTTAATGTATTTAAGATGAAAATACACTGCAAGTACAATAGTGTACAACACATTCTATATTATTTATGAAGTTCACACCACAAGTATTAATGCAAAAAAGAAAAAAAAGACGGAACCAGTTTCACAACAATAAATTTACAATCTGTCTTTACCAGAGAAAAGATTAAACCCAAACTTAGTCAGTGTATCAAGATTTTGATAATTTAATGTGTATTACTCTGAGGCAGAATTGTGTACATAACAATTTTACTTTTAGATAACTTGAGAGTATTTTTAAAGAGAAAAGCAATTATTATATTTTTAAATGATAAACATTGTAGGTTAAAAATCCAGTGTTAGAGATAAAAAACTGTCACAGTACAGTATGTCTAATTGCTTCATTATTTTCATCCAGTTCATGAAACTGCAGTAACACAAACAAAAGAAATATAGAAAAAAAATTCTTGAATAAAATAGTTTACAGGTACAAATCTATTTTAAACTCTTTTGCAGACTACACATTATTATATAAATGCAATGCACTTTCTGTGTTATTTGCTATATGTATTACGTGATTGTAGAGTAATTCAGAAACAACTATTTTTATAATATTATCTAGTTTCTTTTGTGGTGTACTGAACTATGCTGCAAATTACTCAATCATTCCTATCCTCATAGAAAGCAAAAGCTATGGAATTTTGAGATTCTTTGATTTTCTTAATAAGAAGCTCAGTTGTTTTATTGTCCTTCCTGTGCTTTTGGCTGTTGCTCTTCTTGAGTTTGAGTTGGTGGGACGCCCTCTAAGAAGGTACAGAAGTACTTTGCTGTGTTTAATTCAGGTTTCTTTAACAAGAAGTAACATTTTGGAAAGTAGTAGGCTGCCAGCAGTCCAAAGTTGCTTGCTAGGCTGAAATAAACATGGACAATTGACCGGATCTTGTTATTATCACTGTTGTTGCCTACGTAGATTGGAATAAAGATCACCCAAATGACACAGTAAATCAGGGTGGAAAAGGTGATGTCTCTGGCTAAGTTATACTGATGAAGAGGCTCCACTGCTATGAAGGTGCATATGAATGATGCAAGGGCCATTGCACCATTGAAAACTTGCATTAAAGCAAATCCAGTCAAAGATGAAACAGGACACGAGAGGAAGAATTCTACAAAGTCTATTGTCATATTTGCCACATATTCAGACAATGAAGGTCCTTCTTGAACAAACCAGCCACAGAGACCAGCCTGCACAGCGCAGCAGATCAGCACAAACAGCCAGCTCACAGGGCCTCTTAACAAATGCAGGTGAGAGGCAGCCATCTCTGGGAACTCTGTCACGCAAATTATCTGTTAAAAAAAGAAGAAGTTATCATCCTGATTATATCTTTATTTTTTATTTTTCTTATATTACATTATGTGTTTTGTCCAAAAGCGCTTGTGCTTTTATGCGCTTTCACTAAAAACAACTTCTGAATTTTTTTGAGAAATCTAAAGTAGATTACACTTGTATGCCTCCACAAACCTGTCAAGTTACAGTTTACGCTGAAAATAAGGTAAAAATTCTAAAATGTGGAAACACTGCAATGAAGATGAAGCTGAGCATCAAGCCAAATGGTTACAACTGCCTCATAGATATTAGACAGAAAAATGTTTTTGCAAAATACTGAGCCGTAGCAGTTAAATTGACCTTTGACCTTTTATATGTAAAATGCCACCTTTTTACAATTTATGATCGTTTTTTGCTGTTGGTGTATTATTTGTAAAGTTCTTACTGAAATCCCTTTTCTTGACACCACACACTGATCATGACTGATGTTTTTACTATGTTTTACACAATTTTGTGGGGTTTTATTTAAATTGCATGTATTAAATTGAAAATGTAGATTTTCTTTTATTGATGGGAGTATATACATATTAATAGCTCTTGAACGGTTTTGTTTCTGTGTCATGCTATATATCTGGTCTGTCTTGCAAAAGTAAACGTTCCTTGAAAACTGGCCAATAAATACATGTGATATCTCTAATTTGTGTAAGTATGTGTCAGTAGCAATTATCAAATTAAAGTTAGAAACAAAAATTATTGAAGACTGGAAAGCTTAGGGAAGACAGAAAAATTAACACACTGCATACCTTCTATCTGTATTTTATCGAGCATGTTCTTTAACTGATTCTGCCATTTCTGCACACTGCCATTGTGGGGCAGTATTTCACCAGTATTAACTCACCTGTAGTGAGATGGACAGGATAACGGAGAGGGTGACAGTCTGGAAAATGGAAGTGAAGGGCAGCTGAAGATGGCAGACCACATCCCTGGGCTCCCCCAGGAAGAGCAGCAGACTGAGACATGCTCCCATCAGGCCGAGCACAGCCACAAAACTCAAGGGTCCCCCCGAGGCCTTTACCAGGGGGGTTCCTCGGTGCATCAGGAACATGACACCCACCGACCCCTGACATATCAGCAGCAGCACACCAACCAGCATCATTATCACAGCATCCTCGCTGTCCCAGGTGAAAAACTTAAAGATGGGGTCAGTGCAGTTCGTGCTGCGATGCTGGGACCACTGACCGTTGGGACATTTAGTACACTGGGTGTCGTCTATGATTGGGAAAGCACAAAAATATGGCTAAATTAAAAAGCAAAATAAAACATCACAACAGTACACACACGCACCATTTAGAGATCCTATCTTGCACAGGCTACATGTGTGACTTACTTCATTTTTATGCCTTCTTACACAGAAAGAGATAAAAATCATTCCCCTGATTTGAAGAGGAGAAATGTATTGCCCTAATTAACAAGACCTAATGATTTGGAAAGGGACACATCTGTCTATATAAGGTTCCATAGTTGCAGTGTATGTGAGAGCAACAACCATGCCTAAAACACTTCACTGATCAGGCCTGAAGGGTAGACTCGCAAGAGAGAAGCCACTCCACAAGAATAAGCACATAGCAGCCTGCCTGGAGTTTCTCAAAAAGGTACTTGAAGGACTCTCAGACCACGAGAAACAAAATTCTCTGGTCTGATAAAACAAAGATTGAACTGTTTGACATTAATTCCAAGTGTCATGTCTGGAGGCAACCAGTGCTCTGGACCTCTGATTCATCAGGTTCAAGTTCATCTTCCAAAAGAACAACAACCTTAAGCACACAGGCATCATAACAAAGGAGTGGGTTCGGGACCGCTCTGAATATCCTTAATTGGCCTAGCCAAAGCCCACACTTGAATCCAATTGAATATTTCTGGAGAGGTCTGAAAATGGCTGTGCAATTACACTCTCCATCAAACTCGATGGAGTTTCAGAGGTTCTGCAAGGAAGAATGGGAGAAACTGCCCAAAACCAGGAATGCCAAGAATGTAGCATCATAGTCAAAAAGACTAGAGGCTGTAATTGCTACCAAAGGTGCTTTAATAAAGTATTGAGAAAAGGCTGTGAACACTTATTTACAGTTTATATGTTTTATTTTTAGAAAAACTTATATTTATTTTGTAGAATTAAGACATAGAATTTTTTTCACTTTGCCAACATGAAGTATTATGTGTGAACTCTTGAGGTGAAAATGAATTTAATCCATTCTGGAATAAGGCTGTCACATAACACTGTGGATTCTTACTGGTTGCTCTGTATGAGCATGAATCTCATCTGAGACAACATCACCTTCATTTGCCTGGTAGGTGCCTGCCAAACAGTCGATGCAGTCAAAACAGCAGGAATAGAAACCCTTGACTCTGAGGACCTGGCCTCTGTCACATTTTGCTGAACAGGTGGACACAGGAATCTGTGAAGGTTGCGGTACAAAATTTAAGATCTTAAAATAGATCATGAACTGGACATGAAAGCTTTTACATGCTAGAAGTTGTGAAGATTTTTCTGAGTTACAAGCGTTACCTGTTTAGTGTGCCACTGAAAGAGGGACTTGTTGAGGAACAGCTTTTGTTCAGTATATTCTCCCACATTTCTAAAGTCCACTTGAGATGAGTTTGTCCAGATCCACTGAATCATATTGTATCCTATGTTCGGATTGCCATCATTGTCAAAGTCTAGACGTGTGCCATTTATGTTAACAGAAGTGTTCTTTAAAACCTGCAAGAGCTGCAAAATGCAATTATTGTTGTTACTGATAAGCTCGATTCCAAACTTTGTATAGTGTCTCATATATCTGTGAAGGTTCTCAGTCATCCAGGTCATCGTAGTCAAAGGAGCTTGCAAAGAAAAGCGTCTGGACTTCTTTAAGTTGCTTGAAGACGTTTCACCTCTCATCCGAGAAGCTTCTTCAGTTCTAAGGTCAAATGGTGGAGAGTCCCAGATATAACCTAGTGGGAGTGACCCCCACAGAGGGACAAAAGGACCCCCTGATGATCCTCTAATCACCTGAGCCAAGGTGTGAAATTGGGTGTGGGACCCAATCAGCCAGAGTTTCGGGTGTGTTCATTGTGAAACCTGGCCCCACCTTGTCATGCGAATTCCTGAGGTCAGATGGCCCAGGATGTGAGTGGGCGTTAAGGCGTCTGGGAAGGGATCTCAAAACTGGATTATAGATGGCAGAGAGTTGGTGTCGTAAACCCCCGCCTCTGTTCAAAGATGGTCGCTCACAGTGGACATAGATGGCTTCTTTCACTCCTCTTTCAAACCATCTGTCCTCTCTGTCCAAAATGTGAACATTGGCATCCTCGAAAGAGTGTCCTTTATCCTTAAGATGCAGATGGACTGCTGAGTCTTGTCCTGTGGAGGTGGCTCTTCTGTGTTGTGCCATGCGCTTGTGAAGTGGCTGTTTGGTCTCTCCAATGTAGAGGTCTGAGCATTCCTCACTGCACTGTACAGCATACACCACGTTGTTAAGTTTGTGTTTTGGCGTTTTGTCTTTCGGGTGAACCAGTTTCTGTCTGAGTGTGTTGCTGGGTCTGAAATACACTGGGATGTCATGCTTGGAGAAAACTCTCCTGAGTTTTTCTGATACATAGGGGATGACAATGTTGTTGCGTCTGTCCTTCTTATCCTCCTTCGCTGGTGGATAAGAAGGACACCAGCGAAGTCCTTCTTATCCGCTCAGGTGACACTGAGCGAAGGAGGCTCAGTGTCACCTGAGCCTCCTTCGCTGGCTCAGGTGACACCAGCGAAGGAGGATAAGAAGGACAGACGCAACAACATTGTCATCCCCTATGTATCAGAAAAACTCAGGAGAGTTTTCTCCAAGCATGACATCCCAGTGTATTTCAGACCCAGCAACACACTCAGACAGAAACTGGTTCACCCGAAAGACATCCCCAACCATCTTTGAACAGAGGCGGGGGTTTACGACACCAACTCTCTGCCATCTATAATCCAGTTTTGAGATCCCTTCCCAGACGCCTTAACGCCCACTCACATCCTGGGCCATCTGACCTCAGGAATTCGCATGACAAGGTGGGGCCAGGTTTCACAATGAACACACCCGAAACTCTGGCTGATTGGGTCCCACACCCAATTTCACACCTTGGCTCAGGTGATTAGAGGATCATCAGGGGGTCCTTTTGTCCCTCTGTGGGGGTCACTCCCACTAGGTTATATCTGGGACTCTCCACCATTTGACCTTAGAACTGAAGAAGCTTCTCGGATGAGAGGTGAAACGTCTTCAAGCAACTTAAAGAAGTCCAGACGCTTTTCTTTGCAAGCTCCTTTGACAGTGTCTCATATAGTAGAAAAATAAAAGAAATCACCTTCCAGGGATAGATTTTGCTTCCAGATCCCCACTTACAGGCAGTTGAATTGCACTCCAGCAGGTTATGCAGTGCCTGTGCTACACTGTAAACAGCAGCATACACACTGAAAGCTGATTTCTGGACTGCAGGTGCTTCCACTATGCTAATGTTGTCTAGTGACAAATTCCAGCATTGTGGGCAGCGATTGTTTGGATTGTTTTGACTGTCAGGATTTGTGGTTGGAGTGGATGTCTTTGTCCGCTCTTCACTGAGTTTCTTGAAAAGCTCCATTGCATAATCTTTGAACAGGCCGAGGGTGTCTGTTTTGTGAACAAATCCAATGATTGTGCCAACTGTTTCAATGTTGGGCAGAGAAGTCACTCGAGTATGTATTGCCCAACTTGTGCTGCCGAGCCACACAGCTGTTAAATTACTCCTGATAACCTGGAATAAATTGCATTGGTTGACTGGTACTGAACAAACTGTCCATTAGCAGAAAATAATACATTTGTGAATCACTTTAAATCTCTGTTTCACTAACCTCTCTAAAAAAGTATTCAGCTTTCTCTGCGAGAGAAAACACCACTACCACTCTGACATTGGTCGTTTGGATATCATTTATGATGGTTTCGATCGCTGGTTCGGGGTCAGTGTACACTGGAATCAGGCCCTGATAGGCCACACAGATAGATGTGTTTACTGTCATTTTAGTGAACATCTGCACACCTCGTTGCCCGTACTCCTCGTCGCTGCCCACAATTGCAACCCAGTTCCAGCCAAACTCCTGTATTAGCTTTATCATGACATCCACTTGCCATTTATCACTTGGCACAGTACGAAAGAATGACGGGTAGAGAAGTTTATCACTGAACATGTCGCTGGTGGCCCCATAACTAATCTGGTGTGAAAATTAAAAACAGAAACGATTTACTTTTACATTTAAAATATTTTTGCAAGTCTCAAATTTGTAAATCAAGAGAAAAAAATCTGATAACTACAAAATGTATGTGTATTCAAACCTGTGGTAGCATAAAAAATCCCAGGAGTTTTCCAATAACTGACACCATTTCTGATTCAAAAGGACCAATAACTGCAACTATACTGGGCTCATGGTCAGTGTAATTACACCGCACAGGTAGTTCTTGGCTGGATTTTTCAGTTAGGAGAGACAGAGTAGGGTTTATAATTACTGAAGATTGTCTGCATGTGTCATAGATTTCATAACCTAACTTGATGCCAGGGAGGAGAGTCTGATTTCCGTTGATTTCATCCACTGCGTATTTCATTGATATAGCAAGTCCCAGTACAACATTATTTGCACTGTTCAGCAGCAAGCAGAAAACAGTAGAAGTCATTGTAAGTCAGGGTTAGTTATTTTGAATCTCATGTTGTTAAGAAAGCGTTGTTCATAACCATCCTTACCTTTCACATCTTATCTGGTTGGGCTCTGTTATGTCACTGAGGCTGCTGGTGACATCATTAATGGGAAAGAGCCCTCCGAGCATAATGTCCCCAGACAAACTGAAGAGGTTGGTCGAAATGTTGCTGACCCATTCAGGCAAACTCTCACTGCAGCTCAGTGTAAAGAAACAGCACAAAACCAGCAGAGTGAGACATGAAGCCATGACGCCAATAAGAGGGAGACTGAAGCCACAGCAATAAGAGCAGAGTGCTTATGTCAGTGTTTCGGAAATTATTGTTTTATACAAATTCACCTGGAAGTCCTCATCATGCCTTCCCTCACTTGCCCAACCAAACCTGACACATTAGCAAAAGCAAATGCAAATCATACACATAACAAATCAAATTTGAATACAAGTGAACCTTTTGACATGATTAATCTATTTTTTCCAATCATACCAAAACGATTTTTTAATTTGAAATATCGTGGGAGCAAGAAATGATGCAGTCTCCTATACCTTAATGTTTTTCACATGGTTAGGATAATGTATTTATAACATTTTGCTCGAGCAACGACTCGCTTTGCACAATGTGTAGAGATATGTTTGCTTATGCTGTTCCAGTGGTGTTATCTAACCAGGGTAATTTCCTGAAATGTGTTGATATTTGTTTGTGGTGTGAAATTTGTTTCTCTTTTGTCTAACTATATCTCATAAGTGTCATGATTCGTGGTTTCTCGTGTTTGAGTTGTGTTGGAGTATGTGGGTTCTCATTATGTGTTTTCTGTTTATTCTCCCTTTTATTCTACTAAATTGAGGACAGATGATACTGTGGTGGAGTTTGGTCTACGGCTCTTCTGCAGAGGAAGAGTGGTGCAGAGGAAGGGTGGTGCAATAGGTTCAAAAGCTCAAGAGTGGAAATCCCTGTAAATAAAAGATCACTTGCCTGCAATGCTGTCTGTGTGTCTTGGTGGGGTCCCAGAACTGGTGTGTTTCACAGTTGGGCAGAAATCCAGCCAAGGAATGTTGGAGACATAGCCTGACTTATTGCTGGTGCATATGGTGGTGAAAGTTGTAGCACTGTCAGCAAGAGCAGGCGGCAATATGGCAAGTGCAACTGGAGAAGCTGTAGTACCAGGCTGAGCGCCTGAGGCAGGTTATGTAGAGACTGGTTCCTCACTGGTGCCTCTGCTACACTCTCCGTGACTGATGCTGAGGCTGGACTGGATGGGGGTGGAGACCATCCTCAGGCCATCATAGAGTTCAAAGTGAAAGCAAAGGAATGCCACAGCACATTCAGGAGTGGGCAGTGTTGCTACAGGGGGAAGGCCCAGATGGTGGCACTGAGCCTGCTGCCAGTGTTGCGAGGGCGCTTTGCCGAAGTCTCCAAGGTAAGTGAAATTCAATACATCCTGGACCCGAGACCAAAGCTACACACATTGGGGAGTTTATCAAGGGATAATATGCTCTATTGCTCTATACATAGATAATTTACTATATTTCTTTATTGTTGTCTTTTTTTGTCCTTAACCCTGTCCTCCCAGGTCTTTCTCATTACATCCAGTGGACCTCTGATTGATGGACAAATAGCAAGTCAGAAGATCAAAGGTTTTCAAACACTCTTCAATCATATAATAAATGACAGCAAAATAAGAATCAACAGCCATGGCCACAACCCATACACTCAGTTCTGCTGCTCAACCCACAAAAGCATTTTCCTTGTGGCAGCAGTTAAGTAGAAATAAACAGGCTTTCCAAGAGTATAACATTTATTGGCACAGATCATTGTTACAACAAAAAAATAATCAAACAAATGTACTTTTTGTGCCAAGTTTATATGAAACCATACCGTAGTGGTTCACAGCCAAGAATGAAAGATGGGGATGAAAATTAGCACCTCCAAGTCTGAGGCCATGGTTCTCAGCCAGAAAAGGGTGGAGTGCTCACTCCAGGTCACGGACAAGTTGCTAAGTTACTGATATTGTTACACTACTGATATTATTACTCCTGCTCTGCCTGCAGCCCCTAATTCTTCAAATGAAGATTGTGAAAAAAAAAACATAAACATAAAGGTAAAAAACACTAACATAAAGGTAAATAGTGAAGGAGGAGCCAAGATGCTAATTTTCAAATGTTTATTTCATGCTAGCGTTGAAATCATGGTTCAGACTGAGGCAATAATTTCAGGGAGAGCCAAGGCCAACATAACAAACAAAACATTCCTGATATGAAAATAAAGGAAATTGACCTAACTCCAAAGAAAACAATAAAAAAAAAAGAAAAAAACTATACAACCTATAACCATAACCTACCTAACAACCAGTATTGGGGAGTAACGGAATACATGTACCGCCGTTACGTATTTAAAATACAAAATATGAGTAACTGTATTCCGTTACAGTTACCGTTTAAAAAGGTGGTATTTAGAATACAGTTACTTTGTTGAAATAAATGGATTACACTGCGGTACTTTCCTGTTTCATTTTGTCGCGGGTCAGGACTGTTTGGGTTTTGTTTGACAGCTACGTTCTGTTGTTCCAGGCGGCAGCGTTACGGTTGCCATGGTTACAGGGCGACGCTCTCTCTCTCTCTGTGACTGTGTGTTTCCTGGGTGAGAGAGCGCCTTTTCGTTGTTGTTGTTGTTGTTGTGCTAAGCTAACAGGCAGAATGCTACCAGCATAGCTCTAAAGAATGTAGCATCATGGGCAGTGTAGTCCGTGTTGCAGGGAGAATGGACTGCCATACACGTTATGGGTCTGTGAGCGCGAGAAGGGAGAAAAAGGGGAGTGGAAAGGTACGAGTTGTCATCGAGGAAAAACGGGAGCTGGAAGCATGTAAATATAATAATAACCACTGCAGCCAAGAAGAGTGCCTGACGAGCCCAGTTGTAAGTAAGCTATTAAGACTCGACTGTACACCGTGTTCGTGTTTTCCTCCGAAAACAATAAGTTCCGTTGGAGCAGCCTTTCAACGCCTCTCTGTCTCTGGCAAGCAGAGTTGACCCACACAACAAAGTAAAGCTATTTTTCGGGTACGAGCCGACAGGGACCCCGCCGTATTAGTCAGAGGTCCCTTTACTACAGTTTGGAGTCGCGGACCTTCAGTAATAGTAATAAATCACACAGCAATAGTACATTCACGTTGTTGTAAAAAGCATGATAATCTATTAAGTAATCCAAAGTATTCAGAATACGTTACTGTCATTGAGTAACGTAACGGAATACGTTACAGAATACATTTTAGGGCATGTATTCTGTATTCTGTAATGGAATACATTTTAAAAGTAACCTTCCCAACACTGCTAACAACACATAAACAGGAGAAAACAGGGTGTCAAAATAAAAGGCAGCTCTCCCCTACAGGCAGTCTGAAAATGAAAACATAAAAATGCAGATACAAGTCACAAAGGCATGCAATCAAAATGGCCAGAGGGCCCAAAAACACAGTTCCACAGGTCTTAAGTAGCTCTCTGCTGATTGACAATTAGCTGGATATCTGTGAGTAGCATCCAATCAGGACAGAGGAGATGGAGCCAAGACATAACATAAGGAGTTAGTTGAAAGAAGAAAACCAACATCCTCCTGGGGGATGTTACAAGTTTTAAGACCAAATGGTGGAGAGTCCCAGATATTTAAACCTTAGTGGGAGTTACCCCTTAATAGGGTCTTTGACCCACTATTAAAATCATGTGTTTCATCACATGAGCCAAGGTGTCAAAAAGGGGTGTGGGTCATTATTAGCAGAGGTTTCGGGTGAAACCATTGTGAGTCCTTGCCTCAACCTATCATGTGACCTTTTGAGGTCATTTGACGCAAGATGTGAGTGGGGGTTAAAGAACCTGAGAAGGGATCTCAAAACAACATTGTAACTGATAGACAGCTGATGTTGTATGGCACCTCCTCTGTTCAAGTATGGTCGATCACAGTGGACATAGATGGCTTCTGTCAGTCCTCTTTCAAACCATCTTCCTTCTCTGTCCAAAATGTTAACATTGGCATTCTTGAAAGAGTGACCATTATCCTTTAGATGCAGTTGTACAGCTGAGTCTTCTCCTGTCGACGTGGCTCTTCTATGTTGTGCCATGCATTTATAGAGTGGATGTTTGGTTTCTCCAAATGTAGAGGTGTGAGCACTTCTCGCTCCACTGCACAAATGAATTTTTGTGCCACTGTCTGTACCCAGGGGATGCTATACTTTGCATATATGAACTTCCAAAGATCCACAAAGGATTAGTTCCACTCAGCCCCATTGTTAGCAGTATAAACAGCCACCTACAACGTTTCCAAGTACCTCGCCACCATTCTAGCTCCCCATGTGGGGAATATACCTCAGCACATCAAAAACTCTACTGACTGATGAATCGTCATGTGAGCTTGTGAAACGTAATTGCCTTCCACATTGCGTCTTTGAGGTAGTGCTAAATGAAAATAAAGCAAATTGAATCTTCTCTGAAGGATGACTGGTCTTTAGAAATAGGATTTTCCCCCAGATGAGCTAGAGGAGGAGGAAGTGACTGGGACGCGGGAGGTCTAGGCATCTGGGATGTTGAGGTTGTTGATCCAACAACCCAGATGTGAAGAAGTGGCAGAAAATGGATGGATAGATGCAGTGAGTGCAGAATTTCTATTTCTAATGGATTTCCACACTGTGAAAATATATACGTATCATATATTCAAGTAAAATACCTCATAGTACACTTTTGTCACACCGTATGTTTAATTGCATCATTATTTTTATTCAGTTCATGCTGTTATGACCAACATTACCACAAACACAACAACATTCCTGACAAATAATTCTTTCACAAAAGCTCATGTACAAGTAAGAATGTATTGTAGACTACATGTTGCTAAATAAACACACAACATTCTTTTTATGTTATTTGCTGTATGTATTATGTGATTGTAGAGTAATTGAGAAACAATAATTATTATAATCTAGTGCATTTTGTAGAGTACAGACCCATGATCTACATCACTTGAAGTTCTTCAGAGGCCTGGTAATGAACTAATCATTTGATTCAGGTGTGTTGACCTAGGGTGACTCAGCCCTCGAGGCCTGGAGGATTTAAAAGATAAAATGAAATCTGATGGATGGATAGCGATAGGAAGGTTGTTCCACAGATTCGGTGCAACCAGGGCAAAAGCACGGTCACCCCTAGATTTAAGTCTAGAGCTAGGCTGAGCCAGGAGTAATTGGGCTGAAGACCTGATGGCTAAGAAGATCGGCAAGATAACGAGGGGCTAAATTATTTATAATTTTAAAGGTGAGCAATAATATTTTAAATTCAATGCGATATTTTATGGGTAACCAATGCAAATCAATAAGAACAGGGGTGATAGAGGCATGCTTTCTAGTGCCAGTCAGGAGGCGAGCCGCAGCATTCTGGACAAGCTGAAGTCTGTGAAGGAGAGCAGATTGAAGACCAAAGTAGAGAGAATTACAGTAATCCAATCTAGAAGTCACAAAAGCATGAATGAGCTTTACAAGATCTTTATGAGGGACATAGTGCTTAGCCTTAGCAATAAGGCGCAATATCCTATGTTTGGGCTGCTTTGTTAATCAAACTCTATACGTGTGCCATTGATGTTAACAGAAGTGTTCCTTAAAGCCTCAGACAGCTGTAAATATGTAAATTATTTTTATTATTATTTATAACCTTGATTCTGAATTGTGTACTAAATTAGAAAAAAATAAATCACCTTCCAGGGATAGATTTTGCTTCCAGATCCCCACTTAAAGGCAGTTGAACTGCATTCCAGCAGGTTTAAAGAAACAGCGCAAAGCCAGCAGAATAAAATGTGAAGCCATAATGCCGATAAGCAGGAGACAGAACCCAGAACGCGTCAATGTGCTTATATGTCAGCGCATCATGGGCGATGGTTTTATGAAAATTCACCTGTAAATCATATGTCCTCCTTCTCCTGACCGCCCACCCTGACACATTCGGAAGAGCAAGTCATAAGCAAAACCAAAAATGTACATATAGATACGGATATGAAAGTTTTAAAATTATTATATGAAACATTTTCAATCATCTTGGAACATTTTAAAATTCAGATTATTATATGTGAAAATTCCATAACACACTTTTATTGACCTCAACAGTTTTCATGTAGTTAAACTATTGCATTTTATCAACATGTAACTAGAAGTAAAGGTGGACTTTGCATATTTCGTGTGTGTGTGTGTGTGTGTGTGTGTGTGTGTGTGTGTGTGTGTGTGTGCGCGCGCCGTGTTGGTGGTATTCATCTTTCCGGAGAATTTTCCAGACATTTGTTTGTGGTTTAAAATTTGTTTCTCTTTGGCATCCATCATCACATAAGCACTTATGCCTTCCCACCTGCTTACTGAGATCAAAACCTTACCTGTTGATGTTGTTTTTGCTTTTGCTAACTTTAGCCATTTTTGTGGAAATTTATGCTTATTTTTTTTTCTGTTGTTGATGCCATTTTTAACCAAAGAAATGCATTAATAACTGGTCGCACTAATATGGGTGATGTTGATAATAACCATTATATTAAGATCTTTTTTCATACATATCACTTTACCTCCCTATTGGCTTCAGATGTTGTTTTGTTTTGTTTTTTGTTTTGCATGCAATGTTGCTCATCCAGCAGCCGAGTGTGAAGCAGCGGGAATGAGGATCAGCACCTCCAAATCTGAGGCCATGGTTCTCAGCCAGAAAAGGGTGGAGTGCCCACTCCGGGTCGGGGATGAGTTCCTGCCCCAAGTGGAGGAGTTCAAGTATCTCGGGGTCTTGTTCGCGAGTGATGGGAGAAGGGAGCCGGAGATCGACAGACGGATTGGGGCTGCAGCTGCAGTAATGCAGACGCTGCACTGGTCCGTCGTGGTGAAGAGGGAGCTGAGTGTAAAAGCGAAGCTCTCAATGTACCGGTCGATCTACGTCCCTACCCTCACCTATGGCCACGAGCTGTGGGTAGTGACCGAAAGAACGAGATCGCGGATACAAGCGGCAGAAATGAGCTTCCTCCGAAGGGTGGCTGGCCTCTCCCTTAGAGATAGGGTGAGAAGTTCAGCCATCCGGGAGGGGCTCAGAGTAGAGCAGCTGCTGCTCCACATCGAAGGGAGCCAGCTGAGGTGGTTCGGGCATCTGACAAGGATGCCCCCTGGGCGCCTCCTGGGTGAGGTGTTCCAGGCATGTCCCACCGGGAGGAGGCCCCGGGGCAGACCCAGGACACGCTGGAGAGATTATATCTCTCGGCTGGCCTGGGAACGCCTTGGTGATCCCCCGGATAAGCTGGAGGAGGTGGCTGGGGAGAGGGAGGTCTGGGCCTCTTTGCTTAGGCTGCTGCCCCCGCGACCCGGCCTCGGATAAAGCAGATGAAGATGGATGGATGTTGCTCATCCACAAAAGTCAACCGACATAATAGCCCCCACTATAGCTGCAGAATCCTGCAGTGGACATACAACTCAGCCTTCAGTTTAAAAAGTTTTAGCTCATTTTTTTAGGTTTAGAAAAAAATGTATATAATATATTTGAATTATAAACTCACGCCATGATTTCATTTTTGATGTGCCATGATTTCCCAGACTACCTCAGTACAAATTAATGCGAACCACTAGTGTGTTCTCGTTTAAATGACACATTGTGCTGTACTTACGTTTGTGCTGAATGTAGACTGCAAGTTTTTTTCTTCTATATTTCAAAGTCAAATATCGCACAATGAAGTTCATACTCATACTCCATTTAATTTCACAACTTTCAATTACAAATACAACAAAGAAAAAAAACCTGTCAGTTATACAACATGAAATCTGCTGTTAAAAGATTAAAAGCAAATTATAGTCAGTGATTCAATAAGGCTCCAATAAGGCGCACGGGATTATAAGGCGCACTGTTGATGAACGGGTCTGTTTTCATACATAGGGCACACGGGATTATAAGGCACATTAAGCGAAACAAAACAGTCAGATAAGTTAAACTTTACTCAACTCATTCTTCTTGCTTCCTCCACCTCCGTGCCATTGTTTGATTAATGATGAATGCACCTTATAGTGCGGAAAATACGGTATATTAAAATAACACAGCTCACAGTTACCTACTTTTAGCTACAATTTTGTGACTAACATTATTCCAAGCAAAACAATAATCCTGAAAAATAATAAAATTTCAACTACAAGACTGTATGTTCATTAATAAGCACAAAGCACTCTTTCTGTGTTATGTTTATACCTCACATTTTCGAGTAACTCAGAAACAATGCATCATATAATCTAATGTGATGGTACAATTTATAATATGCTAAGATATGGTGTATATATAACAATCATTGTCTGTGATGAAAGAAAATAAATGTAAGTTTTTCAGATTCTTTGATTTACTTTATAAACAGTTTAACTGTCTATTGTCCTTCCTGTGCTTTTGGCTGTGGCTCCTCTTCTGTTTGAGTTGGTGGGACGCCCTCTAAGAAGGTACAGAAGTACTTTGGTGTGTTTAAGTCAGGTTTCCTTAACAGCAAGTAGCATTTTGGAAAGTAGTAGGCTGCCAGCAGTCCAAAGTTGCTTGCTAGGCTGAAATAAACATGGACAACTGACCTGTTCTTGTTAGCTGAACTATTGTTTCCTATGTAGATTGGAATAAAGATCACCCAAATGACACAGTAGGTCAGGGTGGAAAAGGTGATGTCTCTGGCTAAGTTATACTGATGAAGAGGCTTCACTGCCATGAAGGTGCACATGAAGGATGCAAGGGCCATTACACCATTGAAACCCTGCATTAAGGCAAATCCAATCAAAGGTGAAACAGGACACGATAGGAATGATTCTACAAAGTCTATTGTCATATTTGCCACATATCCAGACAATGAAGGTCCTTCTTGAACAAACCAGCCACAGAAACCAGCCTGCACAGCGCAGCAGATCAGCACAAACAGCCAGCTCACAGGGCCTCTTAACAAATGCAGGTGAGAGGCAGCCATCTCTGGGAACTCTGTCTCATAGAGTATCTGTTTGAAAGGTAAGGTTACCATCTTGATTATAATGTATACTTTTTATTTTATCCTACAATATCCTTAAGTTTGGCATCAATACATATAATTCCCATTTAAAAAGCTTCTGAAATTTCTAGAGAAATTTAAACTAGAAAACCTGTCAAGCTG
This sequence comes from Copadichromis virginalis, assembly GCF_057382275.1. Lineage (NCBI taxonomy): Eukaryota > Metazoa > Chordata > Actinopteri > Cichliformes > Cichlidae > Copadichromis > Copadichromis virginalis. Next base: position 24,915,231 of record NC_140622.1, on the reverse strand, counting down.
CAATTTACATTTATCTGTCCAAGCAGGTATGTGAGCTGATAGAGAGACTATGACAAAACAAATTGAAATCTGGAATACAGACACATTACACAAAAAAACTGAATATATTATAACAGAGGTTCTGGGCCAGCATCCAAAATCAAATGTTGCAAATAAAGTACAATTTCTTAAGTGTGGATCCTTCTTTCAGAAACAAAGACAAAATTTGATGTGATTTTGGGGTAAATTTCTTGAAATTGTATATATAGAAAAGACAATTCATGTTTTTTTTTCTATTAATGTCAGTATATTATAAATATTAATAGTACCTGGACAGACACAAACTCAGCTCAAGTATGATTTTGCTGTAATACCAATCTGACCCATCAAGTAAGAGTTTATGAGGCTTCATATTTTCACCACCTTCACTACCTCTATGTCTTGCATCTTCGCTTTTTTACCCACCTGCATCTAATTCACACACATATATTCTGATTGTTTCTGTAGACATTTACTTAAAAAACATTGTAAAACCTCTTGTAGACAAACAAACAAAAAAAGCTATCTGGACTCCATGGATAATTTTAGATGAATCTCCAAGCTTTCTTTTCTTTAATTTTTTTTTTTTTTTTTTTTTTTTTTTAGAAAAGCTTAATCCTAAACAAACCTAATGACATTCACATGCTCAACACACTCTATGACTGTATCCAATATATTAAATCATGGATGTCCCACAACTTCCTTAAGCTAAATAGAGACTGAAGTAGTCATTGCTAACCATTGCACAATAAACACCGATCAGGCAAAACATTATGACTACTAACAGGTTCTGATAGAAAAGTGTCAGAATACACAGTGCTTCACAATTTTTTGCATCTGGGCCTGCAGCTGCAGATCAGTCAGGGTAAACTTGCTGAGCTCTGTCCACTGCTGAAAGCACCAACAATGGGCACATGAACTGGACCATGGAGCAATAGGAAAAGGTGGTGTGGTCTGAATAATATTTTCTTTTACATCTTGTGGATGCCCAGGACCATGTGTGTTACTTACATGGGTATCATCTGGCACCAGGATACACTATGGGAAAAAAAGCAGCCCGGTGGAGACAAGGCAATGTTCTGCTGGTCCCGTCATCCATGTGGATGTTACGTTGACACCTAGCTAAATATTGCTGCAGACCATATACATGGAAGCAATATTCCAAGATGACTGTGGCCTCTTTCAGCAGGATAGCGCATACTGCCACAAAGCAAATGTGGTTCAGGAGTGGCTTGAGAAGTCTCAATCTAAGTGAGTTCGAAGGAAATGTTGCTAACATCTTGGTGCTAGATACCACTGCTCTAGTGGAGTCCATGCCGCCATGGGTTAACCCTGCTTTGGCAGTACAGTGGTCCCTCATCATAACGCAGTTCACCTCTCCTGGCCTCGCTGTTTCGCTGATTTTTTAAAATAATAAATAATAGTGGATTGCATTTATTCTCTGGCAGCTGCTCTATTCCCATGTTCTGGACCTGAAAACAGGCTTTGATCTTTCTTTTCTTTCTATAATATTGGACTTATTTTTCTAGGAAGGTTTGAACTTTGAGAGTGTGAAAAGTGTGAAAAGGGTCATGCCTGTCTGAGAAAGTGTATTAGGTGTGTAGTGAGGGGTTTAACGGCCTTAAAACATCTATAATAATTGTAAAAAATAAAGCTGGCTACTTTCATTTCACCTATCGCGGATTATTTGTAGAACGTAACTCCCGCGATAAACGAGGGACCACTGTAAAAGGAGGACCAACATGATAGTGGGCAGGTGTCCATATTGTTATGCCTGATCATTGTATAATGTCTATAAGTGATATTTTTGTAGGTTCTAAGTAATTATTAGAATAACACAATTTCTTAATACAAACAGAAACATTACACACTTTTAATCTGCTTTACAATCTGTTAAGGTTCAAATATTGATCCACAAATCCCAGCTGGGAAATTTCAAATTTTTTTCTCTCACTAAAGCTGATTCTGTAGTTTCTCTACACTGCCATCGGGAGGCGGCATTTCACCAGTCTTAACTCACCTGTAGTGAGAATAAAAGGATAATGGAGAGGGTGAGCGTCTGGAAAATGGAGGTGAAAGGCAGCTGAAGACGACACACCACATCCCCTGGCGCCCCCAGGAAAAGCAGCAGACTGAGACATGCTCCCATCAGGCCGAACACAGCCACAAAACTCAAGGGACCCCCCGAGGCCATTACCAGGGGGGTTCCTCGTTGCATCAGGAACAAGACACCCACTGACCCCTGACATATCAGCAGGAGCGCACCAACTAGCATCATTATCACAGCATCCTGGCTGTGCCACTCAAAAAACTTAAAGATGGGGTCAGTGCAGTTTGTGCTGTGATGCTGGGACCACTGACGGTTGGGACACTTAGTACACTGGGTGTCGTCTGTGAGTGAGAAAGCACAAAAATATGGCTTGATTAAAAAATATGCTATTTCATAATAATCAGATTAACTCAATACCGTATTTTATGTATGATTTACTGAATCTGTAAACATCAAATGTATGGTGTATTGCAAAGAAGCAGTTAAAAAGATCAATATCATCTGTGTTTTAGATCTATAGTTATCATTAGTTAATGTTTTAGATTAGGTTTTTACAGGGGCTTTGTGTGGAATTATCTCTTGGTTGCATATTGTGACTCTTTGAAGCTACAACTACCACAATATTAAAACTAGCTGTATGTTATTCTATGAACTAGAGATGCTAGACCATAGAATTTTATTAAGGAGGGGAAAGGCTCTTTTTACATTACCTGGTTTTATGTCATATAAAATTACCTGCTAGCTTAAAAAAATAAAAAAATATACATATAGAAAATTCCCCTCTCGCCCTTACGAGCGGTCTGTATTCTTCAAGCTCATCTACCAGAGGCCTGGGAGTTTGAGGGTCCTGTGCAGTATGTTAGCTGTTCCTAGGACTGTGCTCTTCTAGGCAGAGATCTTGGATGTTGTTCCTGGGATCTGCTGGAGCCACTCGCCTAGCTTGAGGGTCACTGCACCAAGTAGTCCAATTACCACTGGGACCACTGTTATCTTAACCCTCCACATTTTCTTCAGCTCTTCTCTGAGCCCTTGGTACTTCTCCAGCTTCTTGTGTTCCTTCTTCCTGATGTTGCGGTCATTCGGTATCGCTACGTTGATCACCAGGGCCATCTTCTTCCGCTTGTCTACCACCACTATGTCCGGTTGGTTAGCCACCACCATTTTGTCCGTCTGTATCTGGAAGTCCTACAGCATCTTAGCTCGGTCATTCTCCACCAACCTAGGAGGCGTCTCCCATTTTGACCTTGAGACTTCCAGGCCGTACTTGGCACAGATGTTTCTGTATACTATGCCAGCCACTTGGTTATGGTGTTTCATGTATGCCCTGCCCACTAGCATCTTGCACCTTGCTGTTATTTGCTGGATTGTCTCAAGGGCATTTTACACAGCCTTCACCTGGGCAGCCCATATCACGATAAGTCAGCTTTTATGGATCTTGTACTTAGAGATTGCTCCTGGGCTGCCATGATTACATGATTAGTGCCTCTGTGCTGTCTTTCAGTCGAGCTTTGTCAAGCCACTGGTAGAATACACACACACACACACACACACACACACATATATATATATATAACACATAAATCCTTTTTTATTCTCTTGACAAGGATGCAAATAAGCAAATAAGGACACATATCTCAGATAAGAGTGGCCGAACACATTACCCTTATTTGCCTGATAGGTGCCTGCCAAACAGTCAATACAGTCAAAGCAGCAGGAATGGAAGCCTTTGACTCTGTGGACCTGGCCTTTACCACAATTTGCTGAACAAGTGGATGTAGGAACCTGCAAAAGTTGTTTAAAAAAAAGGAAAGGAAAAAGAGAGAACAAAAAAACACAGTATCTCAAATTCCATGATGATTGGGATAAACTGGATGACAAATCTTTTACATAATATAACTTACTATAAAAGACTTTGACAGACTGGGTCAGCTAAACCCCAGAACCCTTAATTAAATATCAGAAGAAATTGAGTGGACGCAGATGTAAATATTTAAGTACCCATTCTATTATAGCTTGCTAATAAGGATGTAATAATAAATAACAGAGATAATAATAAGATGGGAAAAGGAAGGTAATAATATAGAAATAGGAAGTTATTTAATTAGCATAATATACAATTAACAAATAATATGGATTATCACTATTACAATGACATGTAGAGAAATATTACACTGAAATATATGGAATAATACATTGATTAAAAAAATACTACAACCTGCTAGCAATAAAATACTAACACTTGTGCATTAGAATTATTATTATTATTATTATTTTACATATGTGTAATAATGAAAACTCAGGGCTGCAAAATAAAAATGGCTTCTTTCTTTATAATTCTGTCTTTATAATCTATTAAAGCAAACTTCACCATGATAATTACCTTGAAGACTTCTTCATTATTGTGGATGATTTTAACATCCATGTTGATGCAAAAAATGACAGCCTCAACATGGCATTTGATCTGTTATTGGACTCAACTAGCTTCTCTCAAAATATTTATAAGATAAAATCCATAAAACTAGAACATCTTACTCTTCAGCCCTGTAGCCAGGCTGACAAAAATTCAGAGCTCTGTTGAGTCAGCCAGTCTGCATCACTACAGGCGCAGCACCAATTCGCCTGTTGATCTCCCACTTCATTCTCCCCTAACGCTTAAACAAGGCCCCAAGATACTTAAAGTCTTCCACTTGGGGTATGAACTCTTTCCTGAGCCGGAGTGGGTATGCCACCTTTTTCTGGCTTCACACTCCACTGCAAACTGCTCCAGAGTGAGCTAGAGGCAGTCACCTGATGAAGCCAACAGAGTCAGAACACCTGCAAAAAGCAGACATGAGATTCTCACACCATCCAAGTGGAAGTCTTCCGCCACTTGGCTACGCCTGGAAATTCTATCCATAAAAATTATGAACAGAATCGGTAATAAAGGGCAGCCCTGAATTCCACCAGGGCTGCCCCCTGGAAATGAGTCCAACTTATTTCCAGCTATGTGGACCAAGTTCTTGCAATGGTTGTATAAAGCACTCGTAGCAGTGGGCCAGACACCCCTTACTCCTGAACCACCTCCCACAGGACACTGCGAGGGACAGGGTTGAATGCCTATTCCAAGTCCACAAAAGACACTGGTTGGGCAAACTCACATGATCCCACGAGTATCTTCAAAAGACTAAAGTGCCGGTCGAGTGTTCCACAACCGGGACGAAAACCACATTGTTCCTCCTGTATCCAAGCTTGAACTAACAGATGGCAGCACCCTGGCATAGATTTGGCCAGGGAGGCTGAGGAGTGTGATCCCCCTATAGTTGAAGCACAGCCCCCCCGGTCCCCTTTATCAAAAATGGGAACCACCATCCCAGTCTGCCGATCCAAAGGTACCGCCCCTGATCTCAATGCAACATTGTATTTCACAATTACACTGACAGCTGCTCTTTGCTAATTCTCTTGAACAGGGGGATCAGGTGTGGAAGAGGAACGCTTTCTTAGATCATGACGCATATGGTTCTCCTACATTTGATATTTGCATCTCTATTTGATACATCAGCATTCTCTTGTAACAGAATGCTGATGTGCTCTTGTTTGACTATAGTTTTTGTTCATGTTTGAGGAGAAACACATTAGGACAACTGTAAATCTGACACTTAGACTTATGCCTATAGTTCTGTGGTTAATCATATATTTTCATTATGGAAAAAATAACAGTTGTGGTGTGAGGGTGTGAAAACCGAGACAGACATACAACATCCAGAGCGTAGAGGAACTTAGGGCAAAACTCGTCCACCAGGTCTGCCCAGCATCCTCCCTTGCCACCTGATCAAACTCACCACATTGAAAATTAATGGGTAATAACTTGCTATTTCCAGATTGTTCTCTTCTGTTTTCACCGCAATATTACTGAGCTGTGATATAATGTGCAACCAATATTTTACCTAATTACAAATGTTACCTCTGCTGTATGCCATTCAAAGTGGTTCTTGGAGATGTGCAGTTCTTGCTCAGAATATTCTCCCACAGTTCTGATATCCACTTGAGATGAGTTTGTCCAGACCCACTGAATGACATCGTATCCTATGTTCGGGTTGCCATATTGGTCGAATTCCAGATGTGTGCTATTTATGTTAATAGAAGTCTTCCTTAAAGCTTCCAACAGCTGCAAAATGAAATGGTTGTTGGTATTATTGATAAGTTTGATTCTAAATTGTGTACAGTGGTCTTTATAATAGAAAAAAATGAAATCACCTTCCAGGGATAGATTTTGCTTCTAGATCCCCACTGACAGGCAGTTAAATTGCACTCCAGCAGGTTATGCAGTGCCTGTGCTACACTATAGACAGCGGCATACACACTGAAAGCTGACGTCTGCACTGCAGGTGCTTCTACCAGGGTAATATTATCTGGTGACAAGTTCCAGCATTGTGGGCAGGGATTGTTAGTATTGTAAAGATTTGTGGCTGGAGTGGATGTCTTTATCCTCTCTTCACTGAGTTTCTTGAAAAGCTCCATTGCATAATCGGTGAACAGTCCGAGGGTGTCTGTTTTGTCAATGAATGCAATGATTGTACCAACTGTTTCAATGTCAGGCAGAGAAGTCACTTGAGCATCGATGGCCCAGCTTGTGGTGCCAATCCATACAGCTGTTAAATTACTCCTGATAACCTGGAATAAATTGGATTTGTTTACCAGTACTGAACAAACACTAATAGAAATGAATAGAAATGAATACATTTCTAAGTTACTTTAAATCTCTGTTTCACCAACCTCTTTAAAAAAGATTTCACTTTGCTCTGGGAGAGAAAACACCACTACCACTCTGACATTGGTCATTTGGATATTGTGAATGATGGTTTTGACCATTGGCACAGGGTCAGTGTACACTGGAATCAGACCCTGATAGGCCACACAGATAGATGTGTTGTCTGCAAATTTGGTGAACATCTGCACACCTTGTTGTCCGTACTCCTCGTCACTGCCCACAATTGCCACCCAGTTCCAGCCAAATTCCTCTATTAGCTTTATTATGACATCCACTTGCCATTTGTCACTGGGTACCGTACGAAAGAATGACGGGTAGGAAACATCATCACTGAATTTGTCACTGGTGGCTCCATAGCTAATCTGGTGTGAAAATTAAAAACAAAGTGTTAGTTACCTTTGCTTATTGTTGACACATAAGACTTGATATATTTTTATCAATTAAAAAATGACAATAATATTAATTATAGACTGATTTTGTTTTTTATGACACATGTGACATAACCATACGGATCAAGATTTCGATTACTGCACATTATTTAATGCATGCATTGCATGCACTCTCAAATATGTGCAGCAAGAGAAAATATCCTGCAAATTATAAAAAAAAAAGTGTATTCAAACCTGTGGCATCAGAAAGAATCCCAGGAGTTTTCCAATGAATGACACCATTTTTGAGGTATAAGGACCAATCACTGCAGCTACGCTGGTCTCATAGGTGGTGTAATTACACCGCACAGATAGTTCTTTGCTGGATTTTTCAGTGAGGAAGGACAGAGTGGGCTTTACAATAATGGCCGACTGGCTGCATGTGTCATAGATTTCATAACCTAACTTGATGCCAGGGAGGAGAGTCTGGTTTCCATTGATTTCATCCACTGCGTATTTCATGGCTATTGCAAGTCCCAGTCCAAGATCATTTACTCTGTTGAGTCCCAAGTAGAAAAAAATAAAAAACTTTTTTAGTCAGGGTCAGTATACACAGTGATTTAGAATCTGAAATGTTAGATATAAAAATATATATTAGATTAAAAAACTTGATATAATGAGTATAAGGAAATGTGAAATTAATGCGATAGAGGTGGGAGATCATGTTATAAGAACAATAACAGTAGAATTGTGATCTTTGGAACAATTAAAATGAAGAAAAAATATCTATTATAGGAGGCAGCAAATGCATTGATGAGACGTAATATTATATCCAGTCGGAAGTAACTTAATAAAGTACAGAAGGAAATAAATGCAAAATATTAGTTATACAATACAACAATTTTTGGTTAAAACATAGTCAAAAGGAGTGTGCTGTTCTCTGTAACGTACGAGGGGAAATTATTACACTAACAAAACATACGTTGTAGATAATATCAAATACTTGAATGAAAAGAAAATAATTTGGATTTAAAAAGTATATAAATACAATTAATCTATTGCATATAATGCACAACTAACAAAACTCATAACTGAGGAAGCACAAGGATTGTGGGAAATGATGGATACGGTAATGAATGTTTTTACAACACCTTTAAGTTAATTTATGTCCAGACATTTAAGTTGATTTTTCGGAAAGAAGAATGCTTGACATGAAATTATTATTATGTTTGTCATACCAAAGCAAGACAAGGACCATATTGAGTGCAGTACTTATTTCTATTTCTTATTTACTTAACACAAATAATAAACAGCAATCATAGCAGACATTTAAAAAAAAAATAACCCCACATTTATAAAATTATATACCGTGATACTAGTTTTGATCATTAAGTACCTGTGCTGTTTATAAGTCTGGGGAAACCTGCAGTCAGATAATGAAACATTCTCCCATGCAAAACATTTTGAACTGAATCCTAATGTATCATCACCCAATGTAATGCATCCAGGTATTTCCTTACTTGGATTATTGAGCATACATAAAGACAAAACTTCACCAGTATTAATGAATAAGTTGAAAAACATAGCACTTTGCTACTGTTTTTTAAATAATTAATTTATAACCATGACAATTTAAGAAGAGAAAATATATTTCAATGGAAATGCACTCAAAAGTAATACATAAATAAAGCTGAGAAGAAAATTCCATTCAAGTGAAACACATTTGCTGACTTAAAACATGAAGAAGGATTTGTACATTTTATAACATAATGAATAAAGAAGCAATTCCACCCAGATTTATAACCAGATATCTTAGATATTGTCTTCTGATACTTTAATTCTTTAGCTAAAACAGGACTGGTAAGATTTTGGAAGATCTTCACTGAAATGGATTCCTTTGAAAATACTCCTACTTTTCCACTCCTGTTAAAAATAAAGATAGAATCTCAGTTTTTTAAAGAGTCCTTCATAACCATCCTTACCTGTCACAGGTTATCTGGTTTGGCTCTGTTATGTCACTGACGTTGCTGTTGAGGTCGTTAATGGGAAAGAGCCCGCCAAGCATAATGTCCCCAGGTAAACTGAAGAGGTTGGCAGAAATGTTGCTGAACCATTCAGGAAAACTCTCACTAAAGCTCACTCTAAAGAAACAGCACAAAACCAGTAGAGGTAAACATAAAGCCATGATGCCAATAAGCAGGAGACTGAACCCAGAAAGTTTCAGTGCACTTTCATGTCAGTGCATCATGTTTTTATGCAGACGGTTTCATGCAAATTCAGTCCTCATGTCCACCTTCTCCTGACCACCCAACCTGACACTTTAGAGCAAATGGTAAACAAAACAGAAAATTTACATGTGTGGTATGAACAGATATGAACTTTTTAAAATTATTGAATAAAACCTTTTTCATCATAATGAAAAGTCAAAAAACAAATGCAAACTCTGGTGTATGAAGATTGAATGGCACAGTCTCATTTAATGACCTTAATGGTTTTCACATAATTAGGACACTGCATTTAATTAACATGTACCTAGAGGTAAAGACTTTGCACATGTTATGCATGTTTGTGTGTATGCTGTGTCAGTTGTGTTCATCTTTCCGGAGAATTTTCCTAACATTTGTTTGTGGCTTGAAATTTGCTTCTCTTTGGTGTCTGCCATGAGATGAGCAATTCCTTTCCGCCTACTTACCCAGAGTAATCCTTGCATATCGAATGTTAGTTTTTGGAAGGTTTTCACTTCACTGACTTTATAACATAACTTTTGTGATAAATTATGCTTATTTTACCCTATTATTGATGCAATTCTGAGCCACTGAAGAGCATTAATAGGTGTTTGTCCTGAAATTGGTTGATAATAACCTTTATATTGAGATGTGTTTTCATGGAGCTTTGTACTCACCACACTATTGGCTTTGCATGTTTTTGCATCCAATGTTGCTAAAACCAACTGAAATATTAGCTCTCATGACATCTACATAATTCTGAAGTGCACATGTATTATCTACAGGTGGGTGAAAAGTTTAATACCCATGATTAGTATATGTAACGTCATGGTAATTTAATGTGTTCTTTAAATTGTTCTTGTGGAATAATTGCACAGCATACATGTTAATGACAAAGGAACTCAGTAAGGATCTAAGAAGGAGAATTATACATTTCCACAAATTAGGAAGGTCTCTTGGAGCCATTTCTAAACAAATGCAGATTTCAAAATTTATCAGTTCCACTTTGCCAAAGTCAGAAAGAAGGCTCAAACTGTCAGCCACAGATGGGAGGAAACTGGTTAGGGTATTAAGGAACAACCCAGGAACCACCAAGACTCAAGCCTGCCATGAACTAGAACTTGTTGGAACAGCAGCTTAACTGTCCACAGTGAAATGGGTTTTACAACACCATGGATGGTAAGGGTGCCAACCAAGAGGGAAACCTCAGCTCCAAAACTCACATCTTCATTCTCAAATGAAGTGTATACACATAGAAGCCAAATGCTTTCTGGAGAAAAGGTTTTTGGTCAGACGAGACAAAGATTAAGTTATTTAGTCACAATGTCAAGTTGTATTCTTGGAGGAGTAAAGGTGATACTTTACCTAAGAATACTCTGACAGCTGCTGGTGGTAGCATCATACTCTTGGGCTGCTTTGCTGACATTTGTATTGGTACATTGCAGAACATGTATGGAACAATGAAGAAGGAGGACCTCCTCAAATCAATAGCTAAATGGCTGAAACTTGGACACAGTTTAATGTTCCAACAGGAAAATGATCCCAAACACACATCAAAACTGTTTTTTGGAAAATATAAAGCCCTTGCCAGGAAACCAAGCATTTTAAATGAACTCAACTAATTCTGAGAGTGGTCAAATATCCAGGGAGATACAACAGCACCATCATGTATTGCCAAACAAACAAAAAAACAAAACAAAAAATGAATCAAAAGAGAGCAAAAACACTTGGCTTGCTACAGGTTTATCTTTTCTTGAACTATTCTCAAATATTAAGCCAGGAGTGTCTGATTTTACTTCATGTACTCAGTTTCCTCTGAAATGTTATAGAAAGCAGTTTTTTCTCTTTCTTTTGGTGTCAAGAAGTGCATGCATATTGTAAAACACTCATGATGATCAACAGCCAGTTTTCCACAATATGCCAGGGTCTTTCCATATTTAATAAGTCTGTTATCTTTATTTGTGCTTACAGTTCAGAATCACAAAATCTTCACATGGTGATAAGTTTGTCTTGGTAATAAAAAAAAAAACACAAGAAGTTTTTTTATGATTTGAGCAAGTGGTTAAATCGTTTTCTTATTTAAAATTAGAATTGCCAGTGATTCTACTAAGTTTTATATTTGCAAAGTCAATCATTGTATAACATTTGACCTTCTGGTTGAATGAATCTGGCCTGTAGTGTATCTGGATCCTGTAAGCCTTGTATTGGCCCTTTCAAATATTTTTACATTCATGAATTTTTCTTTTTTAAATACCACCACCCACCAACAAATAGCTTTAAATGCACATCATTGGGTCAATAATTATGATCCAGTAATTCCAGCAAATCCAGTTCTCCATAGTATTCTGAAAAGTGGGATTCTACGTAATGTGTTTACTTTAGGTACTTTGATTATACAACTAAAACAATATCAAGTTACTGTATGATTAAACATTTTACATCCGTAAAAAGCCCAGTGTGCAGCTCCACTTTTTGTGTACCAAATCTGTAGCAGATCACAGGTACAGACTCACCATCATGTCCAATTTTTTGTTTACAAATTGTAAATTAAAACCATTAAAATGTGATGGCCTACAAACATAAGAGGAGAAACATGAGTAAAAGAAAACCACATTAATCATTTCTAGGGTTTAAGTTGGAAACATTCAATATGCATCACTGTAAAACACATTAACCGACATACTGTAGAGGAAGATCCTAAAGACAGAAATGAAATGGAGAGCGATTCATAGTAATCTTACTATAAGGAAGAGCTGCATTATTTAGTCCTGATTCTCTAGTTGACATTTGGAGCATGCAAGGGGGAAGTGGTTTCCAGTTTGCTCCACATAACTAAAGGCATTCTTACGAATCACATTTCACTGAGAAATACTCACAGCAACAGCAGAGAAAGTCAAGGTGCAAAGCAGCTGCTACAAACAGATTATGAAAATGTGTAGTTTTAACAGTCATCTCAATTTATTTCAATTGAATTACATTTTATTTATACAGTACCAAATCCCAACAATTATCTCAAGGTGCTTTATATTACAATATATATTTTGAGAGCATCTTGCCTCTGGCTGCTCTCTTTCCTTCCTGTAGGGAAAACCCACAGGAGTGTACCCTCACCTGTTCCTGCTGAATCACATGTTGGCACATCTGCATTTTATCAGATCAGATCATTTCCTGCACATGAAAGAACTGCTTCTCATTCGTTCTCGATCCATCACCAGATCGTTATAGTTATCAAAGCGGTAAGAGACTTTGAATGCTCAGATATGCCCCGCACTGATCCAGTCTGCTTTTGCTCAACCACAAAGACATACACTGCCTGTTGGAAATACTTCTCAGGTAAAAATCCTCTGAAAAGATGTTTACCTGTGACTGATCGGAAACTACAGTATAGAAATTTGCAAAATTTACTTTTGTTTAGCATTAAAACATGTTGAGCACACTTCTGCAAGTTCTTGCATTATATGTGAATAAAACTTCATCAGTCATTGTATCTTTTGACATGAGTAAGCTTGACTTTAGGACAAAGGGTTTGCCGTGGGAATAAAGGAAGTCTGCTGCTATCTTGTCATCTTGACGTAAGAAGGTCGGTGTTAGTTTGCTTTAATACAGCTTGTCTGCTCCTGTCTTCTTACCCTCACCCTTTTACACAAGCTGGCATGCAAGGTTTTATCCTCTCTGTGAATGGTCAGGATCTCTTTATTTGCAGAAACATTTAAAGATGCTTACATGTCTCTGACTGGATCTTGTGTGCGGGCGGGTTCAGTATTTGTGCATACAGTGCATGCAAGATTAACATCTTGTTTATGTCAGAGCAGCTTTCTTCCTCAAGCATGAAATCACCTCCTACCTTTTTGTGTTTTGTAGCTAAGGAGACCATTTATTGATAATCTGGCCCAACATCACACACATGCAAAGAGTTGCCTGTTTTGTTTCATACACAGTGATAAATCAGTGCGGTACTAAGACAAAGGAAAAAGTAAAAAAATATATTAACACGACTGCAAAACCTATAACCATGGCTGTTAGCTGTCTTCTCATAATGATTCCTATGAATGCTGTAAACAGTTTTTTCTTGACAAAGTAGCACAAAATCTTTCTGCTTGGCTGGATGCCATTAGAGGTTAGGATGGGAATTGTTTCACACACTGTGCAACTATGAAAAAGGAGTGGATCCCTACTGTAGTGGTTCAAAAATGTTCTTGACACAAGAAATTTTAAAGGTTTCAAGACCAGGAGAAGACACAAATTAGGAAAGGCATCTGGTGCAAAATTGGTGGCAAAGGTAACATCTGTCTGTTGTGGTGACCCCTTGGGAAGTAAGGGAGCAGCTGAAAGCACCTACAGTTTATGGACTTTGATTTAGGTGGGGGGGGGGGGGGGGTGTCATGTGGGCACCCTGTGCTGCTGGGGTTGTGCCAGCTGGTATATTTCCTGGGCTTTGGGTTTGTTAGGGTTCCCTTAGCTCTTACTGTGCTATGGTTCCTTTTCTTTGCAGTCCATACTGCTTGGGTGAGACCAGGATGCGTTGTGTGGCCTCGGGCACTGGTGGAGGCCTCCCTGCATGTTTTTGGCTCAGCACCTTATTATCCACTCTGTCCTGGTCTTCACTGTTGGTTGGGGCCACTTGGGGTTTCTGGGTTTGTGTGGGTTCTCGTCATCCCTCCGTGTGTTAGTGTTCAGGTTCCTTTGATTTGCGTGACCGTGGTGGTGGGAGCACGTGTTCTCGAGGTGTGAAACAGCCACATCTATACAAGATGATGGAAACTAATCCTGTAGCTCATGGCACATGTGACATTTGAGTTTGCTACCTGTTTCATCATTACATTTCATTACAGTAAAACAATAAAGGAAAAAAAGAGACTATCAGTTATTCAACAACAAAGTTCTAACACTGTGTTAGCAGCTAAAAGATTAAACTCAAACTCAGTGATTCAAATAACATAAAGTGTATTATTCAGAAGCAGAACTGTCTGCATGACAATTTTATTTTTGTTCAAGACAATACTTGAAAGCCAACTCTATTGCATGCATGACTTGCATCTCTAACAGTGTATTTCAAAACTGCAAACATGCATATTGAAAAAAAACAAAAAACATTTTGCAGTACATTAAGTTTAGTTCCTCAATTATTTTTATTCAGTTAATGTTTTTGTGACTAACATTAATACAAGCAAAACAATGTTCCTGGTAAATAATCAGCGACAAATGTGAACCCATAGACTTCATGTTACTAAACAAACACAATGCACTCTTTGTTATTTGCTGTATGGATTACATGCTTGCAGAGTATTAGGATAAAATGCTTATTATAACCTAATCTAGTGTATTTTATAGTCTTCTAGCCTTTGTTATATATTACACATCCATAAATATAATGTAATGTTGGTTTTTAGAATATGATTCTTTGATTTACTTTCTAAACAGTTTAACTGTCTATTGTCCTTCCTGTGCTTTTGGCTGTTGCTCTTCTTCTGCTTGAGTTGGTGGGACGCCCTCCAAGAAGGTACAGAAGTACTTTGCTGTATTTAAATGAGGTTTCCTTAACAGCAAGTAGCATTTTGGAAAGTAGTAGGCTGCCAACAGTCCAAAGTTGCTTGCCAGGCTGAAATAAACATGGACAACTGACCTGTTCTTGTTATTATCTCTGTTGTTTTCTGTGTAGATTGGAATAAAGATCACCCAAATGACACAGTAGATCAGGGTGGAAAAGGTGATGTCTCTGGCTAGATTATACTGATGAAGAGGCTTCACTGCCATGAAGCTGCACATGAACGATGCAAGGGCCATTACACCATTGAAACCCTGCATTAAGGCAAATCCAATCAAAGGTGAAACAGGACACGAGAGGAATGATTCTACAAAGTCTATTGTCATATTTGCCACATATCCAGACAATGAAGGTCCTTCTTGAACAAACCAGCCACAGAGACCAGCCTGCACAGCGCAGCAGATCAGCACAAACAGCCAGCTCACAGGGCCTCTTAACAAATGCAGGTGAGAGGCAGCCATCTCTGGGAACTCTGTCACATAGAGTATCTGTTCGAAAAGAAAGGTTACCATTAGTCTTGTACTGTGTACTTCGGTTCCACAGTATATTATGCACGCTCCCACATAGGCAATAATTACACAAACGTTTGGGGTTGTGTCAAGTCACAGTTAGGTGGTTAGAAATTCATATTCTACAAAACTAAATAAGAAAGCAACTATATCAGTCATTACAAGGCTAGTTTTATAGACCTCAGAAGCTGCCATTTCGTGTTTTTACTTAAGTGCATTTGAAGTGATTTGTTGGCAGTATTTTTGAATACACTAAAGTTGTTAATTAGATTTTTTTAATGATGTTAATATAAATATAATTTGTACTTTGACGATTTTCATTTCTATACTATGCTTATCTTTTGAAAGTTCAAACCATTATCTTTATGTCTAACCAATTCTGTAGTTTCTGCACACTGCCAATGTGTGGCAGTGTTTCACAACTCTTTCCTCACCTGTAGTGAGATGGAAACTATAATGGAGAGGGTGAGCGTCTGGAAAAAGGAGGTGAAGGGCAGCTGAAGACGACACACCACATCCCCTGGCGCCCCCAGGAAAGACAGCAGACTGAGACATGCTCCCATCAGGCCAAGCACAGCCACAAAACTCAAGGGACCCCCCGAGGCCGTTACCAGTGGGGTTCCACGGTGCATCAGGAACATGACACCCACTGCACCCAGACATACCAGCAGCAGCGTACCAACCAGCATCATTATCACAGCATCCTGGCTGTGCCACTCAAAAAACTTAAAGATGGGGTCAGTGCAGTTTGTGCTGCGATGCTGGGACCACTGACGGTTGGGACACTTAGTACACTGGGTGTCGTCTGTGAGTGAGAAAGCACAAAAAACACACACAGCTCCTCTGTTAATCAAGAGCATAGATAGGACTCATAGGAATGTAACTTAATGTGTTTAGTTGAATACTTCATTATTACTTCATTTAAGTACTTAATTTGAAGTACTTTTTATGTTATGCTACTTCTGTTTCTACTCCACTATTTATTTCTACTTCATACTAGGTCATTTATTTTATTTTAACTTATTATTTTACAGATAAATTACATTATACATTATAAGATCTGCCAGTTATTGAATCAGTAATATTTAGGTAAATAAAATAATCAACAGCTTCAGTGACCAAGTATCACAATCTATACGATTTCACATAACATGTATATAAAAATAACAGAAAATTGCTCACTCAACACAGCTTTGTGTTGGATAATATTACACAGCACAATTTATCATTTGATGGGAGACAGACCTGAACATCAGCCTGAAAACTGTGCCCAGTGGCATTTTATACTGAGTTTAATTTATGATTAAATATTCTGAGTTCCCAAGTTTTTGCCTTTGCGTGTTTTCCTGGCTATTCAATTATTCAATTATAATAGCATCACTCTGAAAACTTTAGCGGTGCTGGCAGGTAGAGGAACTCTCATTATGGTTATTTTTTAGGTTATACTAAATTAACCTGCAGGTTTATTTTATGAGAAATGCGTGAGAGTATCTATCTCTGACAAGAATTCAAATAACCAAGGTCCGATATGTGAGACAAGAATGAACAAATACACTACCATTTTTTGCCTGGTAAGTGCCAGCAAGACAGTCAATGCAGTCAAAACAGCAGGAATGGAAGCCTTTGACTCTGTGGACCTGACCCGTGTCACATTTTGCTGAACAGTTTGATGTAGGAACCTGCAAAAGTTGTGGTAAATAATTCAGGAATTCAAACTGGGTCATGATTTCACTAAATTGGTTGAAATACCTTTTACACAATTTTTTTTTTTTAAAGTTACCTTGTTAGCTGACCAATTAAAGAGGGCCTCATTCAGGAACAGTTTCTCTTCGGTATAATTTCCCACAGTTTTAAAATTCACTTTCGATGGGTCTTTCCAGTCCCACTGAATGACATTGTAACCCATGTTTGGGTTGCCATTATCGTCAAACTCTATACGTGTGCCATTTATGTTAAGAGAAGTGTTCCTTAAAGTCTCCAACAGCTGCAAAATGATGATTTTTTTTAATGATTTGATTATTGTTGTTATTGATAAACTTGATTGCAAATTTTGTGCAGTCACCCATATACTAGAAAAAATAAAATAAATCACCTTCCAGGGATAGATTTTGCTTCCAGATCCCCACTTACAGGCAGTTGAATTGCACTCCAGCAGGTTATGCAGTGCCTGTGCTACACTGTAAACAGCAGCATACACACTGAAAGCTGACGTCTGCACTGCAGGTGCTTCCACTATGTTGTCTAGTGACAATTTCCAGCATTGTGGGCAGCGATTGTTTGGATGATTAAGATTTGTAGTTGGAGTGGATGTCTTTGCCCGCTCTGCACTGAGTTTCTTGAAGAGCTCCATTGCATAATCACTGAACAAGCTGAGCGTGCCTATTTTGTCAAGGAATCCGACGACTGTTCCAATTGTTTCAATGTTGGGTAGAGAAGTCACTTGAGCATCGATGGTCCAACTTGTGCTGGCAATCCAAACAGCTGTTAAATTACTCCTGATAACCTGGAATAAATTAAATGATTAACTGGTGCTGAACAAATTCTGACCACTAATAGAAAATAATAAATTTCTTAGTTGCTTTAGATATCTGCTTCACCAACCTCTTTAAAAAAGATTTCACTTTGCTCTGGAAGAGTGAACACCACCACCACTCCAACTTTAGTCTCTTTTATATTGCCTATAATGGTTTTGACCATTGGCACAGGGTCAGTGTACACTGGAATCAGACCCTGATAGGCCACACAGATAGATGCGTTGTCTGCAAATTTGGTGAACATCTGCACACCTTGTTGTCCGTACTCCTCGTCACTGCCCACAATTGCCACCCAGTTCCAGCCAAATTTCTCTATTAGCTTTATTATGACATCCACTTGCCATTTGTCACTGGGCACCGTACGAAAGAATGACGGGTAGGAAACATCATCACTGAATTTGTCACTGGTGGCTCCATAGCTAATCTGGTGCAAGTATAAAAAAGTAAAAATTAGCGTTGTTTACCTGTACTCACTGTTGACATACTGGATAATACCTAATATATCATGGTAAAAATGTTAAATTAACTAAACAGGAAAGAATTAATTTTCTGTGATATAACCTGGCACAAATCCTTAGATCTACCTGTAAGAGTTACTTTTACATTTGAAATATTTATTGTCAGATCTTTGCATTAATAGAAACTATGCTTTAAATCTTAAGATGTATGTGTATTCAAACCTGTGGCATCAAAAAGAATCCCAGGAGTTTTCCAATGACTGACACCATTTCTGAGACATAAGGACCAATCACTGCAACTACGCTCGTCTCATAGTCGGTGTAATTACACTGCACAGGTAGTTCTTGGTTGAATTTTGCAGTGAGAAAAGACAGAGTGGGCTTTATAATGACTGATGCTTGTGTGCATGTGTCATAGATTTCATAACCTAACTTGATGCCAGGGAGGAGAGTCTGGTTTCCGTTGATTTCATCCACTGCATATTTCATGGCTATAGCAAGTCCCAGTCCAAGATCATTTAAACTGTTCAGCCACAAGCAGAAAACGGTAGAAGTCATGGTAAGTTAGGGTTAGCGTACACTGTCATTTATACAGGGAGTGCAGAATTATTAGGCAAGTTGTATTTTTGAGGAATAATGTTATTATTGAACACCAACCATGTTCTCAATGAACCCAAAAAACTCATTAATATCAAAGCTGAATGTTTTTGGAAGTAGTTTTTAGTTTTAGCTATTTTAGGGGGATATCTGTGTGTGCAGGTGACTATTACTGTGCATAATTATTAGGCAACTTAACAAAAAACAAATATATACCCATTTCAATTATTTATTTTTACCAGTGAAACCAATATAACATCTCCACATTCACAAATATACATTTCTGACATTCAAAAACAAAACAAAATCAAATCAGCGACCAATATAGCCACCTTTCTTTGCAAGGACACTCAAAAGCCTGCCATCCATGGATTCTGTCAGTGTTTTGATCTGTTCACCATCAACATTGCGTGCAGCAGCAACCACAGCCTCCCAGACACTGTTCAGAGAGGTGTACTGTTTTCCCTCCATGTAAATCTCACATTTGATGATGGACCACAGGTTTTCAATGGGGTTCAGATCAGGTGAACAAGGTGGCCATGTCATTAGTTTTTCTTCTTTTATACCCTTTCTTGCCAGCCACGCTGTGGAGTACTTGGACGCGTGTGATGGAGCATTGTCCTGCATGAAAATCATGTTTTTCTTGAAGGATGCAGACTTCTTCCTGTACCACTGCTTGAAGAAGGTGTCTTCCAGAAACTGGCAGTAGGACTGGGAGCTGAGCTTGACTCCATCCTCAACCCGAAAAGGCCCCACAAGCTCATCTTTGATGATACCAGCCCAAACAAGTACTCCACCTCCACCTTGCTGGCGTCTGAGTCGGACTGGAGCTCTCTGCCCTTTACCAATCCAGCCACGGGCCCATCCATCTGGCCCATCAAGACTCACTCTCATGTCATCAGTCCATAAAACCTTAGAAAAACCAGTCTTGAGATATTTCTTGGCCCAGTCTTGACGTTACAGCTTGTGTGTCTTGTTCAGTGGTGGTCGTCTTTCAGCCTTTCTTACCTTGGCCATGTCTCTGAGTATTGCACACCTTGTGCTTTTGGGCACTCCAGTGATGTTGCAGCTCTGAAATATGGCCAAACTGGTGCCAAGTGGCATCTTGGCAGCTGCACGCTTGACTTTTCTCAGTTCATGGGCAGTTATTTGGCGCCTTGGTTTTTCCACACGCTTCTTGCGACCCTGTTGACTATTTTGAATGAAATGCTTGATTGTTCGATGATCACGCTTCAGAAGCTTTGCAATTATGAGACTGCTGCATCCCTCTGCAAGATATCTCACTATTTTTGACTTTTCTGAGCCTGTCAAGTCCTTCTTTTGACCCATTTTGCCAAAGGAAAGGCCGTTGCCTAATAATTATGCACACCTGATATAGGGTGTTGATGTCATTAGACCACACCCCTTCTCATTACAGAGATGCACATCACCTAATATGCTTAATTGGTAGTAGGCTTTCGAGCTTATACAGCTTGGAGTAAGACAACATGCATGAAGAGGATGATGTGGACAAAATACTCATTTGCCTAATAATTCTGCACTCCCTGTATATGTGATGAATTTTTCTTAACCATCCTTACCTTTCACAGCTTATCTGGTTTGGCTCTGTTATGTCACTGAGGCTGCTGGTGACATCGTTAATGGGAAAGAGCCCTCCGAGCATAATGTCCCCAGACAAACTGAAGAGGTTGGTAGAAATGTTGTTGACCCATTCAGGCAAACTCTCACTGCAGCGCAGTGTAAAGAAACAGCACAAAACCAGCAGAGTGAAACGTGAAGCCATGATCCCAATAAGTGTTAGACTGAAGGCACAGTACTGACATTACTGTATTTTCTTGTCAGAGCATCATGACAGATGGTTTTATGCAAATTCACCC